>NW_017728886.1:177139503-177179087 GCF_001723895.1 Crocodylus porosus | reverse complement strand
CTCTGATCATGCGCGTGGCTCTCCTCTGGACTCTCTCAAGCTTCTCCACATCCTTTTTGAATTGTGGAGCCCAAAACTGGACGCAGTACTCCATATTTTGCATTAAAGCAAAATAAAACAGAACAAAAAAACCCCAGACATATTTGCACAACGGAATTGATTTACAACTTTTCTTTAGTATGTTCAGGTTTTTGATTTCGGTCTCTTTAAATCAGAAGCTACCAGAATCCTGTGCTCCAAATGCAATTGTTAGTAAAAATAAGGAAAAAGAGAAGCAGAATAAAAACCTTCTAGGCGTGTCGACACAAGATGTTTCAAGTGCAGTAGAACCCGTGCTAATGCGCAGCAGCATTAGTCTACCATGAAGTAGTATCAAAAAAACATGTGCCAGTGCTAATGTGCAGTAGCACTGATTATGGCACATTAAGTTTGGTACCTGTAATTACTAATACCTGTAATTACAGGTATTAAACTTAATGTGCTGCAGTTACAGTACATTAATGAATGTATAGACACACACCCTCTTTGTTTAAAGAAAATGAATTAAATTGAAAACATCAGAAAAAATATTTTTCTGCAAATATGTTTTGATGAAATAAGAAATTTCTAATCCCCCCACCTACACACACTTATTACGTGAGTATGCTTTACTAGCTGTATTTTTTTTTTATTTTCACAGGTCTTTTTTTCTATTTTCAGCTAGTCAAGTGGTTCTGTTTCATTTTATCGAACTTGTGCCTGGCCATGTCCCCTGTCTACGTGATTTCCAAACTGGGCTACTATAATTGAGCCTACCTGTATTTGAGCACTCCCAACAATAAAACACTTTGTTTCAAAACTGACAATCTGACATCTTAACCACAAGACCTGTCTACACCATAAGGCCTTGGAGAGCTGTTTCCCATATAAACTATATTGAAATATGTTGGTGTTAATTTTTGAGGCCCTCCATTGAATTGGCAGGAGATACCTCAGAGAGTTGTGCAATACCAGTCTCCTTCAATAGGTTAGGATCTTTGAAACCTTTTACTGGGGAAACTTGCGAGGATGTGAGGCAGGACTTTCTCAGTTACAGGACTAAGGTGTTACAAGTGAGTGCCAAATAGATAGGAGTCACCTCACAACTTCAAATAATCTCAGATGATTCACATCAGGGCAAACTGAAAGCATTAATTTCAATTTAGTTTTTCTCTAGCTGCAAGTAAAATGGTACAAAGGAAAGGAGATGGAGAGAAAAACAAAGAGGAAAAGAGAAAAAGGGCAAGAGGAAAGAGAGGAGAAAGAGCTTAAGAGCAAAGCAGCCTTGGCTGCCTGAGAGGAAAGAGAAAGGAGAATTAGATAAGTGGTTTATTGTGATTTTGGTTATTACACTTCAAAAAGGTGCTCCGATCCTGTTGTAAAGGTTACCATTATCAGAACTTATATAGGTAGAAGGGAAAATAATCTCTTACAGGGATACTGAAGTTTGTTTCTTGGAATGCTTCTTTCAAAGCATTACTTAAAAAGAGCAATAGCATTGGCAGGGAGATGGACCAGATGTTGGACATGATGGGTTCGTTTCATCTGATATCTCTCAGTTTACAACTTCATGGTACATTTGATGTCTCTCTCTCCCTGTTACTCTGTTATGTAGTTCAATAACCATAAAATGCAACTTGGGCTGTTCCAAGGCCCATATCAATCTTAAAATCTGAAAATGAACTATGTGAACCTTTGAAAAAAAGAGAAGGCTATGAAAGAAATTTTCTTGGCTTAGAAACATTCTCTTCTATTGCCAGTAAGAATTTTGAGGAGTAGCATGAAACCAAAAGGATGCCTGAAAGGGTGACATTCTTGGTGGCTACAATGTTGATGGTATTTTTTTAACAGAAAATCAATAGTGACAAGTTATATGAAGCCTGCCATGACTTTGTGTTGAAGAGGATTACTCTAAAACTTCTATGCCCCCCTGAATGGATGTTAAATGCTATGCTCTATGCTACTTTAGCTTTAGCCTCATGATGTCCCTTTTAATCTTATCTTATAGCATGCATAACTTGACTTTCACTGTTGTTGCTGCCAAAAATGGGAGGAAAACAGACTTTCTGAAGAGATGGAGTATGCCATGCAGCATGATCTCCTTAAACTGGTGACAGTATCAGTACATGAATCCTGCCTCCTGAATAATTCTCTAGCATTTGCAAACTAATTCTCCAAATACACCTCCATACTTTCTTCTGCTTTTAAAAAGAATGCCCCAGTAGTGAGACTTGCTATTATTTTAGAAACAAAAAGCTTAGGTTGGGTGAAGTGTGAACATCTGCTATGCAAACTTCATTGTTGTGGAGTTCTGCCAATGCATTTCAATCCTGATTTGCAACAACCATTTTATTCTTGTCCTGCATGTCTCCAGTTGATCAAGCCAAAATTGAAAAAAATCTTACTGACTTTATGTCCCCTTCAATATCCCAGAACCACTAGAAGATGATTATGGTATCTCTTTTCTGTATGTTTTTGCAAATTAGGAAGTTAAGTCCAAAGGAATGTGTTGACCACTGGGAAAGGTCAGACCACTTCCTGTAGTGTTTTATACCAGCAACAACTGAGTCCTGTGTTGGACATGACTTTGACAGTGGCATGGGTCAAGCTGAACAGACAGATCTGGATACAGACATTTCAAAACAGCACTTCAGAAGACAAACATCTTGGCTATGTAAATGTGATGTCCAAAAAAACCAGCACAAGACTTACTTAAAAGCTGCAATCTTTACAAGTGCCCAGATGGGGCAGATGGAATCCACACATTTAGTGATAATACCGGACAGTGGCTCATAGATGTGGAAGTTGATATCTGATGTTATATGAAAGAGAGAAATTGACATCTCTATAGAGGCTTGCCTAGTTGTGGGAACTAAACAGGACTGATTTGTCCACTGCTGCTGGATTTGGGTTTTTGCTTTGTAGAAACAGTTAAGCTATATTGAATATAGTGACCAACACGTTGGAAAAGCACTTATTTTTTTTGATCCAGTGACCACTGAATTAAGTGGAAAGTTATCAAAACAAGCACTGGTTGTATACGTAGAACAGGAATGAAAGTCCTCCACGGCTATATCTATGTGGGAAACTGGTGAGCAGCAACTCCTTCAGGCATGCCACACTGCTCCACTGAGGCCCTATCCTCAACCAGAAGGAAGGAAGCTGCACCTGTGCAGCACTGTGGTTGTCCCAATTAGCACTGGTGCAGACTCACTGGCACTGTCACTTGGCAGTGACAAATAACTTGCCGAAAGTACTGTGCTACTAAAGCTAAACTTACTTAGGAGACACCCTGTACAGAGCAGCGTGGTATATTTGAGCACATTATTCAGTAAGGGCTCAGTTATTTTACCATGCAGACATTTCATAGATGTCATAGACACTAGGGCTAGAAGGGAACCCTGGAGATCATCGAGTCCAGCCCCCTGCCCCAGGGGCAGGAAGTCAGCAGGGATCATAGGACCCAGCAAAATAAATATCCAAATGTCTCTTGAAGGCGTTCAAAGTAGGTGCTTGAACCACCTCCGACAGCAGTCTATTCCAAACCTTGGGAGCTTGGACAGTAAAGAAGTTCTTCCTTATGTTCAGCCTGAAATGATCATGGAGGAGTTTATGACCATTCGACCTTGTCATCCTTTGGAATGCTTTGGTGAACACCCCTGGTAAATTTGTAGGTGGCCACCAGATCACCCCTGAGCCTGCGCTTTTCCAGGCTGAAGAGTCCCACGGCTCTCAGCCTCTCATCATAAGGTCTGTTTTCCTGACCTCTGATCATACATGTGGCTCTTCTCTGCTCTCTCTCAAGCTTCTCCACATCCTTTTTGAATTGTGGAGCCCAAAACTAGACGCAGTACTCCAGCTGCAGCCTCCCCAAGGCTGAGTACAATGGGAGAAGGACATCCTGGGATTTGCTTGAGAAGCATCTATGGATGCAAGCCAGCGTTTTGCTTGCTTTACTAGCCGCAACATCACATTGAAGACTCATGTTCATATTGTGGTCAATCCTGACCCCCAAGTCCCTTTTGTCTGTAGCGCTAACCAGCGTAGCACTGCCGAGCCTATAAGGATGCTGCAGGTTTTTCCTCCCAAGGTGGAGAACCTTGCATTTTTCAGTGTTAAACACTATCAGGTTCTCATCTGCCCATTTCCTGAGCCTGTCAAGATCTGCCTGGATCACCCTCCTGTCCTCAGGTGTGATGCTTTACCGCAGAGTATGGTGTCGTCAGCGAGCTTGGTCCGCTTCTGACACCAATGTCTATATCATTAATGAAGATGTTAAATAGTATAGGCCCTAGGACAGAGCCTTGAGGGACCCCACTGGTCACAGCACACCACGATGATTGACTTCCTGGGGCTGGGAGTAACCGCATGGGTAGCCTTGTCTGCCCAGCCAGCCTCGCCCCTACCTGGAGTCTTTGCTCTCCCTCAGTGCTTCCCCTTTAGGGAACTGCTCCCATAGTCTTCTGTGGGCTTGTTGGGGCTTTCACTGTCACAACCTTAGCCCCTTTTCCCCTGGCTGCACCTTCCACCTTGGACCACCCAGTAAGACCTCAGCTTCTGGGTATTGGCCCTGCTTTAATGGTGCCCCTCCCGGGGTATCCAGTCTCACTATGCTAGTCTCTGCCTGTCTGACTTGGGGCTAACTTGTAGCACCTATAGCAGGGGAGCACACCCAGGCACCCCTGTTTGTGGCCTCCTCTACCCTTGTAGCCACAACTAGGTCATCTGGTTTCAAGTTCAGAAAACTGAACAAAAACACAGGGAGCAGAGGGGAGGGACCAGCCCTGCTGTGAAACAGAGAGCCCTGCCCAGCCCAGAGAGCATGCCAGGATGCTGGGGGTACCTGGCTTATCTTAAACCAGCAAGGGGTCTGGGACAGACATTGCATAAACCAGTTTGAGCCAAGTCAGTTAAGTCTGATACTACATTCATCCAGGGTTATCGCATACTGGTTTCAGCCATTTTCAGACTGGTTTATATGCACTGAATATCTGTTCTATTACAGCTTTAAACCAGTTTCTGATCACTTAAACCCTTTTATGTGTAATGTCTGTCCCTAGTCTTACAGTCCCTGGCTCAGTCTACCTGGGCCCTGGCCCTTGCTGCTCTTCCTGGTCCCAGGGCTTCCTATCCATTTATGCTTTCCTAGTAACAGGGGCAGGAGTTGCCTGTTACACTTGGGTATTCAGGAACCTAATTTTTATTGAGTGTCAGTGGAACTAGCGTTCCTAAGTACTTATGTCATTTTCAAAAATGTGACACTGGTTCATATACTACTTAGATATTGCATAGGTAAGCAGAGGGGAAGAATTAAAGTTCAGGATTCATTTTTAATTCTTTCATCTGACTAAAATTTTCAAGTGATATCGCCAGAACTGTGATGATAGGTTGGTACCAAAATATGAAGGCAGACAGTAAGATTTTTGAAAACTCTTAGGCATCTAAACCCATTGTAATCACATTACCAATACATGTACTAATACCAATAAGCATGTATCTACAAGTTCAGATAATGTAGTTTTTTTCCATCAGTACCTAAGCCGCTTTCAGCAAGATTTATGCTCCTAAATTATTTCTGAAACAGGATTCAAGCTGCTAAAGCACGTGTGCATGTGCGCGCGTGTGTGCACACACACACACATACACACACACACACACACACACACACACACTTATTTAAGTTTTATCCTGAGTGTTCATTAGTTGGGTTTCTAACTGTCTTGCTTTAATGTGGCATTCAACTTTTTAATGTTCAGAAATGTGTCATTTGCAGGAATAAGCATTCTCTCTTATCAAGAAATGGATCTTGTGAGACAAGAAAACCACTTTCTCTCCAATCGCTCAGTTCTAATCCTCAAAGGAAACTTACAAAATACTTCCCAGAGATGAGCCTATGAACTCCTCTTCATCAACCTCCTGCATATTAAAAATCATGGACTAAATATACATATTGGATTTATGACACTATGGCTTCCTGGAGAGGTCCATGGAATGGAAAAGTCTGAGGGAAGGAGGAACTGCCCAAGATTTGTTGCTAAGTTTAAGGTGCAGAAGACAAGAAAATAAGTAGGCGGTGTTGACCCCATTTTCCCTGGAAGAGGACCATGAAAAACGCAGCACAGAGCTGAAGGTGAATTCCTAGACTTGTCCTGCTCCCTCCCCATCTTATGGATAACTTGTCAGACTGTTTTGTGTTCTGTCTTCTGGCTATTAACTGTGCAGAACTGCCCTGAGTCTGCTATGCACTGCCACCACTGCTCTGCTGGGCAGCCCAGAGGCAGCAGAGGTGTTGGGCAGCCCTGTGCAGTCTCTGGGCACCTGCACCAGGAAGTGCCAGTGAGGGGGAGGGGCCACTCCCCCCCGCCTCCATGCTGAGCAGCAGTTTGCCTGTGCTGCTGCTGCTCAGCTCAGATGGGTGAGCATAGGGCATGCTGGGTCACGGCTGTGTGCGCTGCTCTGTGCCTGTACTGCAGGGCTGGGGTTGGGGAGAGCATAGCAACAGCCAGATGGGAGTGCAGGGCCTGGCCCTGTGTTCTAGGGTCAGCACTGGCAGAGCCCATAGTGGGGTGGCAGGAGCACAGGGGCCCAGCTGGCAGGGGATCTATGAAGCCAGGCCAGCTCCCCTCTCTCCCTGTGGGCACAACTCAGCCCAGCTCCATAGACCCTTGCCACCCCATGCCCTACACTCCTGCCGCCCCGCTCTGGGCTACTGGCATGGGCCCTGCATTCCCTCATGCTGGCTCGCTTCCACTCCCCCAGTCCCCCATCTCTGCTTTCCCCAATTTCCTGTCTGCCTGCTGGCTGCTCCTTCACTATGTGGCTCCAGGCTGCATGGCCAGACCACGGGACTTGACTCAGCAAGAGCTGGCCTGGCCTCAAGGACTGGGGTGATCATACATGGTCCTCTCCTGCTTCCCTCTCCCCTGACTCCCTTCTTACCTGAATTTCTTGCTCTGGAGCAAGGAGGCACAAACAACCCCATGGTCCCAGGCCAGAAGCCTCTGCTAGGCAGGGGCTTCTGGTTGGGGGGGTGGGGCCCAGAGAGCCTTGCTGCTGCAGGGTCCTACCATGACTTCCCCTGGGTTGTACTGCCCCAGCTCCTGTTATTTTTGACAGGCAGCCAGGGGCAGATAAATATTACATTTTAATTTTTTTATGGACCCCGTGGGCCAGATAGAATGGCCTTGTTAGAAATGGAATATTGTTAGAAATGGAGTATTGTTAGAAATGCACAGCTTGCATCTTGCACCCGATAAGAAAGAAACACTGCCAAGGACTTTGTTCCTTTCCTAGCCTTGCCACAGCTTTTCTTATACTAAATCGCAGTCTCCCCCAGCTTCTCCCTAGCCTTTCTCATACAGATTACAGAAGCTGGAATTCAACTGACTGTGTCCTTGAAAGGGTGGGGGTTTGAACTCTTGGTGACCTATAGTAGTCTCTGAGCATGCTTAATTAGCTGATGCATATTTACCTCTCTGCCCTGCATACTTAAGTAGTTAATTATACTATACATGTGATGTAGTGATGTAACCACATGTATGCTTGTATGAAATGGAAGTGAGCTGTAAGAGTTCCTGTTTCTGCACACGTGCCCAGGAGGAAAAAGATAAATACAGCCTGCAAAATTCCTTGGTGGGTTCAGAGTAATCTGAGTTTTTGACTCTGCTCTGACCCTATTTGCAAATACACCTTTTGTGCCATCTAATGAGTGTGTGTCTGTGATTTTGGTGGCCTCCAGAGAAACGAACCGCTTTAAGCATCAGCCTGGTGGGTTGGATGCAGCCCGCAGGCCACATTTTGCCTACCCCTAGTGTAGCTGGTCCACACAATAACCTGTCATTCTTTTGATCCATTTCCTGAATGTTTTAACTACCCTTGATATTCAGAGGCATTTCTTGAGTGTTCGATCTGTTCCCTTCGCATCTACAATCAGCAGAATTGCTGCTTCCTCAATTCAAATATCATTAATGACCAGGGATCCTGGTTTTCTCTGATAAAAACTTGCAAATTCTCTGATTAAAAAACCCCCAAATCCATATTTTTCTGTGATTAAAATGAAACGCCACTTTATATACAGGTGACCCTTGCCATTCACAGGGGATAAGTTCTGGAGATCCCCATGAATGACAAAAATCTGTGAATACAGCACTGTGTTCGTGAACGCCATCTGCGTTCATGAACATAGTGCCCCTGGCGGCTGGGAGTGGGGGGGCACAGCTGTGCTGGTGGCGGTGGGAGCCCAGCGGAAGCAGTGGGAGCCCATTGGTGGCAAGCGTGGAGCTCCCGAGGAGCTCCTGTAAGTGTATTTAAGATGTGGGTTTGGCATTCATGAATATTTGAAACCATGAATGCCGAACCCATGAATAGCAAGGGTTTCCTGTATATGTATCAGTTGAGCACAATGTTTTATTGATATAATTACAATTTTAAAGTTATTTGGAAACCTACCAATGCCTCAATCATTATAATAAAATAAATTCTTTTGTGTAGACATTTTGGCATTTTACTTTTTTATCATGGAAAATCAAAGCTCCCCCTGGCCCCTTTGCTCACTAGGATGTGGTTCCAGCTGCAGCTGCTCCACCTCCGCTGTTTTGTGGCACTCAGTAGCCCTGATACGCTGGTGCCCTGCCCATGCCATTGCCTCTTACTCCGAAGGCACAGCCCCTGAGTTCTTCTGGTGCCCTTCACTCTCCATCTATGGCCTTTCTGCTCTCCGTCCTGGGGTCTCCGTGGCCTAGAGGGCAAGACCCCACACAGTACAGCAGAATGGGGCTGGGTGGGGAAGTTTTGTGCTCTTAGGAGCCCTGTGCTGCCATGGCAAGGTGCCCCCTGCCTGCCCAGCAGCAGTGAGGAGCACAACTCTGTGCTACCAGCCCCAGTGATGCTGGGTGGGCAGGGGGCATCTTGCTATGGTGGAGTGGTGCTTGCAGCAGTGGCATAAAGCTTCCCTGCTGCACTGGGCCTTGCCCAATGGCCTGCAGACACCCTGGGGGAGAGCAGCAGAGTGGGGAGCCTGAGCCCACAGTGGGAAGCCTGCATCTATACCCCCATGCACAAATCTGGGGAGCATGTGCTCCCCATCCCCCTCCAGGAGACTGCCCTTCCCCCTCCTCCCAGGCGAGCCACCTGAAGCTCTGTCCCACTCCCCACCTGGGCCCCGTGGCCATGAATTCCAGCCTGCCTACAAGGGGAACTCAGCCAGCCTGCAAGGGGAAACCCACCATTTCCTACGTTTTTCTCCTTTAAAGGAGAAAATTTGGGTTCTTCTACTTAGAATGAGAAAGTCTGGGTTTTATTGCATTTTTCCATGGTGAATGGAAAACTTGGACCCCTGGTAATGACTCCTGTTGAACAGAACTGCTCTTTACTGCACAGTCTCTGTGCTCTGGAGAAGGAGAGAAGTAAGTGGCTAGAGCAACCAGTAGGGGAGCCAGCTGGGATGGGCCTCTTGGGGCCAGGAGTAGCAAACAGCTGTGGTAGCAGATTACATGTGTCAAGAAACCCTTGCTTCTGTTGTTTATTTCCAGTATTTGTCAGACTTTCCAATGGCACAGTTATCATTGCCAGGTGTGAAGGTTGAGAGGGGTGCCACCTTAAATTTCCTGTGTGGGTTTCTTCTTTCTGAAACCAGTTGACCCATGCTTGATTCACTTTGGGACTCCTGTCTCCTGTTGCCTTCAGACCACAAAGAACATAATAGAGTTTTGGATCCCCGTTTTTCCAGGGGACTGAGCTTCTGCTATTAGATGATTGACTGGTAAATTTTCTTCCAAGTGGGTACAGAATTGACTATAACCCTTGCTAGCTGGGATTCAGTAATTAGATCAGGTATTGTTAGTTAGGGCTTTTATTTTACTTGATATGGTGCTAAAATATTAACTATTAATTGTTAGGGTGACAGTTTTTGGATCTGGGGGAGTATTGGATTTGCAACTGAATAAAAGGTTATAACCTGTGGCCTAGCAAGCTGGTAACCATAAGGCAGAATGGTATGTTAAAATTAACATTGCAAGATGCTTAGGCAACCATTTTCCTAACAATATAGTACTGTTGTAAGTTATATAGCTCATTGTGTAAGAAGAACAGGATGCAGACCACTGGCTACTGTTAGGAGATAAAGCAGAAGCAAGACCTTGGAGATGGTGAAGAAATCAGCAAGAAACCGCAAGTGACTGAAAGAAGCTGGGGTCAGAGTCTTAAGCATGCGCTCATAGGAAAAAGACATGTAAATAAGTGAAATACATAGGCAATTCTATGCTAATGGCATAAACAGTAAATAGAGGCAGAGCTGAAGATGGCGAGGAATAAGGGTGGAACAAAGGAGGAACAAAGGTGGGGTAAATGTTAATGAGCATAAACCAAGGTGTATAAATATGGAAAGAACTAATGTGCATGGCAGCTCCCCGGTTTGTTGGAGCTTTGTCCAAAGCTGTCTCCATTTTGAATAAAGCTGTTGACGAGAAATGTGTGCGGGTGATGCTTGATGGCATTGACCCATTGCCTCCGTAGTCATTGGGCGTCACACGGAGTCGAGGTCTAACATTAATAATCAAGGGCCATTCTGTGGCTGCAAAATTATCTGAAGACCAAGCTCCTGATAAGTACACCTACTATGTGCACGAAGGTTTGTTAGGCCTGCAACCTCACCAGGGGTCTATATGATTTGGGACAACAAAGGGTTAATTCCCCCGGACATTGGCCTGCAGCCTGGTCCCATCTAAAGGTATATCACTATCAATGAAAACTTAACATTGAGGCAAAGGTTAACAAGACTATATTATCAAGGGAAGTATCAAAAAAGCCGAACAATAATAAATTCACAATACAACAATGAACCAATCAACAGAGAGTTAAGAGAACACTATATACAATAATAGATACAAGGAAGAATCAATGCAGGCCTGTCACCAGAGGTGGCAGGCAAGATTACTCTGAAGCTGACAGGTAAGATGGCCTGTCAGCCTGTCACAGAGTGCCAATTCCCTAGAGGATTTCTATCTTTTCCTCACTCTCAGTGAGCACTCAGTCCCTCCAAAGGGGTGGGTGATACTTTACCATCCAAAGGTGTGCAGGTGAATACAGATGAGTAGAGAATGGCTCTGTCTATGAGTGTATACCTCCATGAATGGATGCAGTTCAGTTCCCCATTCCACTCGACACACTCCACTCAAGCGACCCTCATACTAATCACATAGATAAGAAGGTTTCACACCACATGCTCACCAAGTGACTCTGCTTCTCACAAGCTTTCAGTCCCAATTGGACACAACACGCCCTGACGCCAACTCAGTCACTCTCCCAGGTGAGTGCCCAGCCACCACACAGGCTCACGACACACACAGACTTGATCACTTCCTCAGTAGGTCTCCAAGTGACAGTCCTGACAGGTTTTATGTGTCCACCTCATGCCACCTGTCAATCATATGCCAGCACCAATTATCAGTCAGACCCTTCCCATCATTCATCTGTCCATCACATTACTGACCAATCTAGAGGGTTGTTACCTCACGTAAGTATTTCATGCCACACGTTACATGTTCCCTCCAAATTCAACTTATGTAATACAGGCTGATTGCATGTGCTTGTCAGTCCTATGGAGGTCAACGGACCCATAAGTTCGAGAGTTCATTCTCCTCCATCAGGGTACAGAATTGATTATAACTCTTGCTAGCTGGGAGTCAGTAATTAGCTCAGGTATTGTTAGTCAGGGGTTTTATTTTACTTGATATAGTGCTAAAATGTAACTATTCATCATCAATGGCACATCTGTGGCTGCAAGATTATTTAAATACACATAGTCTTACAAGGCAGCTTTTATTTTGGAGCTTTCTACTGGAATATCTGTAGGACACTGGAGTATCCAACTCAGGGGCGGGCAATTATTTTGGGCAGAGGGCCGCTTACTGAGTTTTGGGAAGCCATCGAGGGCTGCACAACTGGCAGCCAGGGGCAGATAGATATTAATTTTCTAAATTTTTCTGGGGCCCTGCAGGCTGGATAGAATGGCCTGGCAGGCCACATGTGGCCCGTGGGCTTCATTTTGCCCACCCCTGATCTATCTCAAACTAACCATTCATCTGGAAGAATCAAATACTAATCTGCTAAATTAACATATGTGAATGGCACACCAAATTGAGAGGACATGATCTTGGCAGCATGCATATGCAGAAGAATGCGGGGACATAAGGAGCTCCCTTTACTTCATTAGGTAGGCTGAAAGCATTGACAGAGTCTGTTTAGGGAGATAGCAATCATCTCTAAACTGCTTTGATTTCCATTGTATGAGAAGTGGGGAGTGGGAGGTCTGGAGTGGATGGATTCTTGTCTCTTCGCTCATGATACCAGCTGCACAGCTGAGCTAGCTGGCACTGTAGCAGCACAGGGTAAAACAGAAGCTGAACTATGACTGTAGGCTGGGACATGCTGCGTCTTTTTAGGATTAGGATACAATTCAGCCCTGGATTTTATTTTTTTCATCTGCTTGGGATCCCAAGTTGGAACCATCTCTGAGTACTGGTCTGGGTTTAAGAGAAGAGAGGCAGGAGCTAATGTTAACAGTTAAGAAGGCATGTAATAGTTTAAGTGCCGTATTTATTCTACTACCCTTGCTTATGGCAACTTAGCTCTCACAGCTGTAATTTTTCCTTCTAAAATTATCTGGAGTTGAAAGAAATGGAAATATGAACAAACAATGGAGATTTGAAACCCAGACAGGAGAGGATAGAAGTGAATTATTCTTGTTTATTCTGATGAGTCTAAATGAGAGATTTCTTTTATTGGGAAAGTCAGGCATCTCCTAAGAACAATGGATGATGCGCACACAGTAGCAAAGCTAAATTTCAGGCACCCTGTTCACCTATTTTCTTCTGCTATTCTCCCTTTGAAACCTAATACCTGTATTTGTCTTTGCAGAGTACCAGCATATTTTGTCCTGAAGGATCCTCAATTATTCAGTGTAATAAAGAACTCTTGCTTGTACAGGCAACTGGTAGGGAGGGCATGGCCCCCCCTGAGATTGGCACCACTCAGGACGGGGCAGTTTTTTTGTTGCACAGGCCGGCGATGTGTTGGGGGGCACTAAGACATAGCACAGAAGTATGGGAGTGGATATGGGGCTTTTGGCCCACCCCCAGGCCAATCCAGAAATTGTGCCCCCTAGACTCAGGAGGCACCAGTCACCCCTGCTTCCTTGGCAAGACAGATATTTACTTAAATCTGCATGTGGGGCTAGGCAAGAAGCACTCATTTCAGCTCCTTGCAGTTTTATACACAAGAGGCAGGGGAAAGTGGTCATATTATAGACATCTTTTTCCTGACCTCTCAAGATTTTAGTTATACAACTACTAAAGGTGATAGGGCCTGGTAATCAGCCTTTGTCTTTACAATTTTTGCCAGTTCCATTTCACTCTTTCAATAGATCTGCTAAAATAATCGTTGCTTTCAAATGTTGGGGGGAAATATCCTTTTTGCACAGGTCTGGTACAAAACACTTTTTTTTTTAACTTCAGGCATTTAAAAGTAAAAATAGAAGGTGGCTTTTACAAGTGCAGAAGTTGTTTCCTTGCAAAAAGCTCTTTTAATTAATCAGGGAAAAAGGTGAAATTGCACTTGGAGAAAATATATGAAAAGATAAGACATTATGCAGAAAGTGGTTTGTTAATAATTGAAAATGATAACACCGTTGTTAAATCATAACTGCAATAAGAGTTGCATTTGTTGAAAGAAATGATGAAAAGCATCACAGACTCAGCTACCATGGTGATGAGAATGGCATAAGTGCCTAGATTCAATCAGACTTGAATAGAAAAACCGATTTTACCATGCTTTAAACTTTGACAAATAGCAACTGAAAGCCTAGTGGTTTTCTAATGGCTTTAATTGCAAAAAGAATTAATGAATCCAAAGATGATGGAACCGAAGAGATTTTTATTTTCTTATGAAAGGCAGAATGTTTCCCAGGTGAGATTTTTTTTACCACCTGTCCCATCTCTGTTATTAATTAAATCTGAAATATTTTCTTTAAAAGTTAGAAAATAATTAACTTGTTATCCTCAGTTTAGATTCCATGATTGTCACTAGGTTAATTGCCATGATAATATGTCTTATGCATTTAGATATAGACCCCAATTAATTAATGAAAGTTGCCAATAATAAATTTCAGGGGAAAAAAGTAATTTTATTACACAATATGAAAGCCAAAGGAAATGATTAGGGAAAGAAACCTATCTATGACAGCATATTTTAGGCATATAAAATTACAATTGCTAGAGATTCTGAGAATATCTTGAAGTGATTACCAGTAACTGAAGTACTATGGGTACCTGGATTATTTTATCTATGCCTATGTTCCCTAAAATAGATTGTAAGCTTCTTTGAGCATGGATTGCTTTCTAGTTAGTTTGCTGATATTTACATACTCTTGGTGGTAATACAATGGCTCTAACTTGTATTTTTCATTATCATACTAGAGAACTGAATATAAGCAAAAATTGTAAATGCCCAACTAAATAGTATAAAATGCCTTAGGCCTGTACTTAACTAAGAGGGATGAGTAGGTGGCTGCTAACAATGCATGTTTTCAAGATTTCTGGCATGTAATATTAGTGTTCTTTAGGTAGTCTTGCATTCTGATCATAATGGTTGGTGAATGGTAGTTATTTTTACTTCACATCCCTTAAGAAGCAGAATCTTATTGTTCTGATTGTGAAGTCAGCTTCAAGCCCCAACTGTTCCCTAGAGTTTTTTGCTGAGGTACATGTTCCTGCTCCTAAAATGGCAAAAATAGATAATTATTTTGATTTGTCAAATTTGTCCTTCAGTCCTTTCCTTCCACTCTAAAAAGTGAGATTGATCGATTGATCGATCTATCTATCTATCTATCTTGGTGTTCTTAATGTCACATTAACTCAAGCATGTTTTTTACCTAAATTTGTATGCAGATTATTCGAGTTCTTCCTTGTTTTAAAGCACAAAGATAACAACCTCATCATGTAACAGCATTTCAATAATAAATGAATTGCCAGCACAGGAGAATTTGTAATGTGAAAGCTCAGTTCCACATAGTGACCTGTGGAATGGTAGAAAAATCTCTGGAAGGTTTGCTTTGTTAGCTTTCTTCCCATTAATTCTCTGGATGTGTGGGGTGCATTTCTCCAGATCTGGTTGTAAGTGGCAAGAAAACCTTGAAAAAAGAGCCTAGTAAGATTCCTTCCGTCTCTCAGAGGCTTGTCCATTAAAAGTAAAAAGAAATAACTGTGCAGGTTTAGGCACTGGGGGTGCCTATACATGTTCTGGTTTGTGTTCTAATTAGAACACATCAGAGCAGAATCAATTAATCGAGTCTGTTCTGCATTCTAATTAGAATGCTTGAACATGGCTTCATCATCATGTGTATAATTCCCTGCAGTTTTAAAAATGGCTGCTTGGGTGCTTTATCTAAACCTTATAAAATGAGGTTTAGTTAGTGTCCTGTGGCCATTTAAAAATACCACACTGTCACGTGTATTAAGCCCCTATGGGTTTAAATTAGATCAGCTTTCTGGGAATTGCTCTAATTAAAACATGCTCTCCCCCTCCACCCATTTATATAGACAGCCTGGCTTCTCAAATTGACCTAATCATCATCTTTGTGAAGGAGTGAATTATAATTACCTCCACTGGTACAGTTCTTTGTCCTGTATCATGGAAAAGATCAGACTAGAGGACTATAATAACTCTGAACCTATTAAGATCATCTTCTTGAGCATTTTATTTTTGGGAGACAGCCTGAATCTTGCTGGCCACAATTTAAATGTTTTATTATTAATACTGCATAGAATCGTAGAAAAATAGGGCTGGAA
Organism: Crocodylus porosus; assembly: GCF_001723895.1. NCBI lineage: Eukaryota > Metazoa > Chordata > Crocodylia > Crocodylidae > Crocodylus > Crocodylus porosus. Next base: position 177,163,227 of record NW_017728886.1, on the reverse strand, counting down.
GAGACCCCCAGAGGTCATCTAGTCCAATCCCCTGCCTGAGGTAGGATCATCCTTATTGAAACTGTTCCACACAAATCCTTGTTTAACCTGTAAGTAAAACTATGCAGTCAACCCTGTCACCCAACCACAAGGCATAGCAGCCTAACTTGCTATAGGTAAAGCTTATGTAACCCTGAATATGCTGGTTTTCAGAAGCAGCTTAGTATAACAGAGGGATGAGGTACACAGAACAGAAGAAAAATTCTAAGCAGAGAGGAAAAATGAGACATGGAGGAAGAAATGTCATAGCACACAGACCAGCAGCTTCAGGTGGGTGAAGAAGTCCTGGGATCAGGGATGGGGAAGGAAAGGAAACAATGGGCATGTCTACATGTGCATTCAAACATGTCTAAATTTAATGTGCAGTAGCTTAATACTTATTAAGCAGGTTTATACATGCACGCATTGAAGCACAATTAACTCTGTGTGTGGACAGACTTGAGGCTAAACTTAGCCTCAAGTCAGTTCACACACAGTGTTAATGCACTTTAATGTGTCTACACATTCTTTAATGCACTTTAATGTGCTATATATCTCTATCTGGGTGCCACACTTTAATAAGGATGTGGAAAAACTCAAGAGGGTCCAGAGAAGAGCCACTTGTATGATCAGGGACTTGCAAGACAAGCCATTAGAAAAGAGGGTGAGGGACTTGGGCCTCTTCAGCCTACATAAGAGAAAGCTGAGACGGGACTTACTGCTACATCAGGGGAGTACGTCAAGAACTCGGTGAACACCTGTTCACCAGGGCACCCCTCGGAAGACCAGGAGCAATGGTACAAGCTCTTGGAAAGCCACTTCAGGCTCAATTCCAGGAAAAACTCTTTCACAGTCAAGGTGTCCAGACTGTAGAATAAACTCCCTCCAGTGGTGATGCAGTCACCTACCCTGGAAATCTTCAAAAGGAGACTGGACAGTCACCTCGCTGAGGTCACTTGACCCTGGTTGTCTTTTCCTGCCTAGTGTAGGGGGATTGGACCCAATGATCTACAAGGTCCCTTCCAGCCCCTATCTATCTATCTATCTATCTATCTATCTGGTTTTAATCACAGAAAAATGTGGATTTGGGGGGAGGGCGGGTGGATTAAATCAGAAAATTTTGAATTTTTTTAATCAGAGAAAATGAGGTTCTATGAATATCAGACAGTGAATCAAGTGTGTAGGTTGAGGAAATAAAACAACAGAAACAAAAAGAAATCTTCAAAACACTAAAGCAATTCAACATTCCAGTGAATACTATAGATAATTTAGTATATTTTAAATTTTACCTTCCTTTTCAGTAGTACTGAGTCACAGGGTCTTTCATTTAACTAATGGAATAATGTTACAGTGTCTTGGCTAACCAACTAATCTCTATAAAATGACATAAGGCAAATTCTAAGAGGATAGTGAGCACACTTTGACCTTACAGCACACAATGATAAAGTGACTTGGAATCAAGAAATGGAAGAAATTCATGATGCAAAGAACAGATACATAAGCATGTATTGTAAGAGATTTTAAGGGATTATTTTAGAGGGCAGAGAAAAAGTGCAGATGAATGAAAGGGGATTACAGAAACACTAGGTATATCACAGTAGCCTGTGTCCCTGAAAGTCCCAAATTCTGGTCTGTAAGATGTTTAGCCCTTCAACTAATGCATTATTTGGTGCCTTGAATGAAAGCTGGGAATTGAATCCCTATGAATTTTGAGCTGCTTTTAATTTAGATTAAAATATTCTACCTTTAACTCACTTCCAATTTTTAAATTACTAAAAAAAGAAAAGGCATGACAGATGCCTTGCAGGATGAGGTTCTGGTTATTTCTCTTACTCTTACAGGTGTGCTTCTGCTGCTGACTGCAGACATTACATAAATGAAATGAACATGTTTTCCTTTCTCTCATCCAGTGTTAAAGTTTACCTGCAGCTCAACTGCGAGTCTTCTGCACTATCAGCTGTGAGAAACTAGATATCCATCATTAAACATCTGCTATGTTTTAATCAAGAGGTGGCTTCTGTTCTGTGATCAACTTGTTGTATATAGGCTCTGATCCTGAATTCACATACACAGCAGAAAGCAGTTGGCTTAGCAGTTGTATGATATGTTGTAGATGTGCTCAAGGGTGACTATTACACCAAATTTCTCTATGGCAGACAAGACCCCCTAAGAGACAATAAAGCTGTTCTTTAAGCAGCAGGCTAAGACAATCTGCCTTCTAATTCACTGCAGGAACGCTCAGATATGTAAATGGGCAGATTCTGTGCTCCAACAAATTCTTAGCAAGAGCTGAGCAAAAACTGAAGGGTTTAGCCAACAGGGGTGTGCAAAGCTTTGGTCACCAATTCAATTTGGAGAAGATTCAGCACTGATTCAAAGATTCAGTGGCCAAATCATCAAATCCAAATCAAATTGGGAGACCCATTACAAGATCTGAATCGATTCGAAGCATCTGACTCGATTCGGAAAAGATTCAGAAAAGATTTGGAGATTTGGAAGGCAAGCTTGCAGCAAACAGAAACTGAGAAGAGGGAGGGGGACGAGGGGGAAGATATTGACATCTGTAGCTGGCCAGTGACTTTGATCTTTCCCCGAGTTCCCTTCCAATCACAGTGCTTTGTGGGAGGGATGTCGAAACAACATATAAGGCTGTGTGTGAAGTGATCTAGATATAAGCTCCTAGATACAAAAGCTCATGGACTCAATATAGACATTGGGTTTATGACACACTATAACCTGCCTGACATCTGACTCCCCAGGTACCTCTCCACTTTTATCTGCTACATCCCCCTCCTCCCACCCACCCAATCTGTCTCTTACCCCCTGATGCCTCAATTAGCATTTTTAATCACTGCCTTTCTTGCCTACAGCTCAGCCTCTGGCTTCTTTACTATTCATTCCATCCAGGAAGTGCATACACTAACTGCAGAGGCTTCCTCAGCCTGATGAAAGGTTTTTAAACCCGAAAGCTTGCCGAGATATATTTCTCTAACTATTCAGTTCGTCTAATAAAAGATATCAGATCTACTCAAAGAACCTTGCCTGCTTGTTCCTTAGACCAACATGTTTTTCTTTCAATAGTTTGAGGTGCAGTTTCACAGAAGCCCCTGCACCTATCTCCTTGAAATCTGGCAGGATTCATGCTTTCAAAAAGGGCTACCATCCCTGCTGCTTGCATCCAATTCTGCAAAAAAATGACAAAATTATAGATATTTTAGTGATTCCTCCTTATAGTCCATGGCCAAATCACTGAACTACACCGAATCAGTGCCAAATCTTTCAAATCTGATTTGGCTGAATTTGGGACAGTGGTCCGAATCATCTAATTGAATCACTGCCCCTGAATCGGCTGATCTGAATCGAGATTGAATACTGGCCGCTTTGCACAGGCCTATTAGCCAACACACAGTAAGGTGATTTCTTAACCTGAAACTGGTGTGAAAAAATTAAACCATTTACAAATGTGGCACCTTTGTTTTGATACTTGTTGACCATGGACATAAAATCTTGGACATTCATATTTCTCTTGGTCTATCAGGCCTTCCAAATCTTTTTAAATGTTATTCCTGGTGTTATTTTTGTTACACTTCGAAGTAGTAAAAAATTAACTTGGAAGTAGTAAGAACTCCTATAATCCTAGAGTTAAAAGGGTGGTCATCTTGCCTTTCCCTTCTCCCACCCCAGACTCACTGCAGCGTTTGCTGATTCTTAAAAAAAATTAAAATTAAAATTGTGACCAGCTGGGGCAGGAGGGCAAGGAAAGTAGAATTAATTTAAATAGACTTGGAGACTCTCCTCCCCTCATCTTTTTATGTCTTCTTCAATTGATCCTTTCAAGTCCTCAAGCAAAATGGGCAGGCTTTTAAGATGTTAACTGTAGGCACTTTAAAATCACTCAATAATGTTTGTGGTATGTTATTCCTTTCAGCAGAAGATTCCTCATTGTGATTTTATTATAATAGTTTAAGGTATTTCTTAGAAAAGTGATACTTTTCAATTTCTGGTTGTGTAGCAGACCTCTTCCACCTAGAGGACAGGCAGGATTGCTCTCCCTAGTGAGCAGCCTTGTGGTATGGGCAAGTGTAGAGGTTGTGGCTATGGTCTTGTCCAGGGTTCAAATTACACTACGACTCTTGTTGCAGGGGCCTGTGGCAGTGGCAGCCCTAAGCTGGATGTAGCTGCCACCGCCACCACCTACATTGCTTAGAAAGGTTCAGGATGGGCCAGGGGGCTCTCATCTCTTATGGGGTGGGGATCAGCCCCCCACCAGCTTGCCCATAATTCAAACCCTGGTGCTGTCTCTTCCACCTCCTTTTCAGAAGATTTGTTCTCCAAAAATAGCAAGAGACAAACAGCTCCACTTTATAGGCTGCTATTGTGCTTTGATCTTTTCTGGACCATGTGGGAGGATCTTTTCAAGTTGCCATTCTCTTCCCCACTTTCTGTACACAAAGGCCCCTCTAAACATGCAGGTAAAATGCAATGGGATCTAATGCATGATCCACACAATCATACCTCCTGCCATGCCACACATGCATGGCAGAAGGCATGACTGTGGGAACATGCATTAGATCCCATCACACCTTCTTGGTCATGCAGGGGGAGCCTGACCCCAGGCTCCCTCTGGATGGGCAAGGAGATCACAGCTGGCACATTGTCTCTGCTTCAGGGGTGCATGAAACCCCCAAGGCTGGGAGACTGGACCTGGGGCTGGGAGATTGCAGTTGTATCCTGTGGCTGCCAGGACCCAGCTGGGTGCTAGCACTGGGAGGCACGTGGCAGGGACCCAACAGCTGCAGGAGTCTCGGTCATGGCAGTTGCAGGGTGCTGCCAGGGCCTGGAGATGGCAGCTGTTGGGGCTCAGCATCCCCTCAACTACAAGAGTCCCAGCCATATCTGGGCATGGTGCACCCCTGTGGCTGGGAGCCCTGTCAACAGATGGCACTCCCAGCTGCAGGGGATACCCTGCTACAGGTGCAAACTAAAGCTTGATAGCAACCAGCCATATAGTTAGTACACATTTTCAAGCTCTAACTTTATAGCTGGTTGGAGCTTTTTATGGTGTGATAAGTACTTTGCCCATGTAGCTGGTTTCAAGGTAATTGTGCAATTAAACAGTTAATTGTGTGATACCTGTAATGCATAGAGGGGGCTAATGAGAAAGAATGAGAAAGAACGATCCTTGCAGCACTGATTTAATTCTAATTTTAGACCCTGGTTCCATGCTGTATTTTGTTCAGAGTCTGTGCAAGAGGCTCTGAGTCAGAGGGTCAGGTAGAGTAGAATCAGTCTTATTAAAAGCTAGCTTCAATAAAAGAATGAAGTTCCTAGAAGATAAGCCTATATTTAGATGCCTGGTTCTTGGAGTGGAGCACAGAACCCTGGGTTAAGCATGCAGGCTCCATATAAAACATGTAGGGAGAGTAAAATGCCCCAGACTAGGATCTGACACGCATGGAATTCTTAATATGCTCATTTTGATATTGCCTGCAGGAAACATTGAAGAGAGAAGTCCAATATGCAATCCTGTTCCTCTTTAGGACTTAGCTGCCTGTTTTGGGGGTGCAGATAGGCACCTCCATCTACTTGAGATCCACAGCTGAGAACACTTTCCTGAAGTAGTCTAGTGGTTAGTTCAGGGGTGTCAAACTCATCCAGCCCTGAGGCCAGATGAGCGGGGTGGGGCAAGTGTATGGGCCAGACCAGGCCCATGAATCCCCTTCCCACTCCCCCAGCATTCTGGATCTGGTACTTGCTGTAGCTGGTCAGAGACTTGCACTGTGTGCAACACAGATCCCAGAGAGGCTGGAATTGGAGCTGTGTACAGCACAGCTCAGCTGGGGGTGTGAAGCAGGGATCCCAGACTGGCCCTTGCAGGCACCATGCTGCACGTGGTGCTGGCTGTAGCCAGACTGTGCCACACAGAACATTGACGCTTGAGTCTGCTATGGCATGGCCAATATGGGATCTGCATTACACATGTCCAGCCCATTCCAGCAGCTTTGGGATCTGTGCCACATGTATCTGCCTTTGTGGCATAGTTCTGGAGTGGCTAGGGTGGGTGTCCTGGGCCCTGTCTGTGGGCTGTTTGGCATGCTCTATGCCCCATGTGGTTTGCTCAGATCCTGGGGCATCACCGGGGACTAGATGGTGGGGTTTCACAGGCTGGATCTGACCTACAGGCCATATATTTGACACCTGTGGGTTAGATGATTTGCTTAGGAAGTGGGAGACCAAGGTTCAATTCCCTCCTTTGCCTGAGGGGTTTAAACCCCTCATCTCACTCCCTAGTAAAATGCCCTGTCATTGTATTTTATTCAATGACTGCTTAATATAAAATGCACGCACAGTTCTTGGAGCAAGGACTGGAATCTAGGACTTTCTGCCTCTGGTGAGTGCTCAATGTCTACACTGTGGCTGTGTTATAACCCAGCTGCGACAGGCCCAAGTATGTCCTGGCTTGATCAGGTAGATGTGCTCTGAGCCCAACTATTGCATTAAGCGTTTAGCTGTATTCTGACTGAGCCTAGGTGTTAATTAGCCCTGTCGTGATAGAGGTACTTCCGATTATGGACATAAGGAGATCATTAGATGCCTGGGAAATACGGCACACTTACAGAGTTTAGCTACTTTCAATAATTCATGACTGCTTACTACGGTTTCAGGATTGCAATTTTGGACTCAGACATCTGGGTCCTACTAAATTCTAAGTCCCATTCAGATGCATAAGTCTTTTATTGGATCTATCCTTAAGACTTCTTTCATATTACTGACTTTTTTCACTTTACCTATTAAAAGCCTACTATTTAAAAAAGAAAAAGAAAATAAATGTTTAAATAAATCATCTAGCATTATTAAAAACTATCATGTCAAACAATTTTACATATACAGGCCTGTCCCGGGGCAAGGGGAGGACATGGAACCTGAAGGGTTAAGGAGGGACTCTGGGGGACAATACACCCCAGGGAAAATGAAAAGAAAGGGAGAACGAGCAAAAACACCCTACCTGCTGCAGGAACCGTGGCAGGACTGAAAGCGGCAGCGGGATCCGCGTGGCTCGTTAGCTGCAGTTTTTTTCAAGTGAAAGCAGCTGGGGAGAAGGGGGAGGAGAACCAACATGGAAGTATAAGAAGGGGAGACAGCAAGATGAAAGAGGAGGAGAGGTGGAGGAAGAGCAAAGAGAGAGGATCTCCTGGACCCACCAAGGAGGAGGAGGAGGAACCGGGAAACACTGCCTACAGGGCAGGAAAATGTCTGGAGCTGTTGCCATGTAAAGATGCTGCTGCTGGACTGAGGAGGACAAAGGTGTCCACGCTGCATATTACCCTAGAGCCGTGAAGAGTGCCTACAGGAGGGACCTCGTCGACAGAGACTGGGGCCAGTGAGTCGTTCAGAAAAGAGGTAGACAATCAAGGGGCCAGTTAAGACCCTCACGTCCTGGATGGAGGACCCAGGAGAGCCCGTCGAGGGAAGGTTTCTTTTCTGAGGGACGTCGAGGGTGGACACGCGTTGGGTACACTAAGGGTAGGGGATAGGTAGCACCAAAGCGGGTAGCCGGTGAAGGGAGAGCACGCTATTACTAGATGCCCCAGGATAGTAATCAGGGTATTATTGAGAGGTGGTAGACGTTTTTTGGTTCCAGCCTCTTTTCCTTTTTGTTAATTGTTATTGGCCTGGGATGCCTGGATAAAAGTAAGGCAGAGGGCTACCAAGCGCTCAGGTGCTAGAGGGCCTAGTTTCTACTTACCGTTCTACCCAGAGTCAAACCAGGGCCGGGCGGTGAGGGACTGGATGATCGAGGCCCAGGGGGTGCAAGGCCAAAGCATATGATCATGACTAATTAGTTGGGAATGTATTGTGCTAAAACAATACACTGTAACGTAATTTGGCTGTGCAGGGTTGAAAATGAAAATCTTTGTCAATAGTTTAATAATGCACTTTACTTGTAGAGACCTTATCATTTGTATTTTATAAGAATGAGTAGCATACTTCAAACAAAGATAATTATTATTTTTTCCTCCTAATGCGTTTTGTATTTTACTTGACTTTAATAGCGTTAAGCCTAAAGAGACAGAGTTTTTAGAAACAAAGAGTTTTATAATTATCACTGATGAATATTTTAAAGTAGTAACTTACTATTCTTGAAAGATGAGGGAGGGAGGGAATTCAAATTCATAATAGTCCTACTAATGCAAATGAAAAGCCATGTTTAAATTACAAGCTTTTCAGGCAAGGACCTGCGTTATGATAAATCCTGTAAAATTCTAACCACTTTATTTATACATAAATCTTCCTCCTGCTTTCCTGCCATGGCTTGATGGTATAAGAAAGTTGGGAGGTTTCTCTGGAGTTGGAATGTCCCTCCATCCTTAACTGTCTCCCCTGCCCAGATCAAAGTCCAGAGTAACCAGCTGAAGCTGCCCCACCATTCCCTTTAAAGGGGAAAGTCTGTGAATACCAGCTCTCTCTTCTGGGTTCCCTTGGGTCGTGCCAGGGTACTTCCTCCCAGGTTGACCCTGTTTCCGTGGGCAATGCAAGTTTAAAGTAAAAGAAGACTGAAACTCAAAATAGCCTGGCATCTGGTGTAGTGCCACCCAGGGACTAGGACTCATGTGTCTGAAGTTGAGTTTTGTGAGCCTACTCCTGTGGTGGGTGCCACCAATCACACTCTTGGCTTCTGCTGCTGGTGTTTGGGGTTGAGGTGCTCCTTGCTCTCCCTTGTGCTGGCTCATGCATGCTCCCCCAGCATCCTGTCTGGGCACTGCTGGGCCTGCAGGGATGCTCAATGTAGCCCATGCTGCTCAGGGTCCTGCGCTGCTTTCTAGGGCTTGCTAGTGCCCTGGATGCCTTTTTATGATATCACAAGCAATGCGACCTTCCACACTCAGGGAGAGCATGCTTTAAAGCATGCTGGAAATGCCACATGTGTCTCAGCTTCTTGGGCTAGGGTCACTGTGGAGAAGGTAAGCGGCTCTTCTGTCTGTACCAGGCTTTGCTTCCCCATCAGGTGGGGTTTTTTCGAGGGAGAGGGGGGCCCTCCCTGCTCCTGGGATCTCTGGAAGCCCCGTTGCCAAGCGTGGTGACATACAGGATGGAGAGCAACTTTTTCAACTTCTCCTACCTCTGTGCCAAAACCAAAATTATTTGGCCTTGATGGTGGAACTTCAGTATGCCAACCATTGTGCTGTCACTGCTGGTACTATAATTTAAAGATTTCTTTTAGTTTTTATTAAGGATACTGCTTGAAATGGAAAAGGCTGATTGGAGGAATTTCAGGGCTGGATTCACTTTCATTCTCTTGTTGCTTGACACCTCTTCAGTGATGTATATCATCCATTAAACCATATTAACTGGTCAAGGAAGTTGGGTTCACACCTACTTTGCCTCTATAGAACACTACACATCACTTGAGGGGCACCAATCAATCTGGATGTAGTGCTGGATGACAACCGCTGCATACATGTGTTTCTAAGTTGCCCAAGTGCCTGAATACTGGTTCCAGTTATCAGTAGTGTTTCTGTTGGCATAGAATAATAGAAAAGTAGGCCTGGAAGGGACCTCAGGGGTCATCTAGTTCAATCATTCCTATCCAAACCATTCTCTACAAATCCATTGGTTAAATTATGAACAAATTGTTACTGTTACATTTTGCTGAAATCATTGGGATTTTTTAAGGCAGTAATACTAACACACAGTGACAGTAACTAGGATTAAACTGAATGATTCAGTTTCATAGATTTCATAGACATTAGGGCTGGAAGGGGACCTCGGGAGATCATCGAGTCCAGCCCCCTGCCCAAAGGGCAGGAAGTCAGCTGGGGTCAATGGTTAAGAGAAAGCTAATGGAGATATTGGATTTAGTTTAGGAACTTATTTGTTGGTTTATTTTTTGAGGAGCTACATATTGAAGACAGGCTGAGAGCCATGGGGCTCTTTAGCCTGGAAATGCACAGGCTCAGGGGTGATCTGATAAGTTTATCGGGGTGACCACCAGTATCTGGGGGAATGTTTGTTCACCAAAACACCCCAAGGGATGACAAGGTCGAATGGTTATAAACTACTGCCAGACTGTTTCAGGCTGGACATAAGGAAGAATTTCTTTACTGTCCGAGCCTCCAAGTTCTGAAACAGCCTGACATTGGAGGTGGTTCAAGCACCTACACTGAACACCTTCAAGAGTAAATTGGATGCTTATGTTGCTGGGATCCTATGACCCCAGCTGACTTCCTGCCCTTTGGGCCGGGGGCTGGACTCGATGATCTTCTGAGGTCCCTTCCAGCCCTAATGTCTATGAAATCTATGAAATCTACGAAATTTACACTGTTGATAATGGTACGTGTAACTTCCCTTCAAGGATGATTCTTAGAAAACTAGGTCTTAAAAATGAATACACATACCATTACTGCTTTTAAAAGGTATAGGGGGGTTCATCTGCCGTACGCTGGAGTTCTAGCTTGTGAACGTGGTGTTAGATCAATAATCCAGGGGGAGTCAGAGATAAAAAAGGCTGTTTGAAAGTTGCTTTCAACTGGACACAGAAAGAAATTATCTTTAATGATTTCTCTCCTATTTTTTTAGATCTGTACTGCAAATTACCCTCGTCAAGTAAGAAACTTGTAATTGTATCTTCCCTATAAATGTGGTATTTCAATAGATGCTATATCAAAGCACTGCTGAATGATGGATACGTGATATGTTGATAGATAGTTACATGCTCTAATTATTTTGAAGCATAAGGAGCTATAGAAGAGACACCAGGAGAACATATTTTGTCTGCATTTATGCTGTCTGAGCAATTATACCTCAAGACTGATTCAAAATGATGTTTCTAAAGAGTATTTTATTTAAAAGGAGATGCTTGGTAATGAGAAATGGAGATGCCTGGGCAAGAGACCAGGAGGTAATCGTTTCATTATCAGGCATCTCTGCTAAGTTTCTTATAATGCCAAGCAGGGAAGATCCTGGTGGTGTGCACTGGCATGGATGCACCCCCTTTCAGTCAATGCAACCATGAGAACAGAAGACAGGGATTTTTTTAAATTCCCTAAATTGGGTATGAATCTCCCCTCTCTTCTGTTTCATGTTCGGTGGAACCTCCTCTCCCCTTCCCTTTTCCTTCCCCCTCCCCTCACAATGCTGTTGCTGTCTCCACCTGCTCTGTAGGGTGAGGAGAGGCTCCAGAGCTGCTCCTGTCTATTCCATGCATAGTGGGAGTTAGGTTTAGCAGCAGTGTTGGACAGGTTTCCATTCTGTGCGTGTTTCCTTTGGGTGTTGTTCCTTGGTTTTTCTTGCCCCTTTAGCTTGATGTCCTCCTATTTCCTGATCTGGGTAAAGGACTCTGGCCTGATGATTGTCTTTTCTGGCTCACCTAAAATTTATAATTATAATTCTCTTTTAAAGCCATTTTTTCAAAGTAATGGCATTTATAAAGAACTTCATCCTTTCATTTTTTTATTTTGACCAATCTTCCATGTTTTACAAACTACATTTAACAATTCTTCAAATAAGTGAAAATAATTGGAATAGAATCAGAATAATCCAACAATCAGATTAGAAACCCATTTTCCATCATGCATATTAGACACATATCTGTACTTACAGAGTGCATGGTGATCACATTTCATTTTCTTTACTAGTGTCTGCTTCCTTTATTGTTGGGATTCTTCAAGAAAAATGCTGACAAATCCCATAACCTATTGAAGTATCTTTGGCCTTCTTTCTCTGATCTTGATAAGTACGTCCAAATCCAGCTGACCAGCTACACATTTATTCATTGCAAATTTATTCTGGAGGTCCATTATGGAAGCTGAATGTGCCAAAAAAGCAAGATTCCTGAAGTATTTCTGCCCATTCAGGTGGTCTCTCTCTTTTCTTTGGCCTACCTTTTTTGTGTGCCTTGAACAGCTTGGACAGATGGCTGGCTCTGAGCTGCATATTAAGAACTAGTACCAAGTTTCGGTGACTTGTCCTATTTTCTTCATTTTTATGAAAGCTTGACCAATCAAGTTAGCTGCTGGAACTCCGGCCGTTCATCTTTGGGCTACAAATTTGATGTAAACCAAACAAATTTCCATGATAGGAATTGTTTCTTTTAAAAATAGTAGGTTATTGGATCTGAGAGAACTAAACCTTGTCCTTTACGGCCTCTATAGATTGCAAGCTGGAAAACTGTTGTTAATATGCTGTTTTATCTAAGTTCTCTGATTAGCCCAAGGACTTCCTCCACAGTCTGTAATTCTGTGAATTCCCTCTCCAGCTGTTATTTTAACTCATTAATTTGTTGTTGCTGTTAGGGTGTCCCAAGGTGGCCAAAACATCTTGGAGAACATTTGGGTCCATGGTAAACATGTTGCCAGTCACCTCAAAGATCTTTTTTACTAATTCTAGATTAGGAAATTTGAAGTTAAGTTTCAACCTTACCCAGGAAGTTTGTTATTGCTTCCCCAATAGTGATTTTCTCTCTGGTTGCAAACAACTTTCTGGAAATCTCTTGAGATTGCTTTGATCCTTCTTTAAAATCTCCAGCTACTCGTATCTTTTTTTTGCAGTCTCCATCTTTTGTGCTATTTCTTTTTAAAATTCCACTTGGCCATCTATGAGTTTGGCAAGTGCCTCCATTATTTGTTCCATCATGATATTTGTCTATAAACTATCCCACTCCTCACAACAAGGTTGCCCACCTTTGACTTGAGCAGTTAACATTTTGGGGCTTTAATGCATGTTTTTCATTAGGAGAAGAAACAGATGATATGCTAGGTGTCTTAAATGTAGTTTTGCTTATTTAAAAAAAATGTATACAAAATCTATCTAGTACAAAAGAAGTGCATTTTAGCAGACCTTTGATTGATGACAGCCACCACCTACCTCTAGCAAAACAATATTCGAGAGCAACATGATATTGCAGTTAAAAATTAAAAGATACATTTATACTAAATCCCTGTTTTCAACTATATATAACTTTGTCTAAAAACACCTTAGAATCCAAATGTCTTCTAGTATGGATGATCTTCAAATGACATTTTTTACATTAAACCCAACTGGTCAGTGTCTTCTGAAATTAGCTAAAGGGGGAAAGAGAGAGAGAGAGAGAGAGAAGACCAAGTCAAACAAAATGTAGTCACATGTGCCTGTGTGTATCGCTTCACAGTGAACATAAGAACAAAAGAGCCATACTAGGTTATATCAATGGTCCATTTTGCCCAGTATTCTGTCTTCAATACTGGCAAATAGTAGATGCTTTAAAGGGAGAGCATATGAACTGGGCAAGTCTAATGTGACACCTCTCCTGGTATCAATCATCGTTAGTTGAAATATTAGTGGATGTTATCTGATTAAAAATGTGCAGGTTAGAAAAAAAAATGTAATCTATATTTAAAGTTATTTTTCCTATTTATTTTACTGGGAGAATGTTATGATTCTTTTTGACCTGAGAGTACTGAGATAAAAAATTATTAATTTAAACTCATCTGCCATGCAAATATCTTTGATGCAGATTAGTTCACTAGAATTAAATTTAGTTTAGCATCTTTTAGAAATTAATCAGGTGCTTAAAGCCCACTCACTTTTAGACTGGATTACTAAATTTTCTTTAAAAAATGTCATGCAAGAGATCATGATAACAAATGATATTTCTTGAACACTGATCTGGCAAAGCCTTATGCACTTGACTAATTTTTTGCAGTTTGAATGGTCTTCTGAAGCCAATTAGATTATTAGATTTATACATAAAATTAAATAAGTGCATAAATCTAAGCAGGATTGGGGTCTTCCTTGGTGGCTGTAACATCAAATTTTATTCTTATCAACATTATGCACTCCACCGTAGGCGTAATTTTATAGACCTTATTTTAAATCAGAATGCACTACTTCCAATTTGACCTGGTGCAACAGAACATCTTCTTAAATGTACTCCGTAATTCTGGACTTCGGAATGCATAGACCATAGGATCAATGACAGCATTGCACAAGATGAGTGTGCCATTCACTTGAAAAATTGACATGTAACAAGCACAGTAAGGATTGTGTGGGCAAAACTGCATAAGAAGGATGTGAAGAACAAAGGGTGCCCAACAGAAAAGAAAAACACCAAGGAAAATAGTTAATGTAATGGCCCCTTTCGTGTTTGTTCTCTGGTGGACTGTACTAGTAGGCAGTGAAGCAATTTTTTTGGCATGTGATCGTGCAAGCAGAAACATGTGGATATAGAGGCATAATATAAAAATTAACATCAAAGGGAACAGGATAGTGAAAGAAATTACTACAGCTGTTTCATGGGAGAAAATGGCAATGGCAATGCCACTTCCAGCACAAAAGGTCCAGATTGCTGCCAGGATGATTAATGCACGCTTCAGTGTCATGATGTTATGGTATCGCAATGCGTAGAAGATAGTTATGTATCTGTCAGCTGCAATAGTTAGCAAGCTGAAAATTGACCCCAGTAAAGAAAGAATGAACATGGAATCTATTACATCATCCATCTTGGTCTCAAAGTCTCCACGAGGCTTCAAATACCCCATTTTGCATAAAATGATCAAGATATTTTCCAGAGTTTTGTACAGACTACCCAGCATATCTGAAACTGCTAAGCTGCAGATAAAAAAGTACATGGGCAAGTGGAGATTCTTATTCCTGATCACAGCTATAAGGACAAGTAGGTTTTCCAGTATTCCAACAGCAGCAATTGTGAAAAAGACTTCTTCTGGTACCACAACCTGCGTACAGTCTGTTTTGTTCAAGGAGAAAGCACTGATATTTTCAGATGATGGAATGCTTGTCTGCCCTAAAAGTCTTATTATTTCAGAAGCTCTGTCAGTCCTCATTTCTTCTACTTGTGGAAAAAGATATGTTATTAGTACTCAGGCTTGACTTCCCTGTGATATTCACTTGTCAATAAGATAATCTCTTTTGTGATGAAGACTTTTTGGTTTTGTCTTGAACAATTGTAAGATTTAACCAAAATGTACTGAACCACCTACAATAAAAGGTACAGAAAAGTAAGTGACAAAAAATGCATGTGTGTGTCAAAATTAGATATCTGAATTATAACTTGTTCATTCCATCACATTCAATTGGTATTTGTCATTACTAGGAGTAGGTAAACTGATTGGATAAAATAAGAACTCTCCCAGTCTCCAGCCCAAACCTCAAAGGGAAACAAAAGACAAATTCCTTTTCCTAAGTTCACAGAAGTTACGTAAGTGTATTTCCCTTTTGCCAACAGGCCTCCTTTTTCAAAGCTAATCTTTGAGTTTCTGAGTGTCTGGCAATCTTAACAGGCCAGGATGTTTGCTTTCAATAATTCTGCCACTTTCCATAAGATTAACATTCCTATTAAAAACAAATTAGACAAATGCCAATAGAAAACATTGTGGAGTACAACAACATATTTACAATTGTACTTCTGATACTGAAACTAAATATCCCTTATTTAGTTGTACAAAATATGAATATTAGTAAATGTTTATGTTTTTCAGAGCCATATTAAAGGTTAACAGGCAACTATTTTTTCAAATAAATCATTTTTTTTATTTGACTAATATATCTTTAATTTAGATTCAGATCCAAAGGAAAACCTTGAACATACAACTTAGAAAAGAATCATAGAATCAAAGAACCAGAAGGGACCTGTATGATCAGGTCAGGTCCCCTGCCATGGGCAGGAAGTATTGGGCTCAGATAAACTTGGCAAGGTGCCTGTCCAGCCTAGTCTTGAACAGCTGAGGCCTCACCAATGCTGAAAAGAGAGCGAGGAGAACCTCCCTGGATCTATTAACCACGCAGTGGCTGATGCACACCAGACTTTTTTTATTGGCCCTTTTGACAGCTCCATCACACTGTTGGGTCATATTCCTCTTCCAGTTGATCGTGACCCCCAGGTCTCTTTCAGAAGTTTGCCAGCCAGTAGGCTACCACCCATTGTATATTTGTGGTGAGGGTTCTTCCTACCCAGGTGAAGGACCTGACACTTTTCCTTGTTAAATCTCATCTGATTTTGTGCTGCCCATAAGTTCAGTCTATCAAGGTCCTCCTGGATCTTTTCCCTATCCTCTGGTGTGCCTGCATTTTGCCACAGCTTGGTATCATCTGCAAACTTAATCAATGTGCTTTCTACCCCTTCATCCAAATTGATAATGAAAATATTAAATAGCATGGGTCCGAGCACTGATCCCTGGGGGACCCCACTGGAGACTGCCTTCCAGGATGAGGCCATCCCATCAATTACTACTCTGGCCTCTGAGCCAGTTGTCCACCCACCTCACTGTACACTGGTCCAGTACTCTCCAGTTTGTTAGAGAATCCCATGGGAGACAGAGTCAAAAGCTTTACTGAAGTCTAAGTAAATGATGAAGTATTTCTTTCAACATATAGATGACGTTTTTTCATTATGACTATGGTTCAACTCTCAGGAGAGTTAATAGAAATCTTTCCAGAGGTAAAGTTTATTCTGCTGTTTGTGAAGCTATAAACGGATAGAATGCTTAATTTGTCTTGGGTATAATCTTGAGACAGTAGGACTCTGGTCTTTTGGTAATTCTGAAGCCCCCAATTATGAAAAACATGCATTGCTTTTTTCTCAATGTCCTTTCCTGTGAATGGTTAAAACTACCAGGAGAATGAGACTGTATGTTTAATACAGTGTTCAGTCAGTTGATAATTTTATACTGCCTAACTTTAGAAAACCTGGATGTTTTGTTTAGAGTGAAGGTGGTTAAATGCTGCAATGCACTTTATTGTTTCAGTGAGGGCAGCGCAAAAGCCTTATTGACGCTATGGGTGAACAAACAAAGCTACCTTTAACTGATGAGTGTCAGGAATGGGTGCATCTGATTGGCACTTGAAAATAGTGCAGCCTCAATTTAGACAGCTGTGTCCACTATTTTGATTACAGTTCAGTAGTATTCAGTCAGTGAGTTCTCTGCTGAGATTACCAGCAGGATCCCATTCATTTTCATGTTTTTGAAGAATCTTGGAACATCAGGTACTGGACTAACCTCATCAATTTGCTTCATTTTAGGTTTAAAGGAAAGAAGAATGACCATGTTTATTTGGCAGCAAAAACTAATGTGGAATTAATGCCTTACATTATACTGCACAGATTTACATTCCTGGTTATTTCCTAATGGCAGGCTGGTCTAACTGAACATGTTCTATACAAACAGGCCATGGGACTTTGGTGGGTTAAGGATGGAACTAGTACTGAGAATGAGAGATTCAGCTTTGTCTATAAATTGAATGGGATTTTTCCAGAGACTCTTTTGGAGCTACTGACACAGATAAGCTTTATGATTTATAAAGCTAGCATTCTATTTTAGAATAATTTTATTTTGCTATGTGATTCATTTAATAAAAATAGATAAAATCACATTTCAGTGGGATTTAAGCAGTGGGTAAAATGCACTTATTAAATCTTGTTCTTTTAAATCTTTTTTTAGTTCAAGGATTTTTCCTTATACTCAATTGCTATCACTGTACCTATTTTCCCTGAGCTCATAATAAAGTCAAAGTGGATAGCGGTAGATACTCATTGTAAGAGACTTGGAGGATAACGTATGTCAGTAATACAAGCTTGCATCAATGAAAATGTATTAAGCCTAGGCTATTTGTACAGAGTACAATGTAATGCCATATAGAAAGAGTGAAATTAGTTCGAGTCCCAGAAGCAGTATAATCATGTTGATGCCTGGGCTAATTAAGCCTGCTTTCATAGCTGCATAAATCCAGCCAGGCAAAGAGTACAGCTCACATAATTCTAGTGCTTCTGGTACCAAAGCTATCTAGGTCAGAGCTAACTTCAGTATTGGTATACAGCATTGCATTATTAGGTATAGAGATACCCTTAGTATCCAGAGCATTAATGAGGAGAATAGGTCAATTACTGTAAATTGGATTATGTATTTCTCTTGCTGAATATATGATTTAGAAACTTTGCAGAATTCTTTTCTTATTAAACAATGTTTTTTTCCAGACATGACAGCAATGCAGCACCTTTAAAATCACATCTACCAGTGGCACTCTCAAACACGCTTTCTCTAGTATAGCTATATCAGTATGGTGCTGCTAGAGGCCTAGTTGGATCTGGTACTCAGGAAGACTAATTAAACTTAGGGTATGTCTACATAATACAATGTAGGACCATATAGAAATAAGATGCTAGGTCTAAGCAAGCTACTGGCCTAGAGTGGCATGTTAATTTGACTACAGGGCTTCCAGTTTAGGAGGTGGTAGTGTTTGAGGGCTGCACTGCCTGGTGAGTTAAGCTTACAGTGTAGACATGCCCTAAAGAATATTTACACTGCCATAACTTTGCACATCTCAGCCCCAGGGCTTGAGCCTATGATGTGCCAAGAAGTCTCAAATTCAGCTGGCCTTAGTAGGAATAGGGGCTTTCAGCACTTCAGAGGATGCAGCCCTTAAACATGATGAAGGGCCTTCTTCCTACAGAACTGGCCTCTGTTGTCAACCTACATATCATTTTCTGTGCATTATATTGCACCAGAAATCCTTGGAAGCACTTGGAAGTCCCAGAAGCTCCTGAATTTTTATTGAATTGATCTTTAGTTCATTGCACCAAAAAAATATGCCCCTTTAAATTGATCTGATCTTCTTTTCATGTATCTCAGGGTAAAAGGTAAGTTCAGCTCTGATCTATAATGATGACAAATCCCTGGCAGATTTTTAGTCAGTGAATATTTCTTAAAATGTATATCAGTTCTTTGCTTTTCTATCCGTGTGAATTTTATATTAAACCCTTGTATTCCTGGCTAGTGAAAGAGCATGATTATAATTAATTTCTAAATAACTGGCTATAAAGCAGTCAGGGTATTGATTACTATCTTCTTCACTTAGACTTCAATACACTCACCACTAATGCAGAGATGATGGATTTACATTAGGCTAAGAGACTTTGTTTATTCCCCATTATCATAATTAATTTAGAAAAAATACTGTTTCATAGGATTGAAAAATAAAGTGTTAAATTTTAGAGATACAGCAGTTTCCCTGATATTCAGAATACCACCAAGCTTTCTCTTTGATCCAGAAATCATTTTTCCTATCAAAGATTTTGTTAATAGAAGAGATTACTCATCTCAGCCTTTCAGTCCTGAAGCTACTCACCTTTAAATCAATAGCAAAAACTCCCACTGATTTTGATGGTGGCAGGACAAGGACCTCCATCCTCAAATCTCACTAGAATTTCACTTTATTTTCCATTTCTAACAATAGCTGGTAGTGGAATAATAACTCCAGTTGGAAGGGGCTTGGCAAGCTGTGTTTGACTGGTTCTGTGTAGTGCTGCTTCATGCACAGTTCAGACTTTTCAAGGTGACAGCAGAGTTTCTATGTTCAAGATGCCTTACTGTGGAGAGGAAAAATAAAAACTTTCATCTTCTTTGTTATAGTTGTTACTTTTAGTAATAAAAATGTATTCTCCAGAAATGATAACTTGTTACATTTCTCCTCCTTTTCAGTTGTCTAGATTTACAATAACATTTGATTATGAAACAAGCCAGTTAAAAACAGCTAATATGGAACTTCCTTATTTGTTTTGACAATATGAAACAAACCCTTGAGAACTTAGTTAATGGGAAGCATACTTTGAAGGCAAGTAGTAAGAATAGTAGGGGTGTGCAAAATGGGTTGTATTCAATTCAGATTTGGCCTGAATCGGGGACAGTGATTTGATTAGTTGATTTGGATCACTGTCCCCAATTTGATTTGGCCAAATCTGAATTTGAAGATTCGATGCTGACCAGATCTGATCCATGGGCCAGAGGTTGAGCACTATAGGGCTAGAAGATAAAAAAGATGACCACCCTCAGCCAATGTACTTTTGCTGAACAACTGGCCTGCTGTGGACAGAAATATACTGACAAAGACAGGATCTGCAGTTTGACTTATAGGCCATTTATAGACATTACGTTTTTCTAGGTTTAATCCAGGCTACAGCTGGCATTGTATACACATGGACATCTGTAGTCCAAATTAAAATTGGCTCCAGTTTGAATTAACTCATTCTTATTGAATGAGGATGAAAGTGAATGTAGACTAGGGCAGTCCAAATTAGGCAGTTTAAATTGTATTAATTAACATGTATATATAGCATTGCTTTTAGGAAAAACAGTTCTTGGGAACTCAGATAAGCATTGGAAATATCAATCTCCTCAAGGGAAACTCTATTGGGTTTTTGCAACACAATACAGGCTATCAGGCACAAAGTAACACCTTCACAAAGTCAAATGTGGGTACACCTACAGGTGCATTTAAGTGCAACTAAATTTAAGGCGCATTAAGCTAATGGACATTAAGTGATTTTTGGCAGGTGTCTACACATGCAGAAACTTGGCACTGGCAGCCATTTGGGAAATGCTGATCCCTGGTCAGCTTCTTCCCTGGCCAGGAGGCACATGCCCAGCACTGGGGCAGCACACAGCATCTCCCTCCTTGTCCAACTTTCCTCCCCATGCCAGAGCTGCTCCTGCCCCTGCCAGAGAGACCCAGTGCTCTGCTGCTCCAGCCCAGCCCCTGCCAGTGATGACCAGCACCCTACACTCCTGCTGGCCATGGTGCTGGTTCTCCTGGTCCCAGCAGGCACTCCCCTGCCCAGGCCCCAGGACATCCACACACCCACCAGCAGGGACCAGGGCACTAGCTACAGGAGGCCTTGCCCAACTCCCTCCTCCTGCATTCCATGCTGCAGCCCACTTGCCCCACCACCCACACCCCACTTACCCTCTGCTCATCCTCAGCACCACTCTCAGGACATGCACACTGGTGAAACAAAAAACGTTATTGCTTTCACAACATCCCCATCCCTCTCCACTCCCCAAACAGAACCCCATCATCCCACAAGCAACAGAGCCCCTCCACTACCCTCCCCCCAGCAACAATAAAAAACTGCTTACAAGTAGCAAATTATATACAAGGTGAAAACTATATACAAGAGGAAATATATTTGCACAATTTTGGGTCTTCAAGCCAGAGTGGGGGGCTGTGGTAGGCCCAGGGCAGGAGCCCAGCACCCCAGTCCCTGCACTAAAGGGCAGACCCGGCACTAAAGTTAGTGCCTGGTTGTGTTTTCACATGTATTAATGTGCATTAACTAATCATGCCTAAATTTGATACCTGCAGTTGCAGGTGTCAAATTTAGGCACGATTAGCCTAAGTTAATATGCATTAAGGGTGCACATGTGTAGAAACATGCCCGTAATGCACATTAACTTAGGCTAATGCACATTAACGCGTCTCATGTAAATGCACTCAGTATGAGTAATCTGTCTAAGCTCCTATCCCTGCCCACGCCCATGGGATACTGGTCTGTGAAAAAGGGGAAACCCCCCTTCATTATCTATTAGCCCTTAATTCAAATTGATAATTTGATTCAAACTGTGTGATGCAAGTCAGTTAACATGGTTTAGAAAATGGTGAACATATCTACAAACAGTGTTTAGGGAGGTGTTACTACAGCACCAGAAAACGCCATCTGTCAGCATACACTGCATTTGCACTAGGGACTCTGTTTACTTTCTGGCTCTGAGCAGAGGGTTTTCAATACTGACCTGCCCATGTTCACTGACAGATGTAAAGCCTTGTCTACTCTGTGGTTCAGGACTGTACTGGCCCACCAGGCACATGGAAATGGTGGTGAAAAGTAGAAGGCTGATTCTCTTATGACTGGTACTTTGTGTAAGCAGTTGCAGCTGTATGAAGTATGTAAAGGTGGAATTCATTGCTGCTCCTGTGCCTTTTTCATTTAGGGGTTATTGGAAACTTTTATAGCTCCCCAATACAGGCTAAGTTAGCCTGAGAGCCACCCTAATGTGCTCATACCCCCTTTGTGGGACTGACCAGTGTCTGACCCAGAGCACAGGCAATCAACTTCCAGCTGAGTGATTAAGTTCCCCAGGGAGAGTTGTCGTAAGGCTGAATCCTTGATAAAGAGCTTCAGCATGTATGCAAAACATCTTTAGCTGCACAGGTTACAGTCATTAAACTCTTTAAAAATCCTCCAGCATCAGCGTTTGCAGTACCACATAGATTCTGTTTTTGATAATCTGACATTTACTGAGCCTGGCCAAATTGCCTTTAAGTGGCACAAGAAACAACTGAAGAATTCCCACTGATGATTACCTTTGCGGGAGCACAGTTCTTGTGAACATCTTTTCTAGCTAGCTGTTATTGAAGGAAGGAATGCAAATGTACTGTTTCTACAATTCAGGAACCATGCGGAATATTATTAAAATCAAATTATTGCTTGCTGTTGTATTTTTTCTGACACTGTAAGCAAAAAGCTTGTAGGAGGAATTACAATATTATTGATTATGACACATAACCTTTTCTGATCCAAGTGATTAATCCAAATCCCAAGCCCTTTTTTCCTTCATTAGGAGGACACACTGACTGACAAATTTAGAAATTTTCTTTCTGAGCTGATGTTTCTATGAAGGGGTCAGGTACTCCTTGGATGCAATCCTGAATATTTACAAAAAACAAACATGAAATCTTGGTTCCCTAAACACATGATGAATCAAACAACAGAAGACTATTTCTTTTGCTTACAGGTCCAAGCTGCAACCAAATCAATCCCCTGCCCCTGAATTTGTCATCAGACTCATTAAATAGCTCTGTGGACTGCATAAATTAGCTACTGTTTAGGCTTTCATGCAGTTTAATTCTGGAGTAGAGGTTTTACATTATTTCAGCTGCCATTAGACACAGGGGCACTTAATTTTTCCTTCATTTAACTTGAATAGAAGATGGACAGCATTGCCAATAGCTTCAGGGAACTGTACAGTTTCTTCTAGAAGATGCAAAGTCATAGCTATCTGGGGCAGTTTCCCTTCATATGATGCTATAAAGGCTACACTAGAACAGTGCACAGAGCTCTCGACATTTCAGTGAAAATGACAGTAATCAAGGGAGCTCAACAGAAGTGATCAAGGAAAGGTTAAATAATTTCACCACACATAGGTATGAATCATAGAAAATTAGGGTTGGAAGGGACATCAGGAGGTCATCTAGTCCAACCCCCTGCTCAAAGCAGGACCACCCCCAACTAGATCATCCCAACCAAAGCTTTGTCTAGCTGGGTCTTAAAAACCTCCAAGGATAGAGGTTCTGCAACCTCTCTGGGTAACCTGTTCCAGCGTATTCCTACCCTCCTAGTGAGAAAATTCTTCCTAATAGCTAACCTAAAATATCCCTGCTGCAACTTAAGACTGTTGCCTTCTTAGTCTTCTCTTCTCTAGACTAAACAATCCTAGTTCCATAGATCTCATAGATTTCATAGACATTTGGGCTGGAAGGGACCCCGAAGGATCATCGAGTACAGCCCCCTGCCCCAGGGGCAGGAAGTCAGCAGGGATCATAGGATCCCAGCAAGATAAGCATCCAAATGTGTTTTAAGGCATTCAAAGTGGGTGCTTGAACGACCTCAGGTGGCTGTCTATTCCAAACCTTGGGGGCTTGGACAGTGAAGAAGTTCTTTCTTATGTCCAGCCTAGTCACAGTGGAGTTTGTGACCATTCAATCTTGTCATCCCTTGGGGCGCTCTGGTGAACAAACGTTCCCCCAGATCCTGATGAGCAACCCCGATAAGCTGATAGGTGGCCACCAGATCACCCCTGAGCCTGCGTTTTTCCAGGCTGAAGAGTCCCATGGCTCTCAGCCTCTCATCATAAGGTCTGTTTTCCTGACCTCTGATCATAC
>NW_017728886.1:177135166-177139073 GCF_001723895.1 Crocodylus porosus | reverse complement strand
CCTCTTGTCCTCAAGTGTGGATGCTTTACCGCAGAGTTTGGTCCGCTTCTGATACCAATGTCTATATCATTAATGAAGATGTTAAATAGTATAGGCCCTAGGACAGAGCCTTGAGGGACCCCACTGGTCACAGCACACCACGATGATTGACTTTCCTCAACCACCACTCTCTGGGTCCTACCATGACTGATTCAATGCATTTCTGAGGAAGTTTTCATTCATATATAATTAAGGGTAAAAGAACACTAAATACCAAAACATTCAGTCAAGCTGCATATACAAGTTAACTTTGCACCTTTCTGAGTGCATTGTATTACTTTGAGAGAGTACAGGATGCAAGGCACCAGGTAACAATGTCAAGAATGTGTAAGTCACATCATTGCTTTAAATCTCATCTTCAAAAATGACGTGGTGTAAGACCCATGGGGTGGGGGGAGGTCCCTGGGGCTGGGAGTAACCTCATGGGTAGCCTTGTCTGCCCAGCCAGCCTCGCCCCTACCTGGAGCCTTTGCTCTCCCTCAGTGCTTCCCCTTTAGGGACTGCTCCCATAGTCTTCTGTGGGCTTGTTGGGGCTTTCACTGTCACAACCTTGTGGCGGAATGCTGGGCTAGTGATTCCGGCACTGCTTGGGGAGCCGTGGGCTTTACGGAGCGGGTGAGCGCATGGCTTGTGAGGCGGGATTGGAGGTAGCTTTATGACCGCCTTCGAGGTTCGCTGAGTTGGCGCAAGTAGACAACTTAGAGTAAGTTGTTAGTTTTCTATAATAAGTTTGTAGGATGTCTGTTGGTTCACGGGGTTCTGGAGTAAGCCCTTGCGTTCTAACCCGATGGGCTAGGTGCGGCTGCCAACTCCTTAAGTCCCAGAACTGGTTAACAGCTCATTGAGATAGGGTGTTAGTGATAAAAGTTATTACAGAGTAAATATAAGGTAAAGTAAAAATTTGTTTTATTTACTCACCTGGCCTCACCCTCTTATGAATAAGAGGGGAGACTGGCTAGAACGGAGTTGCAGTAAATACAAGTATAGAAAGCGTAGATATGCTGTCTAAGCTACGAAGAGAGGCAGTCAAGAGGTGGAGTCTCCGATGTTTCTTCAGTTACAGTATGCCGGATACAAAGGGGTTCTGTTGGCCCACAGGGTTCACTAGCGAGCCCTTGCTTTCCACCCCTTGCGGGATAGGTGTGGCTACTCACTAGTTAGTTCTAGGGCTGGTCAACAGCTCATGAACGGGATGGTGGATAACAAAACTGTAACACGGTGAATCGTTGTCAATTGTCGGATTTTCGAGGCCTTGGTTTTCGCTGGGATGCACCCAGGCAGGGAGGCTGAGGACTGGCTACAGGGTGATCAAGCCTGAAGAGTCATCCAGTCATCGTCTCTACTACTTCCTGCCTCTTTGCTTCTTTTATAGATGTTGGCTGGACTGCCTCTGTGACACTAACTATGATATAAGCTAAGCATACAGGGATAGGATAGTTTCTTTTACA
This sequence comes from Crocodylus porosus, assembly GCF_001723895.1. NCBI lineage: Eukaryota > Metazoa > Chordata > Crocodylia > Crocodylidae > Crocodylus > Crocodylus porosus. Next base: position 177,137,586 of record NW_017728886.1, on the reverse strand, counting down.
TAATAGTTACTAGGTAGATTTTCTACATAAGTTTAGTTTCTGCAGGAATGACACAGATAAGAAATGAAACTTACAAAATATGCATGTGCAGCTTAATACAAGCGTGGGAAAATATAAAGCTTTCATTTTGATTAAAAGCCAAAACTACAAGGTCACATAAATGTGAGAGTGCCGCGTGGCAGTTATACAGAAATAAAATAAGACATTTACAAACCTTAGCCTCTTTTCCCCTGGCTGCACCTTCCACCTTGGTCCACCCAGTAAGACCTCAGCTTCTGAGTATTGGCCCTGCCTTAATGGTGCCGCCCCAGGGTGTCCAGTCTCACTATGCTAGTCTCTGCCTGTCTGACTTGGGGCTAACTTGTAGCACCTATAGCAGGGGAGCACACCCAGGCACCCCTGTTTGTGGCCTCCTCCTTCCTTGAGTATCTGCTTCCTGATTTTTCCAGGGACTGAAGTGAGGCTGACTGGCCTGTAGTTTCTTAGATCCTCCTTTTCCCCATTCTTAAATGTGGGCACTATGTTTGCCCTTTTCCAATCATACAGGACCTCTCCCGATCACCACGAGTTTTAAAAAATGCTACGCAGTGGCTCTGCAATTACATCAGCCAACTCTCTCATCACTCTTGGATTCAACCCATCTGGCTCCATGGACTTACATATGTCCAATTTTCCTAAACTGTTTCTAACCTGTTCTTTTGCCACTGTTGGCTGCTCCACTCCTCCCCAAACTATGCTGCCTGGTGCAGTAATCTGGGACCTGACCCCAGCGCTCTCCATAAACTTCCTGGGTTGCCTGTGCTCTGCTGTATTGCCCTCCCAGCAGATGCTGGGGTGATTGAAGTCTCCCATGAAAAGCAGGGCTTGTGATCAGGAAATTTCTGCTAGCTGTTTGAAGAAAGCCTCATTCACCACTTTCTGGTGGTCTATAGCAGACAGCATCCTTGTCTTCCCTCTGACCCTAACCCAGAGACTTTCAACAGGCCTATCTCTAGTTTCACAGTGGAGCTCTGAGCAATCATACAGCTCTTTTACATACAGTGCAACTCCTCCTCTTCTCCCCTGCCTGTCCTTCCTGAACAGTTTGTACCCTTCCATGATAGTGCTCCAGTCATGTGATCTATCCCACCAAGTCTCTGTTATTTCAATCACGTCATAGTTCTGTGGCTGTGCAAGAACTTCCAATTCTTCCTCCTTATTTCCCAGTCTCCGTGTATTTGTGTACAGGCACATGAGATAACTAGTCAATTGTCCTGATTTCTCAGGAAGTATGAGAGCACCTCCCTTGTTGTCCCCTGCTGCCTGCTCTTCCTCCAGATCTTCTGCTTCCCCACTTACCTCAGGGTTTTTGTCTACATCCCCTGGGGAAGCTACTTTAAAGCCCTCCTTACTAGATTAGCAAGCCTGTCTGTGAAGATGCTTTTCCTTCTCTTTGTCAGGTGAATCCCATTTTTTCCCAGCAATCCTTTTTCTTGGAAGAACATCCCACGGTCAAAGAAACCAAAGTCCTGCCGGTATCACTACCCACACAGCCAGGTATTGATCTGCAGGATGCGCTGCTTTTGCCTTGGCCCTTTCTCTTGAGTGGAAGGGCTGAAAAGAACACAACCTGAGCCCCAGACCCCTCACCCTTGCACCCAGAGCCCTGTAGTCACTTTTGATATGTTCAGGGTCTCCCTTGGCAGTATCATTGGTGCCTACATGGATGAAAGATGTTGACAAGTATTTGAAGATGGAAAGTTATTATTATTATTATCATCATCATTATCATCATCATCAAGAATGTTAGTATCAATAGTTCCAGAAGTCACAAGGATTAATAAGATGACAATGAGCAAACTAAAGTTAAGTTTGAAAAATTTGGAAAACATTTCTAACTGTACATAAGTCAAATGGTGAATCACTTAAAATTAGACAGATCATTTTTCCACCTCTGTCTTCTGTGACTATTATATTCAGTTTTCTAAATTGCTTAAGTTAAAAAGTAGTGTGTAAAATATATAGGATTAAAATCAATTTGAAATATTTGAGTTTTAATGAGGTTTGAACACAGAATGCCAAAGATTACCCTTGCCACGTACAGCAATTCACACTCAGACCTTATGGTGCTGGCAGTCCACAACAGTGAAGCAATTTAATGAGATAAATATTGGGACTGGAACAAAACTGTCGGTTGTGAAGCAGCAGATTGGATTTTAGATATGAAATACACACTTCTGAAGGATTTGCTGTCAATCAGGCAATAAAATCACCATTCCAGGAAAGATGCAGAAGTTATTTAAAAAAACTGACAATGGTTCTTTGCTAGAGGCGGCTAGGATCTGGAACCAACTTTGTCAGGGCAGCTAGGATCTGGAACCAACTTCCAAGAGAAGTGGTGCTGGCTCCTACCCTGGGGGTCTTTAAGAGGAGGCTAGATG
>NW_017728886.1:177091111-177135066 GCF_001723895.1 Crocodylus porosus | reverse complement strand
CTGCCATGGCAGGGGGTTGGACTCAATGATCTGCTCAGGTCCCTTCCGACCCTAGAAACTATGAAACTATCCAAGAAGTTCTTCTCACATCATGCCATTTATGACTAAGGATTCTCCAGTTCCTATGCAGCTCAAGAATGGATATGGTGGTTGAAGCAGTTCTTAGGCATAAGGGCTCAGATTCTTAATTGGGTTAAATCAACAACGCTGTGTTGATTTTGAGAAGAACTTGATGATAAAAGGTCTCTCTTGATTTAAACCAGCTGAGAACTGGGCCCATTATGTGGGAACATCCATTAATACTCTATGGACAAGTTTACACATGCATTAATGTGCTTTTGTTACTGGACATTAAATTTAGTACCTCTAATATCAGGTACTACATATATGTGCATTAGGCTGCCCGAATGTGCAGTAGCAAAAATACATGCTTTTTTAGTGATGTTTAGTGCACAGTATCTTATTCTACTGTGCATTATTGTATTAGCATAGTTTTTTATGCACTGCTTTAGGTGCAGTAGAATAGGCTACTGCAGATTAAAGTGCACATGTAGATGCATCTACGGGATGCATCTATGGGGTGCATCCACACAAGACGCTGACTGCACAGTAGCCTAATACTACTGTGCAGTAATGTCATGTGGCAAAAAACACACCAAGACACTATTGCACAGTAGTACTAGTATTAGGCAGAAGCAACTGTGCAGTGATATTAGACTTTAGTTACTCCTGTAATTCCAGTTACTGCACATTTATTAATACTTGCTTATACAACAACTAAATAAATGCACAGTAACTGCTACACAGTAGCATCTTGTGTTGACACAGCCACTGAGAGTTTGTAATGTTTGGCAGGCTCTTCAAGTTAGAAAATAATTTTGAGATTGAAATTACACACTTTCCTCAGAACTGTCCTCTACTTTGTAAATTAAAGACACATTAAATGGAGACGAGTAGTTTTTTGGGGATATCTTGACCTGATAAAGACATGTTTCTACTTGACAGCTTATCTAACATCACCCCCAACCCTGCAACTGGTTCAATAAAAGAAAGCACCGCTCAAGAAATCCTTGCCTCTGATATATTTCCAGGACCATCACACTACAACATGACTCCAACCTTACTATATTAAGTGAATTGATTACTATCCAGTTATATTTTATAGAAACGACCTTACTCTGCTGAGACTTCTGTAATCCAAATTTCTAGCAACCACTTTGTAAGTGATGCCCTACAAAACTGTGGGAAACCATCCTTGGCACATAGGCTGCTTGCAGATGAACCCCTCCCCTACAAATGGTGCTTTACTTTAAATTTGGCATGCTCCTGCACTGAGCTCAGAATATGCCCAGAAGAAGCACTGTGTTAGTTGCACCCAGCTTTCCTAACATCTGTATAGATTGGGCACTTTAGTGGGGCTATTTTGGTGCTTTTATCTAATAGCTGATTGAATAAGCTTTAGCTGAAAGTGCCAAAAAGCTCTGCTGAAACACCTGATCTGTACAGATGCTATAGAGCTAGGTAGAAGTAACATGATGCTGCATCCAATAAAGCACTTTTCTCCTCCCCAACATCTGTCAGCACTTATAAAGATCAGCATGACTTTCTGGGAGACAACTTGTCAGGCTGTACTGATTTACCTGTAGCTAAAAATGTATTCCTCTAAGACTGCCAATAGATTAATTATCTTTTGGGTTTTTTTGGGGCTGTTCAGGCATCAGTAATTGTGTTCTAAACAACACAGTCTGCTTCTACCTTAATTTATTTTTGTTATTCCTTCTGACTTACCTACATCATAAATATATTGATATTGAATGTAAATATAATTAAAAGATGAAAAATAATTGTACATATAAGCTCAGAACAAGGTGTCCTCTGGTTTCAATCAGTCAAGAGACTGCTATCTGTTCAAGGACATGGTTCTATTCTTATTCTTTTCACTAATTCATTAGAGTTACCAATATTATACAAACTGAAGCCTGTTATAAACAAAAAACAAGGAAACCTGCTGTACAAAAAGAAAGAAAAATTCTGAGAGGAACTTTTCTACCACTTGCTGCAGAAGTGCTACACTTCTGGTAAATTTTTATGAAGTACAAATATTGCTCCCTAATATATTATCCAATGAATACAAACAGCCAACAATTAAAATAGGACACACAATTAAAAGAGTAATCTTGAGCAATTTTGTTTCTACTCACAAGATTAAGAGATACTCTATTATTTGTAGAAGTAAAATGCTTGATTTTGCTGCTCCAGGAACCCCATATTAAATTTAAGTCATAGAATCATAGAAAATTAGGGTTGGAAGGGACCTCAGGAGGTCATCTAGTGACCAGCCCCCTGCTCAACCCTCACCCCAACTAGATCGTCCCAGCCAAGGCTTTGTCTAGCCAGGTCTTAAAAACCTCCAAAGATGGGGATTCCACAACCTCTCTGGGGGCACATCGACATGAGATGCTGACTGTGCAGTAGCCCAATACTACTGTGCAGTAGTGTCATGTGGCAAAACCCATGGTGTAGTAGTGTCACAAAAAAGGCATTCATTGGCACTACTGCTCAGTAACTTAGATTACTACACATTTATTTACTGCTTGTTTATTCAAGTACTCAATAAATGTGCAGTAACACCTGTGCAGTAGCATCTTGTGTAGACATTGCCTGGGTAACCTATTCCAGTACTTTACTATTCTCCTCATGAAAAAGTTTTTTCTAATATCTAACCTAAACTTTCCTTGCTGCAACTTGAGTCCTGTATGGTCAGGTACAGACATTATACTTTTATCAGTATAAGTCAGTGGTCTCCAACATTTTAGGTGAAAATCACTTTTTGGCACCCCAGGATCTACCACCCCCCTGCCTGCCCCACACCTTACACCCATCCCAGCATGCACCTCTGCACAGGACCCCGCACAGCCCTGCCTGCCCCACCTCCAACACCCTTGCCTCCTGGACAAGCTGCCTAGGCTCTGACCCCATTTACCAGCCCAGCCCAGGCAGCAGGTGCTGTGGCTCAGCCCAACCATGTGTGTCCAGCTGCTCCCAGTCATGGAGCCTCTGACAGACTGAGATCAACTCTCAGAGGCTGCACAATCGACCAGTCGATTGAGATCAGCTGGTTGGTGACCTCTGGTATAAGTGACTGGAAGTTCTGCACATGTAGACTGGTTTAAAAATGGTGGATCCTAGTCTAACATTTGCTCCCCCAACAAAGGGGTGAATGTGTGTTCTGTTTGTATGAAAATAGACTAGGAGAAAAGATCACTTTAATGTATGAACAGAAAAACAAGTAAATAACAGCCATACAAAAGACAAGGCTCTTAACGTTTTGCTATTAAATCTGGGAGATTTATGTGATGATTAGTGAAACCTGAGGGCTTTTTCCCAGAGGGGAAAGTTAAGTTGCCGAATGCAATGGCTATTAAAGCATGGAGAATATATGAAGCAGTCCAGGGAAATGCATAAATAAATACAAAACTAGTAAAAAGGGGGAAACTGAAAGCCAGGATTTGTTGATATTTAACATAAAATTGAACTGTCAATATTATTACAAGAGCTGCAGGAATCTTTAAATGCCTCTTCCCGAATAGTGAAAATGACCCAAATGGTCAGGAAAGAGCCACATGAGGAGGGATTTGGTGCCAAGCTTTAAACAAGTCAATATCAATGTATTTTCTGTCCCTTTTTATTATAATATTCATCCATGCCTACAATGAAGCAAAGTTCTCCTAGCCTGATGGAGCTCTGATGACAACAATACTATAGAGAACAACTTAAATGATGCGAGGAGGGCTATCATATTCTGTAGGAGAGCAACATTAAATTATGTGGCATTACAATGCACTGTTAATTTAATGAACTTGTTGGCATCCTCAGGAGTGGAACAGGTAGCAGGAAGCTGAAAAAGGTTCAGAAATATTTTGAGCGGCAGGGGGTGGTAGTAGTAACTCAAAGTACCTATGAATTGTTACTGTAGAACTCCACTGCTCTAAGATTTGGCAGCTCCTCAGGAAATATCCCTAAGGTTAAAGGAATGGAATTATTCCCATTTATCTGATACTTAACAGGAACAGAAGAGAAGCACCTGCTACTTCCTTGTTTAGGAGCATCCGGAGCCATTTTGGCCCCCAGCACACCCTGTTTCCATGTGGCAGAGGTGGCAGCAGCAGAGAATGTTTCAACTCCACCACCCTTCAGTTCTACCTGTCCTTTATACTGTTCCCTCCTTCCTCCCACCTGTATCCGTATCACACCTGACCTTGACCTGAGGCTTTTACAGAATCAATTATATGTAAATTATATGTATACATGCATGCAGATATAGAAATAGTATGGATTAAAAGGGTCCAATGAAGTCAATGACAAAAAGTCCATTAAAACAGAGAATAAATACATTTCAAATAAAAATAATCTCCAAGTGAAAGTTTAGCGCAAATTACTTAAGGTTGTTACACTGAGATATAAATGTAAACTGTAAATGTAGAATGACTTCTTCAAGGAAATGTTTACCTGTAGAAGAATTTAAATACCTTCCTTTTCTGTCATTAAGTTATAGTCAGTTATTTTAATTTTTAAAGCTCTGGAGTTTTAAAATTCTAGAGTTTTAAGGCTCTAGAATTTGAGTACTATAAATATGAAGAACATTACTCACACAGAAATGCATCTCATTTCTCAAATAGGCCAATGCATTTTAATGGAACCACTTGAGGAGGAAGGCATCCTGAGTAAGGATGACAGAACCTTGTCCTTCATGTCAGCTTCTGATATATGGGCTAAGAATGTTTTTTCTTTAATCATATTTTTTCAATGATGATTGGGATAGCAGGATGCAGCCCTCCCTTCCATTCCACAGTTGCAGCCCTCCCTTCCATTCCACAGTGCTAAGCTGAAGGGAGCGTGGCCAGGCCCCTGGCAGGATGCTCTGATTAGGGAGGGGTTCCTTCCCCCCCACCCCCAACCAGCCCAGCAGGGAATTGATAACACAATGCTTATCACCCCTAACTCAGTGTTTATTACCCTATTAAGAAAACAACAGAGGGACACCACCTGTTGATTCTGCCTTTGTCTCACCTGCCACAGCACGGACCATAGCCAGCATGTGGTCTTCTAGCTAATGCTGTGTGTCTGTGTAAGGCAGAAGGAATGGGGGATCCCTGCTTAGGAAGGAGGTGTGGGAGCAGAAGCCAGGCATACGTCTGCAGTCTTTGCTGAGCTCCAGCTAGGGAATGGAGGGGAGGGGCCAGCCCAGCTGTGGAGCAGAGAGCCCCGCCCAGGCCAGAGAGCATGCTGGGATGCTGAGGGAGTCTGATTTAGTTTAAACCAGCAAGGGGTCTGGGACAAACCTTGCATAAACTGATTTGACCCAAATCAGTTAAGTCTGATACCACATTCAACCCGATTTATCTCAAACCAGTTTGAGCCATTTTCAAACTGGTTTATGTACACAGAACATCTGTTCTATTACAGGTTTAAACCAGTTTCTGATCACTTAAACCACTTTATCTGTAATGTCTTTCCCTAGTCTTTAAGCAAATAGCTTACATTTTAAATGGATGCAGTGGTATGCCATGCTCCTCATTTGACATTAAATTTGTCTTAAATTGTTTCTCCATTTCTCACTCTGTAAGGTGAACATTTAGCAATGTTTACTTATTTTATTTCTTAGAGGAGGTAAAGGTTATAACTATTAAAACATATTAAATCTATCACTGAATATTTTTCACAGTCTTTTTTGCTAATGATTGGAGGTGTCCGTGTAAGAAGATAAGTTAAAGAAATTTGAACTTATCTGGTTGAAGCTGTTGCACTGGCCAATGCATTTACATCTGTGTTTCCTAAAAATCCCCTCAAATCCTCAAATTAAGAAAAAAAAAAAAGCCAAAAAAAAGCCAGGGTCCAACTGGCACTTCTCCTGGGAACACTGGTGGCAGGAATTTGGGGGCAAGAAGAAGATGAAGATAGATGAAGTGGTTCCTCTAAGAGTTACTTTCACATTCTTCTTTCTGGGGGTGAGAAGTGAAAGGTTCTATCTGACATAAAAAGCACACCAAAATCTTAAAGGCCAGAAAAATCTGTTTGGATCTCAAAGTAATGGCTAGAGCCATCTGCATGAATGTCCTTGATGTCTCCATCAGCATCTGTTCAGTGGATCTGACAATGTTTCCTTTCCCTATGGGCCAAGATACATGAAACAGAAGAGGTCTTTCATGGCATGAACAGAACTCTGCTCAGATGCCGAAGGTTCATGTGCTTTCTTCCAGCCCTGCTGCTTCTAAGCTATCATCTCTCTTCTGGACCTTGTGGCTTGGGGCACTGGAAGTGCCTGTTGCTTCCATCTGGAGTCTGCAGTAAGGTCTTTGTTAGAAAGGTTTAACTTCAGAAGGGGGATGCATTTAGTGGTGGATCCAGGATTTGGCAGGAGGTGGTTCAGGAGCAGCCACCTGCACTGCAGGGGTAGCTGCACCCTTTCCTCTCAGCATCCTTCCCTCAACCACCATGCCACTAGTCTCTGGGGATTTTATAAGAGTCCCTAAAGCATATAAGAATCATTCTGTATTCTTCTCCATGCTCAAAGGCACATTCCCTCCTCTGTCTGCTGCTGCTGTTTTCCCCTGTGTCTTGTGGGAGGGAAAAGCCTGGAGCTGCTTTGAAGTTTCCCTCTGTCCCCCGGACAGTGAGGAAAGCAGCAGTGGCAAGTGGGGGAAGGAGAAAGGAAGGATGAGGATGCGTCTCTGAGCATGGAGGGGAAGCAGGGGAGGGGGCGGGATTTTATGTACATGTGGACTTTTAAAAAAAGTCACCAGAGGCTCCCACAGTGTGCTTCATTCTAACCCAAAAGCGGGGTACAGCTGTGCTATTGCACCTGCTCTGGATCTACCTCTGCACAAATTATGTTTCTAATTCTGGTTGAAAGAACGGATATTTGGGAGTGAATATTTTAATGCAGTAAACGACAATAAAAGGGTTAAATAAACACATTCACATTTAATCATATCTTTGACTTTCCATGCAATCAGCAAAACCCTCTTAAAAACAGAACACTATTAAATATAATTTTGAATGCTTTGTATTTCACTAGGTTTTGCTAATCTGCAGGTAAAATAATGAATGTTTATTAACCTATGACAGTATCGGTAGTGAGACAGTACAGTAGAAGATAAGTTTGTTATTAAAACATCTATAGTAACTTCCTATACATTAATGAACATTTTTACTACTCCAGATAAGAACAGAATTTTGCCCCAATTAGAACATAGCAGTTGGCTAAAAATTGGACCTGGCAATAGCATCCTTAATATCATATTTGGTCTATACATAGAAAAGGATTAAGGTTTACTAGTTAGGCTACATCAGAAAGCTGCTATTCAGTGAGCACATGCTGATGAGGCTGGCATGATACAGAGAAGCCAGTGTGCAACAGATTTCTGAGAGTGAGAAAGATTTCCATGTGACAAATTTACTTAGGTTGGGAAAAGGACAGTTTAAAATCTTGGAAAAGAGATATAAAAATCCTGCCCAACTTTTGCTTAAAATAGAATGATTGTGAGATAAAAATACTTCAATAATTATTAAAAAATTCAGAACTTTCATTCAATAACTCACTTTACATCTATCGTTTTCTACACAGATTTTCAAACAGTTTTAATATGCTCCACTTACCTGAAACCAGAAACAACCTTTGAATCAGTATGATGGTATTCCTGGCAGCAAGATTACTTATAAAGGAAATGAAATCTACAAGAGCTCTTGCGTAAGGAAATGTCTGGAACATCTAAATCAACAAGAAAGACAGCTGTCTTGTTATTACAACCTTGAATTAGAGTCATTTTCAAATAAATCATGCACTTTCTACGAAAAGACTTTTGAAAAAAAAGATTAAGGAAAAATACTCTCAAATAAAGTAGGCAAACTAGCATGTTCTTAACCCTTTTTGAAAGAATGCATAGTGTAAAATAGATGATAAAGGGTTCTGTTTGCAGTAGACTACATGATTTATTATAAATAGTAGTTTAAAAGTGTTTGTCTTGTTACAGGACTTGAACCTAAAGCTATTGTGGAATATCCAAATGATTAAGGCTGTGTTCACAGTTCCCTGAAAACCTACATATAGAAATGTTACTAGAGTTGAGGGAACTCAGAGGACAGACTGAGTGGCAAGGGTCAAGTGCACTAGTCCCATCAGCCTGGATGAATCTAGTTTATCACAAGAGAGAATTTTAAATTCTGAGAACAAAAATATGCCTTGGTTGAGAAAGCAATTCAGAACTAGGTTGGAGTTCTGAAGCCAGCTATCAAGAAAAGTAAAGGATAAGATCAATAACCATTTTTATGCTAGGAAAGACTTTTGGATTGAGGGGGTATTAACTGGAGGTTTGATGATATTAAAAGCCCATTTTATTCTTGTAAATGACATAATTGAAATAGAGTATGTTAAATTCTATTTAGACCTATCTCCCTCTAGTCCACAAAAAATATTAAACCTGCTTTACAAAGGATAGGGGCCTAGTGATACACTTTATCAAAGTACCACTTGAATTCCAGATAATCCCTATTTTGACATCTTAAACTTGATTTAAGCAATACCAGATATTTACAGGGAAAAATTTCTTACAGAGCAGTCTACTATCTTGAAGAGGAACTAAGTAATTTAGAGGATTAGACCTTTAAGGAAAAGGAACTCTTAATGAGCACTAATTAGTCATTTGCAAATCCAGCTATTTCAAATTTCCCATGGAAACATCTCTTTCACCTTTGCTTCTTGATTTTCCATCTCCCCACTCCAGATTGTAGCTTTTGGTTGCAATAATGATAAAGCCTAGCAACTAATATAAAACAGTCAGAGTAACTGATATCACAGGTGCATTGAGCATGGCCATCCCTCTCTCATTTGGTCCACAATTAAAAAAATTGACTGCAAATATATCTGCCAACACTGCCATTTCATGGTGTGACTGGAGCTCCTGTAACATCTTGCTTCAGCTATTCAGGAGGCACGTCTACACAAGCGGTTAATGTGCTCTACGCTTACTGTGCAGTTAGGCGTTCCCCAGCACGGCATCTACATGCTCACCCGTTGGGAGTTGGGAGATACCTGAGCTGAATCTGAACAGGCTTGGTTGGGAGCTGGATGCAATATAACCATGTTAGCATGGTGCTTTGCCATGATACTAGCCTGGATGGAGTGCCACGCTACTATGGCTATACTGCTTTTGGCACTAGAGAGAGATACCTCCGAGCTAGCTTGGCTATAGCTTCACACTTCCACATGCTCTAAAAGCCCTAAGAAGTGCTCTAAAGCTCATTTCACTGAAAAATTCTAGAAATGTTTCATGTTCTTTATGTCACAGACTATCCCCAGTACAGATGGTCTGGTACACAGTCCAAAATCACATCTTACCAAAAAGCTTGTGTCAGAAGAAATAAAGGGCTAACACAGAAATAATTGTAAATCACACTTACAGCTCTTATTTCAGTTCCAGAAAAAATAACTACACAAGAACGTCTCTGCAGTCAATTCAGCTTTAAACAACAACAAAGATAATTAGATCAAGTATATACTGACTCATTTGGAGGTAAACAGTGAGAAATACCAGTAATAGCCATAGTATTCAGGGTTACTCATAGTATAAAAAGAAATTTTATTTTCACCTAAAAGTCTTGAAAGCCTTAATGTGTTTGCTTGTCAAAAGGGAAAGTAGGATATTTCACTGAACCAAATTATGAAAAAGGACAGCAATCACATTTCTCTCATGAAAAATCATTTTCTATGACAAAGCATTTCCTTGAAGTTTTTAAAGTAGCCCATTACATTACTTATGTGAGCTTAAGAGATTCAAGTTTTTCCATTTACATTTAAAATATCAGCTTTCAGATATAATGGCACTCTTATATTCTCAATAAATACAATAGATATTATAGGTATATGAGGTGCAATATCATGTCTCCAGAAAACAAGTTTTAATCACTGCTGTCCCCAGCTGACCTGGGGGCAAGGGAAGTCCCAAGGCTTCTCCTGTCCCATTCTATGCAGAGGCTTCTGTAAGCGGCAGTGAAGGGTGCCAGGCTTGGCTGGGGCATCAGCAATGCAGGGGGGTGGGCATGGAGTGGGCTTTCTAGGAGCTCTTGCTCCTTGCCCAGTCCTTCTGGGTGTCCCCTGCTGGCTGAGAGTAGGTGCTGGAGGAGGAACCACCCAGCGCTGCTACTATCCTTGGCCCAGCTTGGTATCCCACATAGACATTTCCTGCACCTGGACCCACATCTCAGAGCGGGGAAACATAGTTGAAGGGTCAGGGAGCAGGGACCCACCTACTGCCATCAAGCCTGGCATCCCATGCAGTCACTCCCCAGCTGGACAGGGGCAGGAGTGGCCTGGGGCTTCCCTGCACCCAGGTCAGCTAGAATCATAGAATCATAGAAAATTAGGGTTGGAAGGGACCTCAGGATGTTATCTCATACAAATCCCTGCTCAAAGCAGAACCATCCCCAACTAGATCATCCCAGCCAAGCCAAGGAGGGACCCCCAGCTGTGGTGGGGGTCCCTCCCACCTCCTCACCTGCTCCCGGCTAAGACTACAATACAAGTACTAAATAAATGCACAGTAATGACCGCACAGTCTTATCTCATGTAGCGAGTTAGCAAGTATTATTAGCAAATACTCAATAAATGTGCAGTAATCATAGTTATTGTGCAGTAGCACTGGCAAATGTCTTTTAGGTGACACCCCTGTGCGGTAGCCTAATAATACTGCGCAGTAGCATATTAGCACTGTCCATGCTGTGATGTGCTACTGTGCAATACTTTTTGGCTACTGCACAGTCAGTGTCTCATGTAGATGTCCTTACTGTAAGGTTATTGGATGTTAGTGTTACGTGCAAGTGCTCAACACTTCTCATAACTGACCCTAAGCAATGAACAAGTGATTGCCCTCCTGGTGCAGGAACCTCATGGTTTTTGCCTGTTCAAAATGGAGCTAGTGCAGGGAGAAACTAAGTTCAAACCTTTACTGCCCCACCTCTTTGGGATAGTTTGGACAGAGATGATCCTGCGTTGAGCAGGGATGTGGACTAGAGGATCTCCTGAGGACCTTTCCAGCTCTCTGTCTTTATGATTATGTTAGAACTCTCAGTGAATTTTCCACCTGGCTTTGTGGATGAAAAAATTCAGACTTCTGAGGGAGCGTAAAAAACTACACAGCAAGAAAATCAAGAGCAGATGGAAATCTCAAAAAGAGGCACTCAGCCTTGACAGGCCGGCACTCATTCCACTGGGCTACTTCCCAGACTCTGGATAGTGCCTTTGCCCCATAACTATAGTCATTCCCAGAAAAGTGAGTGGATCCCAGACTTAGGTAATGAGCCCTTGAACAATTTGGTTGGATTCAACCACCAGCCTGGTCTGTGGCCTTGTGGATTCCTTGTTGCTATCCATTGGAGAAGCTGTAAGGCCAACCCTCTTCTTGGCTTGCTTTTCAACCTGGAAGCCTGATGGCTCCTTCATCTGAGAGAGCTACGGGGGAGATGCACCGTGTTCAAAAGAGACTCTTTTCTGCAAGCCCCTACTAAAGAATAGAGGGCTTGCCAGGATAGAGAATTCCATCACTGCCACAAGAAGTATTTGCGGGACTGGAGGAAAAGGACTCTAATGCAGGCTTTGGGTGGGCTAATTTCTTACTTGCTTGGCAGAGGCAAGGGATGATTTAGGTTCAAACTTTTCCTAGTGTGCAGCTGAGAGTGAGAGCTGAAGCTTCCCCTTGGTCTGGGGCCCAGTCCAGGTCCCTGCCTCTAAATCTGAGAAAGACCAATCACCATTAGGGTTACATTCTTGCCAGATTGTCAGACATAACCCTATCATTTTATTATTCCAAACAAATCTCACAAATGATGTACCGGACTTCTCTTTGTACTTCCTTTTCTATTCATGGAAAAAGTTACAGAAAAGTGTATTGAATAACACAGTAACAGATAAACCATTTTCAAGGAGAGCTAGATTAAAACATTTCCTGCCGTCAGTTAATAAAATGCTAGATACTATAAGGTCTGAGAAACCACTGGAAGTTGATTGTCAAATATTAGAATTCTTTACAATAAATTGCTGAACTCTGGACATAAGAAAGCGTTGTGAGTGAAGTGAATCTGAAAGTAAATTCTCTAAGGCTAAGTACGGATGATTAAAAAGCCCCTTCCAGAAGCACTCTAGCTTAGCGTGGTGCTCAAAGTGCAATAAGTTAGAGCGAGACCCAACTGAACCCATGCTCACTGTTCAGTGCGGATAGCTTGCAGCCTGGCTGCACTGGCTGCTGGGGGTTCTCCTGCATGCCTCCCAGGAGGCTGCCAGAGTGGCTCCTCTCCCCAGCCACACCTCCCCCTGCTAGCTGATGACTGGGAGGGGGTGGGAAGTGGAGGGAATTGGAGCCCCCTTGCTGTAAGGACCCCCCACAACTTGCTGGATGGAGTTTGGCGGGTGGGATGGGCCGGGTCTGCACGGGAGGGGCTCCCTTCTCCTCTCCCCTCCAGCCTCTTGACTGCTGCAACCAGCAGCTGTAGCTTAGTGCAGTGCAGCTGGGGATGCTTCAGGGACACAGACTCTGGAGCCCTTCCCCCACTCCAGCCCGGCAGCACTGCACCATTGCCCCTCCCCAGAAATCTTGCAATCTGCAGCCATCTTGCAAGACTCACACATGTCTTCCTTACAGCCATGGCAAGACTTGTGCACATGTTCCTCCCTAGTCTGCCTTACAATCTGCAGCTGTTGCATGGTATAAAAAGCCTTCTGCACTGTATAAAAGTGTTGACACACTTGAAAGCAATCTCCATGGTTTCTCCATGCTGCCCAATAGAGGTGTTAGGTGGGGGAATGGTTCTGTAATTGGCTTTCTGGTGAATCAACAATACTCCACACTGTTATGAAACGGATTTGTGCAATGTACAACCACTGTTTGTTATATTATGACAAGTTCTTGAACTCCTTTTTGACACTTGCTTCCAGCTGGAGATTTTTGTACATAAAGAAAAGAATACTAAAATAAAGAAACAACATCAAAACAAAACAAGCCCCCCCTAAAAAAAAATCTGTATTATTTAAAAAAGCAAGAGAAGACAATGTGTTGTTATAGATTATACAACAAGATACATGGGTAGAAGATATTCAGGTTTTTTGTTTTTTCTTTTTACTTATACTAGGGTTTTTTTTTTTGTATTCATTTTTGTCTTACAGCCTTGCTTTTCCTCTCCTTTCTGTGTTATGTCATATATAAAATATGGATGAACTGGATGAAATGTTGCAGTTTATTCAAGGTGTTTATTTTGTTTTGTTTGGTTATGGGGTACCAGGGGCAGAGGGAGGTATGTTGCAAAACCCTAACTGTTTAAAATTTCTCCCATTCTCACAATTCAGCCTTCCCTCAATTTCCTGAATATGCTTTAAGGGGAAGAGAAATCTGTTAGCAACATGGAAGTATTTGCATACTAACAGTGCTATAGAAATAACAGATAAGAAAATCCTGAAAATAACTAGAAGTTGTATGAATATGGTTCCATGTGGTGGAATTACTGTTTTTTTTCAGTTTGATTCTTTTAAAACCCAGGAAATTGTGCCCAGAACTGATAACAGCATATGGACATCTTTTTAAGGACTGTGACATAATGTATTGCACAAGGGGGTCAAAAGAAAGAACATAGGCAACTCAAATCCTGACACTCCCTGACTTTTGAATGCTTGATTTCACAATCTTAAAGTTCCTTTTTATATGTAACATTGCTGTTCATTGCCAACACACACAATTTTCAACAAGAAAAATGGTTTACAGCTCTTGCCCTACAAGACTGATGCCACAAAGACAGAGAAAAGATGAAACTAGTATTAGAGGGGAGAAAATTGAGTCTGCTTTCATGAACATTTAATACTTGAAAATTGATAGCAAGTTGGAGAGGATTTAAACTATCATGCAAGGAGCATATTGATTTCTTAAAGAAGCAAAAATACAGCTGAGAGAGGTTCTCTTAAGCATGTTCATCAGGATGACTGATAGTTTAGGATTTTCACCCTGCTGTCTTTTGCTTTTTCTATCTCTTTTTCTTTTGTGTTTTTCCTGTTCTGACCATAACAGAAAATGAAGAAAAATCAGACATTTTCCACACAGATGGATGCTGGCATGAATTTTTTCAAAGTGAATGTATTAAAATTATTTATGAGTGCATTATTTTAACAATGAAGATAACATGTTAATGGAAATTTCAAGTCATAAATACATTTTTATATAAAAGTAATTTTTTTCTGTTGTCCTCTTTCTTTTGTATTTCTTTCCCAAAGCTCATTTTCTTTAATTTTCTTACAAATTTCAGCTTTAAAATGAGAGTGTTATAATGCCAGATAGAACAAAATGCTAATTCTACTAATACTAACACTAACAAAGTATGAAATCTGTTTGACATTTTCAAAGAGAATCATCACCAATAGAATGGCTTTCTGAAAAGAAATATAATGAAAAATGATTGATCTTTTTATCCAGACATTTATCAAAATAATAACCATTTTTTCCAGAAATATCTTCTCTTGCTTTTGGTAAAAGTTCTGAAAACATTCCATAGAAATGTTACGAACATTTACAAAAATGAAAAATAACTATTTCAAAACCTCCAAAATGTTAACAATTCCAGTTTAATAAAGCTTTCCAATTAGCCACACAACTTACACTATTTCAGGGAAAGGATGTGTCAATAGCAAACATAGATTCATAGATGTTAGGGTTGGAAGGGACCTCAGTAGGTCATTGAGTCCGACCCCCTGCCCTAGGCAGGAAAGAGCGCTGGGGCAGATGATGCCAGCTAGGTGCTTGTCCAGTCTCCTCTTGAAGACCCCCAGGGTAGGGGAGAGCACCACCTCCCTTGGAAGCCCATTTCAGATTCTGGCAACTCTTACTGTGAAGAAGTTCTTTCTAATGTCCAGCCTAAATCTGCTCTCCGTCACTTTGTGGCCATTGTTCTTAGTTGCTTCAGGGGATGCCATAGTAAATAGAGCATCTCCTGTTCCCTGCTGCCCTCCCCTGATGAATTTATAGGTAGCCACAAAATCACCTCTCAGCCTTCTCTTGCGAAGGCTGAAGTGATCTAGGTGCCTCAGTTTCTCCTTGTAGGGCCTTGCCTGCAGGCCTCTAACCATATGAGTTGCCCTCCTGTGAACCCTCTCAAGATTCTCCACATCCCTCTTGAAGTGCGGCACCCAAAACTGGACACAGTACTCCAACTGTGGCTTGATCAATGCCACATAGATCCGTTCGTCATGCATCTGCTAATGCATGATAAAATGCAGTTAGCTTTGTTGATCACTTAGTCACATTAACTCATGTTCATCTTGGAGTTAACTATGACTTCAAGATCCCTTTCCACTGCTGTGCTGCTGAGAAGGTCATCCCCCAGCCAGTAAGCATGCCCAGGTGCAGCACTTTGCACTTGTCTTTGTTGAACTGCATCCTATTTGTTCTGCCCATTTTTCCAACCTGTCCAGATCCACATGGATCTGTTCCCTACCCTCTGGTGTGTTAACTTTGCCCCATAATTTAGGATCATCTGTGAACTTGGACAGGGTGCTCTCCACGCCCTCATCCAAGTCACTGATGAAGACATTGAATAGCACTGGTCCAAGGACTGAGTCTTGCGGGACTCCACTGCTCACACCCTTCCAGGTCGATATCGACTCATCTACTGCCACTCTCATTTTAAGAAGGGAAAGATCATGGAGTTGAGATTTCTTGTTACTGTCTTTTATTTTCACCTTCATTTTGTTTGAACAGCGCTTTGCTCCACAACTACTCTTATTTAAACCATCTGGGATTATGGTAGAATTTAACCAGAGGAAACATGACAGAATTTGGCCCTTTATGTAATAGGCTAAATGGAACAAACTGTTGTAGTGTCAATGTAAAATTGAGTTCTGGGGGCACTTTTACAAGTGCTCCAGGGGTGGGGGGAGTGGCTCTTGGAGCCTCTCTAATTAAAGTGCCACTGAATCTCATGTATCAGTGTCCCCACACTTAAAAATGGTGGTGGAGGCACGTGAGCTAAAGCCCATTATATGAGATGCAGGGGGCTGCTGGAGCATGGCAATTGCCATGCTGCAGGAGGCTTGACTAACTGAGTAGGCTCCAATGTGCTGGAATTTTAGAGTGTCAGAGCATTCTCTACACTCAGATATAAGTGCCCTATGGTTCTACTATTTCAGTTTAATTCTGGTTCAGTACTGTTATCTGACACCCAGTTATACCAGAGTTAACTAAATTATACAGGAATTACATTAAATGGTTACTTGGTACATGCACAATAATTTATTCTCTTTGGCATTGTAATACTCTCACTTTTGGTAATAGGAAAAGTATTGTTGGTTGATGTGCTTGCTTTTGTTTACCTCAGGTAATAATGTATGCTTTGAAAATTAAAATGCAAACATTTGGACGGAACCCAAAAGCTGCTGAGACAAGGAATCATTCTATGAAAATTGATTCTTCTCATATTCACATGGACTTCATAAGATAACTCCACTGATATTATTCTTGATTTGCATATGTATAAGTGAGAGGGATAGGTAATGCTAAAACACTACTTTGGGCCAATATTTTCAAACAAATCCATTAATTGCCAGTGTTTCTGTGTTCGGTTGCCTTAATCTAGTAAATTAGGAATGATTTTCAGAAGCATTCCACCTGAAGTTACGAAAAATCAAATCAAGAGTATCCTATGTTGGACACCCCCAAAATAACCACAGCTCTTTGGTGATTTGTGAAAACTTTGGGTTAGTACTTGAGTCCAGGATTTGAAATGAGGGATTATTGAGAAACATTCTATTACAATTCCAAACCCTGTAAAGGAATACATTTATTTTTCCCCTCTCTACTGGAAAGAATCGTCAGCAGCAAATAAGTGTATAAATGCTGCTAACTCCCAGAAAAATCTGTTTTTCATGTAAGAATGAGGGGTCTCCAATACAAAATCTGATTTAGGAGGTGATATCTGTTAGGAGATGATATCTGTTTCTTAAAAAACAAAACAAAACAAAAACATAGTTTTGAGTGACAATGTGATCCTGCATACTGAGTCCAGACAGCACAGATATCACTGAGCGTAAAACCAGAGGGGTTGGTAATTCCTAAATACATTTTCTGTTAGCTGTTGCTGGTAATCAGAAATGCAGGTTCAATTATCTACACATTCCTTCTGAAAAGTTAAAACAATATCAGCTTGTGAGCCCAGCTCTCAAGCTTCAATAAAAATGAAATTATCTCCATAGGGAGCCCTTAATAAGCAGTACTTCCCTATTTGTAAGCACTGAGTCTTGAGGCTTAACCCCCCACCCCCCCAAAAAACCTACTTTATAGAGGAGGAAGGAAAAAGAGACCCCAGGAGTCAAAAAAACCTGTGTGGAAAAAAAAGCAGAAATAGCATGGTGGTGCATGTGGTAGCAGCATGTGCTGCCCAAAACCAGAGCGTAGTAGACCAGAACCATAATCTGGCTGCTGACCAGGTTCCCAATTTCAGGAGTACCACAGCTGCAGCTTTCCTGGCTCCCAAGACCCAAGGTAAGACTGCTGGGGCCAGCACAGATACTGGCTCCAGCCTCCCCTGCCTCACCTGGGGTAACCTGCCATTCACCAGAGTGTGTGTGGCCAGGTCCTGTCCTGTCTGGTAGCTGGGTACTCAGGGTGTGGGATTTGTGGCAGGGGTGCGGGTGAGTGTGGGAGTGTGTGGAGTTTGTTGTGGGGGTGTGGGTATGGGAGGGTGTATGGGGGGTGTGGGGCTTGTGGGAGTTGTGGGGTTTGTGGGGGAACTCCTGCCGCATGGCCCCTTCCCTCATGATGCACAGACCCTGCTGCTCACAGCATCAGGAGCAGCAGGTGGTGGGCCCTTGGGGTGCTCATGGCTTGTGGCAGGCAGAGCCCCCTGGCAGTGTGTGGCTCCAGCCAGTCATGGGAGCTGCATGTGGTGGCACGGAGACAGCCTAGCCTGCTGGTATGTGCCTCTGGCTTGGACCAGGCTGGCTTTGTGCCAGCATGTGGGGCACCTGCCATCCATGGCAGGTGGGAGACATGTGCCATCAGGCCAGGCTAGGCCAGCTCCAGGCCTCCACATGGGGTTTCCAGAACTCCAGCAGGGAGCTGCATGTGGTGGCATGGAGGCCACCCAGCCCAATGGCATGTGACTCCCCATGGCTCCTGGTCTGCATACCATCTGTGCCTCCACGTGAGGCTCCCCATTGTAGTGCTGGAAGCCCCCCATGGAAGCACAGACCTGGCCTGGCCAGGTTCAATGGCACATGGCTCCCACCTGCAGTGCTAGGAGCCCCACATGTCGGCATGGAGCCAGCCTGGTCTGGGCTGAAGGTGCATGTCAGTGGACTGGTCTGGCTCTGTGCCACCCCTGGTACTAAGTCAGAGCTGTGTGCAATGGTTCTGCCTGTCATGGGCCATGAGCGGCCTGAGGGCCCACTGCCTGTTGTGAGCCATGCCTTGCTTTTATTTTCTCTAGCACAGCGAGGCAGCATGCTGGAGCAGCATGGGGATGCAGCAGCCATAGACACGTTCTGGCTGGCTGCCAGAGCATCTCCTTGGAGGATGCATCCTTCAGTTGCTTCTGGGAATGTTCCAATAGCATACCCCATGCCACTCTTTTTGGTGCATTTTTTTTTAATACTGGGATTCCCCGGTATCAAATTTAGAGTCAACATTTTCTGTGTGCAGTATGTCTTCTGCAGTGTCTTAAACTCCTTTGAGAAGCTGCAACACACATGTGCAGGATCATGTGGACGCGGCCATGGAGTCCTTCATTTAGGCTAGAGCGCTCTGTAGCTTTAGCTCAAGTTGCTTCAGCAGCCCAACACATCATGCTTGCCTCATCACCACATCAACACTTGTTAAGCTTTCAGAGAAGGATCAATAGCATAAAATAACCTCAAATAGAATCCTTCTACCAAGGAGACTCTTACAAAATAGGGATCCTTTTTGTCTCTCCCTAAAGATTGCTGTAGGTACAGTTATCAAAGATATCAGATTGTGCTTTAAATAAGGATGACTTCTTATACCAAGTGCATTTAGTATTGTTTTCTTGTATTCTATTCCCCTCAGGGATGATAGTATGCTATTGATTCCAGATCCATGCAGTATTTTAAGCAAAAACACATGAACCTAACACAACCAAAATGCAAAATGTGGCCTGACTCACTTGGTCAATTTTTCCCTTATTTACAATGCCAGCAGGGTAACTGAAAGAGTGACTTCCCAGGAGGCTTTAGGAATGAGTAATTAAGGAACAAAACTCTTTGAGGAAAGACAGAATGGGGGAATAAGAGAATGTGGGAAAAAAATTTCTCTAAATGTATGAATAACCTGAATGATGATAAATGGGAGATAATCTACAAATACACTGAAAATTGTAAACTTCAGTAGTTGACAAGGAATATTTGATTCCTGGCATTTTAGGCAGAAGTAATGGGATAATGCTGCAGGGAGAGAGGGGAGGAAGGAAAGCAGAAAAAAATAAAAAGAATAATTCTCTAATTGTGTATTAGTGCAACTGGAGGAGTAATAGTGTCCTAAGAGATGAGGTGGAAATTCCAGCCACAGAATTATTTAAAACTGGACTGAAGAAGACCGTGGGGAAAAATTTTAATTAAAAAAAACCCCCAAAATCCTTCCTTGGCTCCTGAGAGACTGAAAACACTTAATCATACATAAGGACCTCACTGTGTTCAGGATTCCTTGTTCATATTAGCAAAATTGACATTTACATACGTTTAAGGAGGAGCTGATTAAAACTGAATATGATCCACCTTGTAACTAAAGCATTCCTAATTCCCACAACCCATCCAATCACTGACCTTTGTCCACATGTATCTGAAGATACAGAAACATTCTTCCCTTAATTGAGAGACTCTTAGTTAAAAGGAGGAGGTTCAGCTATTTGGATATTTTCCCCCCATTCTGAATCAGAAACTTCAAAAAGGAAAACTCCAAAAATTACAGTAATAAAAATGACCTTTTGCATTCTAAGCCATCCCAGGGCTTCTTGGCTTCAGACTGAGCACTGGTACTTTCCCGTAGGAGTTGGGTTTCAGGGCTTTCAAAAGCTCCTTGACTCACATGGCAAGTGACTCCTCAGTCTTCCTGGTTCCTGGGACAGCCTTCTTTCTTGGGAGTTCAGGAGGGAGGGATCCAACTGCCTTGCTCCCACAGCAGTGGGCAGCTAAGGTCCCCAGTGATTTTCTTTTCATTTCTATTTTTTCAATTTGAATTTGTGTCTTTTTATTTATTATATTATTAAAGCATATTATTCTTAAAAACAACTACCACTGTAATTAGTGTTGATTGACCGGTCTCATATTATTTTCTTGTTCAGAGAATGTCCCCTTTATGTCACAGTGGAACGGTTTAACGTGTTGACATTTTGAATGTGAAAAGATAAGGTGTTTGTTTCATTCAGCACTAATTGAAGCAACATCTCTTTTTAGTATTCCATAAAAGTTTCCATGATACAATTAAGCAAGAAAGGAAAAAGGACCTGGAAAGTTAGTTTCCTGGGTTTCCTTTTCCCCTCAGACCAGTTGACTTTCAAACGGGGCTGGCAGTCCATGTGTCAGTAATCTTAAGGAACTGGGAAGCCAGGAAGTCTTGCCTCTGTGGCAGTCAGTGAGTAAGCTGCTGGTGTGTTTGGAGTCTCGAAACCCTGGGTGAATGAAGTTTTCATTTTAATTTTATATCTGGAAAAATAAACAGGAAAAAACCCTGATTTCTGCAAAATGGAGATTTTTCTATAAAGAAGTTCCATGTTGCAGGCACTACATATTCTATCAGATAATCATGTGACTTAGATGATCTTACATTTCAGTGGGTGGCAAATTGGCTTGGGGGTTGCACTCAGAGAGTGGTAGCAGACAGGTCGGTATCAACCTGGAAGGATGTGGGCAGTGGGGTCCCGCAGGGCTTGGTCCTTGGACCGATACTCTTCAATGTCTTCATCAGTGACTTGGATGTGGGCGTGAGGTGTACTCTGTCCAAGTTTGTGGATGATACTAAACTGTGGGGTGAAGCAAACAAACTGGAGGGTAGGGAACGATTGCAGGCAGACCTGGACAGGTTGGAAAAGTGGGCAGAACATAATAGGATGCAGTTCAACAAGGACAAATGCAGAGTGCTGCACCTGGGGTATAAAAATATCCAGCACATCTACTGGCTGGGAAATGACCCTCTCAGCAGCACAGAAGGAGAAAGGTATCTCGGAGTCATAGTGACTCCAAGATGAATGTGACTTGTCAGTATGACAAAATCATCAGAAAAGCTAACCGCATTTTATCATGCATCAGCAGATGCATGACAAACAGATTCAAGGAGGTGATATTTCCCCTCTGTGTGGCATTGGTTAGACTGCAGTTGGAGTACTACATTCAGTTTTGGGTGCCGTACTTTAAGAAGGATGTGGATAACCTTGAGAGGGTGTAGAGGAGAGCCACTCATATGGTTAAGGGTTTGCAGGCCAAGCCCTATCAGGAGAGACTAAGGGACCTGGACCTCTTCAGCCTCCACAAGAGAAGGCTGAGAGGTGATCTTGTGGCCGCCTACAAATTAATTAGGAAGGTGCAGCAAGGAATCGGAGAGGCTCTGTTCACCAGGGCACCTCTTGGGGTAACAAGGAACAATGGTCACAAACTGACAGGGAGCAGATTTAGGCTAGACATCAAGAAGAACTTCTTCATGGTAAGGGTGGACAAAATGGGCTTTCAAGGGGGGTGGTACTCTCCCCTACCTTGGGGGTCTTTAAGAGAAGGCTGGATACCCATCTGGCTGGGGTCAGCTGACTGCCACACTCTTTCCTGCCCAGGCAGGAGTCAAACTCGATGAACTGTTGAGGTCCCTCCTGACCCTAGCATCTTGAATCTATGAATCATTCCCACGGAAAATTTGTGACCTGTTCTACCAGGTAGTTATTGCTAAACAGGAATCTAATATACCAATTAGTTTAATTTTAAACCTTAAACTGGTTTATTAAAAATGTTACATAAACTTCTAAAAGATTTTGCACAGAATAAACATTGGCACAAAACACAAAGTTTACTGTGTCCAAAATATATCAGTTACCAAGAGAGAAACCTTTTCAAATATCTCATATTGTAGTGTTCTTGCCCTCCTCATGATTAACAAAAACCTAATAAATAAACAAAAAAATTCAAAATGCAAAACAAACAAACACTGCCCTCCACCAACCCCCCACAATCCTTTAAACAAAATTTGTTTCTCTTTGAGATTTGTTAGATAACTGTGAGAAGGTATTTTAAGAATTATGGTGCTAACATGAACTATTAATTAAAAAGTACAAAAATGAATAAGACTGTAAAACTAATAAGTGTTATTAGAATGTCTTTACTCATTTCAAAGCAGCAGACTCATCTGTCATATCACGGAAAACTCTTTGTTGATTCATGGAGCCAAGAATGACTTCAAATTTACAGCCACTGAGCAATTAAAGACCAGTTCAGCCGAATTGCTTGAGTTTTACAGAGAGCAGAACCTGGTTCCTAGGGTACGGCTTTCAGCTCTGGCTCCTCTTCAGTTTAGAGAAGGAGGAATTTGGCAGACTTTGCCTTTTGGATCTTACATTTTGTGCTATTGGTTTAATTATTGCCTAGCTTCATGATTTTTGAGTGTCATTATTTGTGCAGTTTTCATGCTTTACTTGACAGTAGACAGTTAGACTCTGAAGTGTCATTCTTTTGCCTTCCAGCATGTAGAAGACTTGGGAAGAGGGTCAATGTGACACCTTCATCCCTTTTCTTTTCTTTTATGTGGTTAATGTTCAATTGTTTTCTAACACATAATGGAAATGGCAGGAAAAGAGCTCCAGGCACTTGTACAGTTTCCTTTTGAGGTTCTTTATGCTTAATTAATCCATAGTAGACTTATTTGAATGCTTTATTATTTTAGTGAGACAGAAAGTCAACACAGACTCACATTTTGCTTTTAATCCAGTTTGTATTTGCTTATAATTCTGACTAACCATGTTTTCCATAAAGAATTGGTTATTTGTTATTTTTAATTAAAAAGCATTTATTGTCCACTTGTCATTCTCCATCTTGCCTGAGTACTGAGACTTGCAGCAAAAATGTGAAAGCATTTGTATCAGCAATTGGGCTTTTGAATCCAGTGTAAAGGGGCAGTATTTATCTTGCAATAAGGGGAGGAAATAGAAGTGGAATGCTACATCTGTGTTGTCCTGTAGCAATTTCTTTTAATTTCTGTTATATTTTCTTTTAGTTTCTGTTATATTAGATATCGAAGGAAGTTAATTGTTAAGTAGTAGAAGGCCCTGCACTTCCTGCTCTCTAGACTGCCGCCTCTTCTAGGTCTTGCCTGGGAATGTCTTTACCATTGCTTTTTCCTCATTGGTTGAAATGGAACTGGTGAATGGTTTCAGATGGGACTGGTTCAAAGGGATTTTTTAGCAATTGAAGGATCTCGTGGTAAGATTTGTTGTGGGGCTTGGCTGGGGATACAAGGGAGCAAGTAATCCGAAGTCTCCAACCACCTTGGTCCATTGCTTTCAGAGCTTCAGGGGCATGCTCTGGGAATCCTCGTGCAGGGAATTTCTTGAGGTGTGCCTCTGCAAGTGGGGGGTGGGGTGGGGAGAGCATGCCCCTGCACTGCTTTTCCCCTGGGCAGGCACTGCTAGGGCTTCAGGGGCACAATCCTTCACGCCCCAAGAATTCCCCTGTTGGGGATTCCTGTGTGTGCATATCATGCTGCTGCACCCCAACTTGAGGTGCCGCAGTTAGGGTCACTGTCCCACAGGACTGGGTTCCTGAAGCCCCAGAAGCAGCAGGAATCCCAATGACATCTGTAGACATCAGTAAAGTGGATAAGCTGTGCCAGGACACATCCTAGCATAGCTGATCTTGTTCCAAACGCAACATCTGTTTTTAGCCACTAGTCTCAAAGGAAAGCAGACTTAGCTTCTGTCCTGCCAGGCTTGGTGCACATAACCTGGTTTTCTGCCAGTTCATCCATCTGGGTACTTTGCAGCCTGCTTGGTGGCATGAGAGGAATGAAAAGCTTGGAAGCTTGGCAAGCCGTGCCTCCTTAATTGTGAGAGTTACTGATCCCTGGAAGATCAGGCTCCCACCGTTTGCAGAGCCTGTGACTCTATGGCACCCTGCAATTGAGCCAGAAACCAAAAGACTTTTAGGAGTTGTAGTCCCAAGGCAGCCTGCCACAACAAATGTCCTGGAAACAGGGACCTCAAGGACTTCCAGGGAGGCCTGTAACACATAGTGCCTTAAAAACATAGACCCCAGGGCTTACAGTGTGCGCAGCTGGGGAAGCGCTCCCTTTCATAGGCAATTTTGAAACTAGACAAAAACCATGTGTCAAAATGTTGCAGTGTTCTGTAAAATAGAATTGAAATATCTTCCTGTAAAGCTCCAAAAATCACTAGGACCTGGATTGTGATTGTCTTATCCCAGAGGTGCAAAGATTTAAGGGACAATCCTTTTTTTATCCCACTCCAGGATGCAAGAACAAGTGACAGCTGCAACCTTTGTGCTGTCCCTGGAATTTGCCTTCTTGTTAACTACCACACATGGAGCATGTTGACATGTGCCTATTCATGTGCAGCAATAAGCTCTGGAGCTTATAGCTGGTGGGTGTGCATCTGCACAGGTACTTGGACAGCAGCATACTGAGTTGGGTCATAGCAGCCCCACCTGGCAGAGGTCCCAGGGGTTTAGGCTTAACGTCCTGTGGAGGGGCTGGCTGGGGCACAGGGTTGGCACCTACACATCTGCTGCTGCACAAGAAAAAACTCTGGAGCAGGGTACTACTTGTAAATACAAGTAGTACCCTGCTGCAGAGTTTATTAGTTTTGTGCGCCCAAATAGGGGTGCATGTGTAGATGCTGAGAAGTTTACTGCACGGTTAATTTGGCAACTGTACACTAAATACCTCATGTAGACCTGCCTATGTGGGTGTTTCAGGTTGGGGAGGAGATGGGAGGGAGGACTAAAGATACAAAGCCATTTCCTAGCCACCTCCTCCTCACCCAGAAATAAATCAATAGAACTGAATTGACTGACCACAAAGGAGCATGCTATACTAGCAATGGTATAATTTGTCCCCCATGTTCTCCCTTGCAGCACTAGGACAAAATGTGCCCCTGACTGCACTCCACCTTAGCATGCTGCATAGAACAATCTCCAGCATGGGCCTGAACTTGTCAGACAAGTCTGCCTCTCAAAGTGAACACTATATAGAATTATAATTGTAGCTGGGTCTATAGCTTTTTAGCTTCCACTTTAGAAAATTATATTTCTCCACCGCCAGTGACATTATATATATTCTTGACAATTTAAACTAGATGTCATGCTTCTTGACAGAAGAGTAAAAACATTCATATTAATCGTATTCACTTGCCCATTAGGAAAGCTAATCCAGAGTTCCACCTCCTTCACCAGAGTACTTTGTCTTTGTGCTTTTATTCTGCAGCTGAAAAAGGCCACCTGTTAAGCTATTTCTTCAAATCAGAAAATGTTTAATTCCTACAATCTACTTTCAAGCTTATTCATCTCATCCTCTTTAGCTCAGAGCCCCTAAAGGGCCACAAAATCACTTTTTACTTTGAAAGGTGGTAGACAATAATATTAAGTCTGAAAATATGGAATGAGTACAGAGCGAGAGAGAGAGCAAATGAACAGGAAATCCTAGAGTTTGACTCATACTGTGCAAAAACTCCATGAGAAACATTTCTTGTGAGATGTATTTTGTATTTGCATTTGTAAGTACTGGGATATGAGGTGAATGAGAGAAATGATAAAGTATCTCATAGGGGATAGGATACTTAAAAAATCAGAATTTTTGAAGCATTTTAATTACCTCTTGGGAACTTAAATAATGAAACTAAAATATATATTTAATCTGATTTTGTTGAACGTTCATCTCTTATGGTTTCATCCTGCAAACACTTATATGCTGGTATAAGTAATGGCTATGGGAGTATGCAGAGGCCAGAAAGCAGTTTTGGAGCCTACTTATAAACAAATTGTGGAGCAGAAAAGTTATTTTATTTTCTTGCTATGAGAATGCTGTGGTAGTTAGAAGTGTGGAGAGGAAAAAAATGTTTTTATTATTGTTTATCATCTGGTACCACATATGATAGAGATTACTTAAAAAGAAAACAAAAATCAGTGAGATAACCAGGGAATACATTAATAATATCGCATCAAGGTGGACATAGCTGTAAAAAAAATAGGCTCCTTCTGGAGTATACACTCATATTCTCTTGTAAAGCCAACATACAGCAATTGATTATACACTTATTGATACTGAACATGTGCCTTTCCACATTTATGCAGGTTTTATGGATTATTTTATATGCTATTGAAGAAATACTCTATAAAGTAGGGCTGTCCAACTTCTGAGCAGCTGGGGGCCCCCAAGTTGCATATCACATAGGTATGTGCAGATCTAGGATTTTGAAGGGGGTGCAGCTGGTTTGGCACATCATGACTAGAGTTTTTTCTCCAGTTAAGGAGAAACTAGATGATCAACTAATATGGTAGGGGGCTAGTACTATTGGAATGTGCACTGATTAGCTAGATTTTATATAGTGTTTTAAAAAATCACAAAAAATTAGGCAAAAAATAGTCAAAGAATAGTGTTCCATTAGTCCTTTTGTCATTGTAGTTAAATGTATGTCCCTTATTGAGATTCATAAAACAAAATCCAGCCTTCCTTAGTGTCTTGGCAGTGTCCACTACTTCACTGTCAGTCATTTCTACACTGGAGTTAATATTACCACACCCGAATAAAGGTTTTTAGCTACAGCTAAAAACAGACTGCGGGGCTGTGAAATACAAGATAGACATTACCAGGAATGCCTAACAGAAAGCAGAATTACAATAGCTTGAATAGTGGAACATCAGACCAAAAAGGAGAAAGGGTCACTAACACCTGTGGAGTGGAGAGAACTGGCAGGAATCTGGCAAATAACAATAAGCCATGAAATTAATTGACTCTCTCAGCCCTCCCAGGATGTTGGTTTTTAAAATTTGGGTAGAGCAGGAATCAAAGAGGGTGAAATTGCACCATTGTAACCCCTCTGGACCTGCCCCTGCACACAGGCTGCATGCCACAGGCACTTCCCAGAATCCCACTGCATGGGAAGCATACTTTCCCTCTGTGCAAGCCGTGAAAGAAAGCCCTACCCCATTTGCTGCTACACTGGAGTGTCATCCGTGCCCAACCACATTGTGCAGGCAGTGTAACCAGTCCCTCCACACCCCCACCAGCACCCATGCTGTCAGTGGGCCCCCTTCTGTTGTGATGTCCTCCCTGCCTCAGAGAGCATAGTGGCTGCAGTAGCAGGAGCAAGGCAGGCTGTGGCAGCCAGGTAGGAGCTCAGGAGTTGCACGTTAAACCCTTGAGGGCTGGGTATGGCTTATGGACAGCCAGTTGGGCAGCCCTGCTATAAAACATGAGCACCTAGTCTTTAAAATACTTTGTATGTTTCAAAATGTTTATCCAGTATAGCTACAAGGAAGACAGCTGTACTTACTAGCCAAGAAAACTGAGATATTGTTGTGAAGCCAACTACAACTAGATTAACAACAAACAGACTCTGAGGACAGTTTTGTGTCTGAAATCTCACTGATGAATAGAGCCTAGGTGCCTCACTCATGACTGTACCTCCATCCAGTTGGTTTCCACGGCCTGGAAACTTTTCCTGAAGATAGGCACATGTACCTTTCTTTCTGGCCAGGCTCATCTTTTCTTTTCACATACAGTTGACAGGAGTAATGCTACATCTTTATTGGCTATAAATAGGAAAAGAAGTTCCTGGAGCAGGGACCAGAATTCTGGTCTATAAGCAGTGCAGCTAGGGAGGGTGGAGCTCAGGCTGCAGCAGAAACAGCCAGGGTAGAGTCATGTTCATACTCCCTTTTGTGGGGAATTAGAAATCATAGAAATCATAGGCTGGAAGTGACCACGAAAGATCATCTAGTGCCGTCCCTTTGCTCTGGGTAGGAATACTGAGGAGATCAAATGATTCCAGTAAGATGTCTGTCCAGTCTTCTCTTGAAGATTTCCAAGGCTGGGGACTGCACCACCTCCTTGAGAAGTCTATTCCAGATTATGGGCTCCTTTACCATAAATAAGTTTTTCCTTGCATCCAACCTGAAACCATCCTCTAACAGTTTCTCATTTTGTGAGCATCACAGGGCACTAAGGTGCCTATGCCTTTAAAGGCAGAAATTGCCCAGGGAGAGGGCCCTAGCAGTCAGGCATGAACCCCATGGCTGCAGATTACTGTGGCAGCAGGCTAAGGAGGGAATTAACCTGCACCTGCAGCTGGTTAGCTGACTGGAAAAGGCAGGGCCCTTGGCATATCTAAACCCCAGGGCTGGGATAGAGAGTCAGTTCTTGCTCAGTAGCCAAGGGGGAAGGAGCTCTCTTAGAGGAAGCTAAGTGAAGATGCTTGATTGCCCATTCTGCTTCTGGTAGGATTGAGAGACTCCAGGATGTATTAGTCGCATTCTCTATATGCCTGCCAGATATTACGCCCTCAGGGAATATGCATGGGGATCTCAGATGGACTTAGGCATGATCTAGGCACCAAGATGCTCACCCCAGTTTAACTTGGTGCAATTCTGGCATATGTAGACATGCAAATCTAGACACCAAGAGCTTTAAACTAACATACATACACAGCTACCCACCCAGACTATGACTACAAAAAACTGGGTTTTTCAGAATCATACAAAAAGTATTTAGGCACCAAAATACTTTGTGTAACTGGGCTTTAGACTTTGCAATACTGAACAGAACAACATTTAAAATCATGGGGTATAAATTAATCAATTTTCTGGCCAAGTCCTATAAATAAGGGCTTGCACAAGGGTTCAAAATATTGTTGTTTTCCCTGACCTCTCCTTTCCTTGCTTATTAGTTTTAAATTAATTTCTCTCTCTCTACTTTCAAAATTCAATCTTTACAATGAGTGAAGATATCCTACTGAGCTTCTGTTTTTATTTCCCCCTTGAATATTCACCACGATTTAATAAGCCAAGGGAAGAACAATGGAGAAAAGAAGTTAGAGATGGAAACACAAAGTAGTACTGAAGACAAGGGACAAAGAGGTAATTTATATTAATTAAAGCTGTGATCAATAACATTGTCCTTTCCATGTATGTGTACAAATCCATCATATACTTCCCAAGGCACTTTACAAGTCAGCCAGCAAATGGGAAGAGCAAGCCACAGTTAACAAATCCCTGTATTCTGATGACTTGTCAGAAATGGGAAACTAATAGTCAGTTAAAGAGACAATTCCACAACAAGAAAGCATAAAACCAAATGTATTTACTTCCCATTGTTTCAAGGTTATAATCCATAGGATAGAGGAATAAAAGTTTAAGGTTGAGGATAAATGAATAAAAGTTTAGTCATGCATACCAAATCATAAACCTCAAAGTACACACAAGGAAATGAATGAGCTTTCATCAATATGAAATGAGACAAGTAAACTTTTTAGAACTGGATTACTGTATTTACCCAAATCTAAGACTACTTCAAATTTAAGACCACCCCCACATAATTAGATTCTATACATGAACAATTTCTAAAATTTTCTATAATTTTCTATGTATTGAATCTAGTTATTGGAGTGTAGTCTTAAATTCATCCTGCTCCCCCTTCCCCTGCTCCTCCCTGCCACAATAACAGGGGAGTCAAGTCGCCTTACTCCTCACCTCCTGCTGCTTGTCCCACCCCACCAGTTGCCTTCCCCCCCCACCAGATCTACATGCTTTGGTGTCTGGCCTCCCTTCCACTTGCCTTGTACTCTGTGACTGAACCACCTGTCACATGCCCTTCCCCACTGTGATGCCTGGCCCTCCGTACAACTGCCCTCCCACTTCTCCCCCATTCCTACAATCCCTATTCTCTGCCTCCTTATCACTCTCCTCCCCCACTTCCTTGCTGCTGCTGCTAATCTCCTTTGCTGCTCTGTCTCCAGCTCCTGCTCCAGCATCAAAGCACCTGATTGTTCTGGCCCCTGCCTGGGCATGCAGCAGTGATTGAGATGGTGGCGGCCCCAGCCCCAATTCACAGCTGTTGCTGACACTGCTGCTGCATGGTTAGGCAGGGGCCAGAACAAATATGTACTCTGTGCTGGAGCTGAAGCCTAAATCCTGATGGAGGGTAAGTAAGTGATTGTGGGGTGGAGGGGGACAGGAGGAGCAGAGGTGGCAGCAAGGGGAGCAGAGGCTGTGGGTCCAATTCTTACCCCAAGCTCAGGTTGGGTCTAGAGTCAGAGATGCAGCAGCTTCCTTCCCCTCCTCCCCTAGCATATACTCAAATTCAAGACAAGGGGTTGCTCTCTCTTCCCACCA
Organism: Crocodylus porosus; assembly: GCF_001723895.1. Lineage (NCBI taxonomy): Eukaryota > Metazoa > Chordata > Crocodylia > Crocodylidae > Crocodylus > Crocodylus porosus. The sequence goes on along the minus strand of NW_017728886.1, from coordinate 177,104,651 downwards.
TGTTGGATGTTAAAAGAAAAAAATAAACTTTATTTTAGATTTTAGTAATATGGTATAATCCCTCTGCTAAATCTGGACACAATCTGTGATCAGTTTTTCTTCACTCCCCACTTACAATCTGCATCTTGTAACAGAAAGACCAGCCAAAAGGTATTTACAGCAAGCGAACCTTGAAGTGACACAGACAATAGGCATAATCACAAAGTAATTTTTACTCAGCAAGGCAGCTTATTTATCTTGTAAATGATAATAAAGAAAATTACAATAATTGCCTGGAAATATTTTCCCTTGACAGCTCTGAGTTTACTGTAACACACAGATATCAGAATTAAAAGGGATGTCTCTTGTGTAACTAAGGTTATGGGCTCTCTCCCCATCCCCGCCTCCAAATTCCATATAAAAATAATCAGTATAGTTTTATTGGAAGGGACCTCATGAGATCATCGGGTCCATCCCCCTGCCCAAAGGGCAGGAAGTCAGCTGGGGTCAGATGACCCAGGCATTTCTTATGTTGAATGTCATTAGGTTTTGATCCACCCACCTTATGAACTGGTCCAGGTTGGCTTGAATCCCCAGCCTATCCTGTAGTATGACTGCTCTTCCCCATAATTTGGTGTCATCTGCAAACTTAGCCAGTCCACTTCTGACACCTGGATCCAGATCACTTATGAATGTATTAAAAAGTAGTGGTCTGAGTACTAAACGCTGGGGGACACCACTGGTCACAGAAGGAAATGAGGCTGGTCAGGCAAGACTTACCTGCAATGAATCTATGTTGGCTCTAAGAAGAATATTGCCTTCTGTTAGCCTGTTGTTGGTGGGTTCTTTGATAAGTTTTTCCAAAACCTTTCCAAGGATTGAGGTCAAACTGATTGGCCTTTAGTTCCCTGGATCTTCCTTCCTTGCTTTCTTGAAGATAGGAACCACACTGGCTCTCTTCCAATCTTCTGGAACCTCTCCCGAGTGCCATGAGTTCTCAAATACGCATACCATTGGTTGTGCTATGGTGCCAGCCAACTCTTTTAGCAGTCTTGGGTGCATTCTGTCTGGCCCAGCTGACTTGTGGGTGTCCAGCCTTTCAAGGTGTTCCCTCACAAGAACTTCAACAATTATAGGCGTATGATCTTCCTTACCCTGATAATCTTGTGTCCTGTCAGGCAGGGTGATCCTATTAGGCTGATGGAAAACTGATGCAATGTAATTGTTGGTCGATTAACTTTTTCCTGGGTGTTGGTTGCCAGTTGCCCCATTTGGCTTAGCAGAGGTCCAATGTTGCCTTTGGTTTTTTCCTGATTTCCCATGTATCTGAAGAGTGACTTTTTATTGTCCTTGATTCCCATACTAGGCTGAGTTTGGTTTCAGCCTTGGATTTTCTGGTCTGGTCCCTACAGGTGTGGGCCGTAATCTTCCTTAGTAGTATTTCCCAACTTCCATCTCTTATGAGCTTCTTTTTTCAGATTCAGAAGGTCAGTGAGTTCCCTGTTGAGCCAAAGGGTCGCCCAGCCCTTTTGCTATCTTTCCTATGGGCTAGAGTGGACTTCCCTTGTGCTTTTAGGATTCAGGAATGACCACTCATCATGGACTCCCCTCCCTGCCAGGCTGTGATCTCTCAGGACCTTGACAACAAATCTCTTGAACTTGTGAAAGTCAGATTTTCTAAAATCAAGGATTTCTGCATTGCTGACTGATTTGCCAGCATTGTGATGGATAAAGTGATCAATTTGTGATCACTGTCACTGAGCTTCCCTCTGATCCTCAGATCACTGACTGATCATCCCCTTTGGCCAGGACCAGATCCAGCAGCACCTTACCTCTTGTCAGCCCATAGACTTGAATCAGATAGAGTTCATCAATGCAAGTGAGGAAGTTTTGCAATTGGTCAGATTTGGCTGAATGCTCTTCCCATGAGACGTCAGGGTGGTTGAAGTCACCCATGATGACCATGCACCAAGAGTGTGAAGCCTCTGCCAGTTCCCTAGTGAATTTGTTTTCAAGCTCTTCCTCCTGATTAGAAGGTTTGTAGTAGACTCCTACAGTTGTATCCCCTTCATCACATTCTCCCCATATTTTAACCCAGAGGGTCTTGAGTCACCCTTCTGGGGTGCCAGTCTCTGCTTGTAGGGAAGTGTACTGCTCCTTCACATAGAGCTACACACCTGCCCTTCCTCACAGCACAATCCTTTCTGTACAAGGTATAGCCAGCTATACCTGTGGTCCAGTCATAGGTGGAGTTCCATCAGGTTTCTGTTTTCCCTATGACATCATATTCACTTTTGCTTAGCAGAAGGGTCAGTTCTTCCAGTAGCTACACCTAAGAATAATTATTAGGCATAAAGAGATCCCTTTAAAACTTTACTGTCAAGTTATGTAGATTAAGAACAGCCACATCTGTAGGAATAAGCTTTTTGTATTTCACTACAAGCAAGCTGCTCTGCTTCTAGATCAGAGATTCCTTCCCAAGGTGCCACAGCATCTGGGGTGCCTTCAGATCCTTTCTAGAGTGATTCAGGGTGTCACACAATGTTAGCTCTGTTAAGGATGCAAATATGATTCACAAGATAAACCCAGAGATTTCAAATAGCAATTCATAGTGTTAAAGACATTTGGACCTGTTGTGGTATTTCTGAGTTCCTTGCAACAGAAGAATTGCCCTGTTATTTTTCTGCAGTCACAAAAGGAAGGGAAATGAAGAGCTGGCATTTTTGAGTGGTCTTTTGAGTTTAAAAAGGTTGAGAAGCATTGATCTAGAAACTCCACAATTTGTCATCATCATGTATTTATGCAGATCCCTCATAAATGCCCCAGGGTAATTTACATGCCATGTCCATATGGAGAATCCGCCATGTCCAGCAGCACTATCCTTAAGAACACTGTGCAGCATTTCAGATGAGCTAATTAACCCTGCTGAGTGACAGGCCAATTAGCTTGACTCCATGCTCATTGGTCCATCTCCAGTTGTATTCAGACTGGGTTTTCCTGTTTGTGTTTTAGCAGTCAGTCCATGTATAGCAGCACTGTGCACCTAAGGGTGCTGTCCTGGAGCCTGGTGAGTTTCCTGTGTAGATGTTGTCATAGTTTTAACAGCATTTTCTTGTTTCAATCTCTTACTCTTTTATATTTTGTAAGAAAATTAGATACATTACAGTTCAGATATGCCATGTAGTAGAGGGACCATTTCTGGATTCTCTGAGCACAATTATATTTGTATTCAGAGTAATCCTTATCTTGCAACATCAGTTGTGAGAGAGAGAGGATGCTTTATGAAGAATGCTTGTCTCCCTGGTCTCTCTATGAAAAAAATTGGCCTTTTAAATGACTAATCCAGATAACTAATGAAGTCAAATTATCTATTTATCTCTGTAAACAATAACATATGCAAGTGTGTAAAGGTATCCACCAATAAAGGCAGGTGTGGCACCTATCTCTTCTTTCTCATTAATCAGGGTACCTCTGTATTCATCTACCACACCTATGGTATTAGGTTAAATTTGGGAGGCTGTCCCAATGCAGAGTGATTCCTTCACCCCTTGGTTAAGTTCCTTTCACTCACCTCTTGGCTCAAGTCTGCTCAGTTCAACAGGCTCTCACCCTCTGACTTAAGCCCCTAGTCTCTAACAGCCCTTTGTCAACTGCAGTGCCTTCCCTACGTACCCTCAGCTCACTTTTCTGCCCTTTTAACCATGCCTGTACCTAACAGTTACGAAATGCAATGAGCAAAACGCTACCACAAATTAATCTGCAGCTGGGAGCCTTTCCAAGAGCCTTCCACAGGTTCCTACTCAGTCCCACTAGCTTCTACCAGCTCTGTCCCTCTTGGGTTTACTCAGTTTTCCTAGTTTCTGATACCTCTTCTTAACTTTATGCAAAGAGCTCCTTCTGCTTGTGAACATGAGCCCCAGCCCCAGCCTCAGCCCCAGCCCCAGCCCAATTCCCTGCTGCTTCCCTCATCTCCTAACAACAGCTTCTGTCTAGGTCAGACTGCCTTCCTCTGCCCCTGTGTAGGGCTCATATCTACAAGGCTAGCCTCTTCTGGTCTCTCAACCACTTGCCTTATAGGTACAACCCCCATTTTCTTACTCTTCTCCAGTAAAAGGGTAAGGTTCCCTGTTACAAGGTGTAACCATAGTCCTCCAACATTTATTTCTTGCAGCACCTTATAAATTTGACTTGGTAGTTAGGCTACCAAAATGTAGCTTTTCTTTACTTTGGAGACAGGCTAAAATGGATCCCCTACCAGTACTTAGTTTTTGAGTTGTCTTCATTTTGCCTCCCTTACAGAGTATAACATTCTGTACATAACTTTAAAGCTGGCTTTTTCAGTTCATCTTTTTTTAATTTAAATGTCTTTTATCACTGCTTTTTGCCTCTGCTGTTTTGCATGCCATTTTCCGGCTCCATGATAAAAGAGAGACTTTGAAAGGGATCTTTTCTGTACTTTTATTCAGTTGGCCTCTTATGAAATTCATTTTGTGCTGTCTCTAATTATGCAAGTGTAGGGAGGAAACTTGCCTAGCAGCTGGACCAGCATGAAGGGAATCAGAAATGTTCGGTTCCATTTCCAATTCTACCATTAATTTTTTTGTGGATGCTAGACAAGTTATATGGGATCAGATCCAGTTCCCATTGAACACAATGGGAACTGTGATTTTACTTTAATTATAATTATGCCCATAAATGTGCTATGCTTCAGTTTTCCCATATCTGAAAGATGATCAAATGGATCCTGAAATGGCTTAATAAAATTTTACCCACTTACTCAGGAAAACTTCCACTGGTTGTTCACAGGAAACTGAACTATCTATACTGTGCCCCTGAGACGGATGCTTCTAAATACACCCCACTCATCAAGACTTCTGAATGTGTTCATCTCCAGATTTCTGGATTAGGCATGTGCGGACAGGAGTCGGCGCATGGGGCATGCTTAAGTGTGTATGTACCAAAAACAGTGTGGACATGGGGTAGACATGCCCTCACATAAAAGACACTAGGGTGTATAAGGGAACCTGAGCCCTGTTATTAGAAGGCAGGGTAGCCCCTTTAAGACCTGAATCTTCAAAGCACAGCCAGCCAGCAGGTCAGGGGTTAAGGGTGAAGCCCCTCAGGCCAGTCAGCTGACTATGAATATCAGGTGACTGTGAGAGGGCCTAGAGCCAGAAGTATATAAGCACAGGTCTGACCAAGCTGGGGAGGAAGAAATTGAAATGGGTAGTGGACTCCAGCAAGTTTCAAGCAGAGCTGCAGCCGGTTTACAAGTGAGAACATCTGGCAGTGGAGACTGAGATGGGGAGCCCATGAAAAGAGAACGAGTAGGAAGGCTAAATGCTTCCCTTAATTTTGTTTTATAGCCCAGGGGCTTCCTATTTATGTTATAGTTTAAACCGGTGGTTTGTGGCTGAGGCTGTAGGGGAGGTGGAGCCTCATTAGTGTCCATGGGGCACAGTTGCACAGGGGCCAGAGAACCTAATGCCAGAAGGGTGCAAACCACTAGTGGCTGGAAAGCCCAACGCTAGAGGGGCACAGTAGACAAGGACCAGGGGCTCCACATATTAAAGAGCTAGAGCCTCAGAGTCAGGCTCTATCTAGTGGATCTAGGCTGGTGGGCCCAGCTGAAGGGAAACGGGGTAGACGCCAAGTAGGCTGAGATCCCCAACAGAGTCATACAAGTAACACCTGTGAGGCATGGGACATGTTAAGGGAAGGTCAGAGCGTGCAATTAGCCCTTAAGGCAGAAGCCTCTTACCTTTGTGAGTGCGAGCCTAGGTCATACCTGGGGAGACCCTGGGGCAGTCTCCCCTCCAAGAACCAAGGAACATCAAGATGTGGCAGGAGAATGAAGGGGAGCTTGTAATCAAAGGAGAGGTAGAATAAGAGACTCTGGGGAACCTTCACAGGCTTGTCAAGTATGGCCAAAGATGCCATTCTGTTACATAGGGTCATGTCTATACTAAAAGTTGAGTTGCAAGAACTGTGTTGGGAGATAGCTGCCAACATTGCTGAATTGCAGGAGTCTACCCATACTTAGCTGCTGTTGCTAGTGCTGCCTGTGTTCACATAAGAAAGCCTGATGCACCATGACATTTGACTTGCTCTGCTGCCAAAGTTCATCCTAACTAGTATGTTGCTGAATGGGGGGCTTAATTGACTTTACAGTCAGTGGCGATGCATAGGGGGTGCACAGGGTACATATGCACTCCCTGAGAATGCTGGTATACCCCCTAACAGCCAGCATTCCCTGATCAGGCAATGGGCAGGTGGGGCAGGTGGGAGCACCAGTGCCCCCCCTGAGAGTGCTAGCCAGGGAGTGGGGGTACCAGGAGAAGTGCCCCTGGCACTTCCAGGTACATCCCTGGCACTTCTGCATGTGCCACTGGCACTACTGGGTTATTGCAATTGGCCATGGGGTGACCTCCCCCAGTCACTGAGTGGCCTCTGGGGTGGGGGGGTGGTGGGGACAAATGCTCCACTGACTCAGGAGGCACCAGTCACCCATGTTTACAATATCCACTGCGGGTTGTGCTTGATCACACAATTAATGATATATCAGCAAGCTGATTCCTTTGCAAAAAAACTCAAAATGAAGCAACTCCCTAAAACCCCATATATGCAATTTATATTAACAAAGCATTGTCACATGAAATGGTAGCAGCATTCTACCTGACTCTTGTTAGGCTTCGGCTTCTTCCTCTGTATGGCTGATATAGGTATAGAACAGCAACTAAAATTTTGGATTTAGATGGTTAAGCCAGACAATTGCAGCAGGAGGCTTCATCTGGGAGTATTATATTCAGTTCTGGACACTGAAGGATTTAGACTGGAGAGAGTTCAGAATAAAGTGACAAGGAGAAGGGGATTGGAAAGCAAGATATATGAGGAACATTTGATGGAACTGAAACTTTTTTTTTTTGGAGAAAAGGAGATGAAGAGCAGGATGTCACAGTTTTCAAACATTTGAAAAGCTACTATTAAACAAGGTGTCAAATGTTTGAAAACTTAAAAGTGTCACCATGGAGGGCAGGACACATATAACAGTGAGTTTCAACTACAGCAAAACACATTTGAATCAAATCTCAGTAAAATCCTGACTGTAAGAACACTGTGACAACAGAAAAAAGCTGCATAGGTAAGTTGTAGAATGAATTCCACATTTTTGCAGGTATTTAACGTTATGACCCTTAAGCTTCCTCCTTAACCAATAATTCTATAATGGCTGTATATTAGCTGAGACTTTTTTGTCATTTGTTGGGGAGAGGGGAGAAATGGATAAGGGTAATTTTATTCAAGTCACAAAAAACTGGGTTTTACTAGCTTACTTTAAATTTGTGTAAGGGCACATGCAAATTTGTCATATAGTTTGACACGCTGAGTCTTCATTTTGACATTGTAGTATGCTAGAAAAATACGATAAAAGCAATGGTCACTGATAGCTAGGGCTGCTTATGTATTGCATTTGAACAACACACACAAGTAATCCTGGCAAAGACTTATCTGCTCCCCCAGACACCCAAGAAAGAAATTAGCAGGGAACCAGGCTCCCTGTTTCTGGTGCTCCTGTATTCATGAGTCTCACATGCTTGGCCCAGCTTCAAGACCGTAGGAGGATGCTTCCTTACCTCTTCCTATAGTCCAAAGGTAATCTCCTGGGAAGTTGGAAATATGGTTTTGAGGCCCTGCAGCCTGAGGCTAGCTCACAGTCCAGGTTTCCTGCCTCCTGAAAGAGTAAGATAAAAAAACCTAACCTAAAAGGTACCACTATTGCCTTTTTCAGTGATGATTTGAGAGACAATGCCAGACTTCTCTGAATTCAGTGTGGTTGAATTGCTCCGAGGGCAATTCATGCATTAGGCCTCAGGTAGAGTTTAGGCTCAAAACTGAATCGCTGAAGAGCGTAGGCCCCTACGTATAGGTCCCTGTGAATCTTTTCAGGCTCAGATGGTGTTGTCTAAGTACTTTTGTAGCTTCTTAAGCAGGGTTAAGCTGGAACACTCTCGGACTTCAACACCTGAATTCCACCTACAATCCCATTTAAGTGCATATTTCACTTGTTTGAATCTTTCCCGAAACATCAGGATTTTGAGATGCAGAAAATTGAGAGAAATAGTTTTTAATGCAATCCTGCTATACATCTTTACTGATTGATTATTTGTGTATGGGAAGTTGGAGACATGTTAAACATCATTATGTTAAACAGAAGAAGCAGATTTGAAGAAAGAAGTTATTGCACGGGGAAGTGTTACTAACAATACAACTATTTGTTTTTTTTATCTTCTTGCTTTCTTTATTGATCAAACAGTAGTTAGATATGTCAGTATTACTCTGGTGAATGGAGTCTCTGAAGAGCAGTTCAGCATTTTAGCAAATCACATAGTTTGAGTAGGTGCATTCACTGATTAAGCAGTGGGGTCTGTCAATGCTTTGCTGTCAAAGTAGGAAGCCTAGTAAATTGTGACTTCCCTCTCTCTGCTGGTTGCAAAAGGTAAAGGTCTATAGAACTGTCAGGGCTCTGGATCCAGTTTAGAAATAAAGCAGCCCTTCAGCCTACTCTTACTTCCTTTTTTTTCACTACTCATTCTAAATCCTTTATGTCCCCCTTTTCCTCATTTTCTTTTACTTTCTCCCACAGTTCTTAAAAAGAAAAAATAATATACATTTTAAAGCCAAAGTAGATCAACTCATTTGACTTCCTGTATAAGCTATCATTTTACTGAAATGTGTACAAATGGGAAGAGCATGTGCTCAGTAAAGGGTGCTTTCTCTGTCCTTACATCTCTCTGGTTGGGACAGTATAGACATACCCAGTGTAGGATGCATAAATAGGAAAACCAAAAAAGCAGCTACAACTAACTCCTGTTATCATTTAGCAAAATCTGTGCGTTAATCAGTATCAAAAGTTGCTTATTTTTTACAGCTCTGATTTTAAAATTATGACTACAACAAATAAATCCATTCTGAAGAGTTAAGGGACTTTCAGATTCTAATGGAAAAACTAATTTTTCCTTACTCTTCTAACAGATTTAACAAGAGGTAGGTCATACGTAAAACCCCCCCAACCAAACAAACAATAGACAGCTTGAAACCCTCTGGGTCAAGTTGCTAGGGGAAGGGGAAAGCCAAGAGAAAGACCTAACTGTAGGTGTATATTACAGACCACCAAACCATGGGGAGGAACTTGATGTGGAGTTCACCCGAGAATTGACTGAATGCACGTGCACGTGACATGGTTGTCATGGGCAATTTTAATTATCCAGACATCTTCTGGGAGGAACACAAGTTGGATTGGTCACAATCCTTCCTGACCTGTGTCGAGGAGCTATTCCTCGAACTCAGGAGGTGCATAGGCCAACCAGAGGTGATGCTCTGCTAGACTTGGTCCTGGCCAAAAGAGACAACTTGGTAACCAAGTTAAATATAGAGGGAAGTCTGGGCGACAGCAACCATGAAACCATCACGTTCACTGTCCGTTGCAAGGCAGACAAATCAGATAGCAGGATTGAAGTCTTGGACTTCAAACATGCGAATGTTAACAATCTTAGGTCACTAGTAGGGCAAGTGCTGTGGGATCAGGGACCAAAGGTGAAAGATGTGCATGAAGAGTGGTTGTTCCTTAAGGACATGATCCTTAAAATACAAAGAAAGTCCATTCCCATGTAGAGAAAAGGTAACAGAAGAGCTGGGAAGCCCTCTTGGCTAAACAGGGAAATCATAGTCCTCTTAAGAAAGAAGAAAGTGGCTTGTAAATGATGGAAGCTTGGAGCAGGCCCCAAGGAGGACTATTCCACAGTGGCCCACATTTGCGGGGAACAGATAAGACAGGCTAAAGAGGTGACCAAACTTAGATTAGGAACAGGAATCAAGGACAAGAAGAAGTCCTTCTTTAGGTACATAGGGAACAGGAGAAAAACAAATGGGAGTGTGGGGCCATTGCTCAACAATTCAAGAGAGTTACCAGCACCCAGGAGAAAGCTGAACTGTTGAATGACTACTTTGCCTCAGACTTTCATTGGACTAAGGGGAAACTATGCCAGGTAGAGTAGAGGATGAGCACAGTAGGAATAATCACCTTCCTATTACTGCCATAGAATTGATATATGACTAATTAATAAAATTAGACATATACAAGTCAGCGGGAATGGATGATCTTCATCAGAGAGTGCTGATGGAGCTGGCTGAAGTCATTGTGGAACCCCTGGCAAAACTCTTCCACAACTCCAGGCACTCTGGAGAAGTCCATGAGGACTGGAAGAGGGCCATTGTTGTGCCCATCCACAAGGAGGGGAAGAAGGAGGACCTTGGTAACTACAGGCCAATTAGCCTAACTTCCATCCTAGGGAAAATCCTAGAAAAGTTCATCAAACAGTATATCTGTGATAACCTTGCAAAAGGTAAGATTCTGAATGACAGCCAGCATGGCTTCATTGCGGTCAGTCTTGTATTACTAACCTCATCTTCTTCTATAACCAGGTAACTCACCACCTGGACATGAGAGAGCAGGTTGACATTGTATACCTAGACTTCCAGAAAGTCTTTGATTTAATATCCCACAGTGTCCTTGTGAGAAATTTGAAGGATTATGGGCTTAAATTTGAGACAGTCAGGTGGGTGAGAAATTGGCTGCAGGATAGAACCCAGAGAGTTGTAGTGAACAGATCTGTGTCATCCTGGTAAGAAGTGGGCAGCAGCGTCCTGCAGGGGTCAGTGCTCAGTCCAGTACTTTTCAACATCTTTATTAACAATTTAGACAACATCTTTATTAACAATGTGGGGGTGAAGAGCTCACTGGCCAAGTTCACAGATGACACCAACTTATGGTGGAGCATGGTCACACTTGAAGATAGGCTACAGTAGCAGCCAGACATAGACAGGCTAGCAAGTTGGGCAGATCAGAATCTGATGAAGTTCAATGTCAAGAAATATAATGTGCTCCACCTCAGGATGAGCAACCCCTAACACACCTACAGGCTTGGTGGCACCAAACTGACTAGCACCATGAATTAAAGGGATCTGAGGGTAATAATAGTCCACAGTATGAATATGAGCTGGCAGTGCAATGCTGTAGCCAGTAGGGCAAATAATGCTCTGGTATGCATTAATAGATGCATCTCCAGCAAAACCAAGGAGGTGATTCCTCCGCTCTACTCAGCACTGGTGAGATCACAGTTGGAGTACTGCATCCGGTGCCAGGCACCACACTTTAACAAGGACGTGGACAAGCTTGAGAGACTCCAAAGAAGAGCCACCTATATGATCAGAGTCTTAAAAAGCAAGTCATACGAGGAAAGGCTGAGTGATCTGGGACTCTTCAGCCTGAGGAAAAGAGGGCTGAGAGCGGACCTGGAAGCAGCTTACCACTATGCTTGGAGAGCACATCAAGGGCTTGGTGAGCAACTGTTCAGCAGGGCACCAAAGGGGAACAGCAGGAGTACTGGCCACAAAATCCAGGAAGATTGATTCAGGCTGAACATTAGGAAAAACTTTTTCATGGTCAGGGTGTCTAGCCTGTGGAATAAGCTCCCTCCAGAGGTGGTGCAACTACCCTGGAAATCTTCAAAAGGAGACTAGACAGTCACCTTTCTGGGGTCTCCTGACCCCAAGTTGTCTTTCCTGCTTTGTGCAGGGGGTTGGACCCAAGGTCTCTTTTGGCCTTACAAGCTATGAATCTAAGTATTTTCTACCAAGAGGAAAAAAATAGCCTACCTGGACATCATTGCAATAGACAAATATTAGAGGGAATACCAGTTCTTTGTTAAACAGAAGTAGTAAGATAACTGACTGACTGGTTTTACCAAGTTTTATAACATTTGCACTAATTTAAAGTTCATATGATATATTACTGTAACAGCATGACAGACCCATGCTTATTATAACTTTCTTACAATAATGCTCAACTGCAGGTGGTCTTGTGGACTCATCTGTATTAAGTTTAGAATAATTACTGCTGAGTCAAAGTATAAGATTGGACTAGTTAGCTCCAATTAGGTGAGGGTAGGCATAACTGAAAACTGTTCTTTGACAAAATTGCATTGTCATATTTTTTCCATTGGAAAAATGCATGCTCCCTACACTTTGTGTAGGGGAGAAAACATCAAGTACCTCAAAGGTGAAGTATTTTGATTTCGAAATTCTTCTCTCTGGGTCCAGCTCCCCAGACAGATTGCATTTCTCATGTCTCTCATAGGCTAGGGACACCCAGAATATACTACCTCCCTTATTCCGGAGGCAAGATGGGAGATTTAATTTAATCAGGCATCCTGGGGTATTAATAGAATTGACAACATAAGCCAATTACAACAAAATTGGAGGCATTACATCAAAATTTCCAAACTGAAAAATGGCAGCTATGTTCCAGAACTAGTTCAACTGAAGCTAGTTCAATTGGTGCTGCACTGTGCAGTGTCAATATACATTTTCATTTACTTATGAATGTGCTCTAACATGGAAATTGAAGGAATTTTGAATACCCAAATAATGCATCCTTAATTTATTCTGGTGCTTTGAAAACAGTGTTGAATTCCATCTAAACACTCTTTGCAAAACAAACACTTTTTATACAGGACATCAAAGAGCTCTTTTAGTTGCTATTCTTATTTGTATAGAACAACAGGAATGATGAAAAAGCAAATTTTCTGTTAATAACATTATTAACCTCATGAGACAGGGTAAGAGCTATTTCACACAAGCTTTGCAAATGTAAAACAATTCCATCTTAAAATGCATTTCTAACGTACAGACAGTGCAGGTACCACTCATCTATTATAGAGAAATAAGAAAACAGGAGGAAAATATAAAAACACACAGCCTAGAGAAGTTAAAGAGCTATTGCTATTACTATATCTCTGTCTCTTTCTCCATCTCCCCACCTGACACACACCATTTAGGTAGATATTTCCTTTGTATTAGTCCCTACTTTTCCAGTTGGCTCTGTTTTCACACTGTCTCTCCTCACATCTTTACACTGTGGCTCCTCTTTTGTAATTTCTGGCTGGATACAGACATTTGTGGAAGTCAGGAGGAGGTTATATTGGGTTAAAAATGGCCACCCAATCTAAGGTAAATTGGGCTGGAGAGGGGGTTGGGGGCATCACAGGGGCAAGCAAGCTCAGGGTGTCCATGTGGGGAATCAGGGGGCCAAGCAGGTTCTGCAGGGGAGATGAGGGGGATCAGGGCAACATCCTCAGGGGTTGCTGGAATCGGGGAGGGCTTGTTGGGATCAGGGAGGACTAATGGGGTCTGCAGGGGAGCTCAAGGGGTTCTATCCCCTGCCCCCTTGGACCAAGAGCTATTTTTAGCCCACTGAACCCCCCCACACCGGGGAACCTAGTTCTCATCCCTCTCCTTCCTCCCTCTCACTGGACTTACTTCCTTAGCTCCTAGCATCATAACCGTGATAAAACTGGTACTGAGAATGGCTTGCGGGATACTGGGTTTGGTGGACTCAGAGGTGGAGGTTAGTTGGTCCATGGAGGGAGGCCCAGGGTTTTTCCCTTGGGGCTGGGATGAGGGGCTGGTGGGCCAAAAATTGCTTGGTGCGGGGAGGAGGGGCGGG
>NW_017728886.1:177075592-177091011 GCF_001723895.1 Crocodylus porosus | reverse complement strand
GGGTGGGTTAGGAGAAGCACAGCCTCAGGGCTGAGGCCAGTGCCTGGGCTTTTCCAGCCCTGGGGCTGTGCTGGGAATGCTACAGATGTTTGCTGGGATTGCTACAGAAGTTTGGGACAGTTAGATTGGTCTGAGAATGGCCAATCTGATTTAAGTTAGACTGCCTCAGAGGTAGGGTTAACTTAGAGTGGGTTGGCCTTTTCTGCACTGATCTAACCTTCCTGGAACTTCTGTATTGTTCACATTAAGATTGACCTAACTAGAGAACTAAGTGTAAGGTCTGCACCTGGGCAAACTAATCTAGACTGGGGGCCATTTTTAATGTGATCTAACCTCCCTCTAACTTTCCCAAATGTCTGTAAGTACGGTCTGTATAGCTGTGTTTGGTAACTCTGTAGCTGACTTGCCCTGGGTAATGTAAGACTGAGGTTGTTTCTTCTGTGGTCCTGATGCAACAGATTGCTAAAGGATGTATTCAGTTCTGGATGTACAGGTACTTCCACTGGCTTTATTTAAATGAAGCTAAATCACACAGTTAAATGTTTTGACAAATTAGGAATTGAGCAAGTCAGTGAAAGAGGTGTGGAGCTATACTCAAGAAATTGATAGAATTCATTAAGTGGTATTTGCACTTTCATTTCAGGTTGACTCTGATTTTAGGATCAGGGAATTTTCTGCCACTGTGTGTACTCCAATTTATTTTCTGCATAGCTTTGTCACACAACTGGTCAATCTTATTAGAACAAAGCAAAAAAAGATGGCAGAAAGGAAGTGTCATTGAAAGCAAGCACGGAATAGCATCAAAGGAAGGATGCACACTGGATTTGTCTGAATCATCTGCATCAAACATAGATTGGACAGAGAAAGGGGATCAGAGTGATACTTAGGAAGGGTGCAGGACTAATTTGTGGAAAGCCTGCTAAAAAGGTTGACTCTCACTTTACTAGGGCAATTTCTCTTCTTTCTCTCACTGTTTATGGGCAGTACACATGTTAAGCTACTTGTTCCCATGATACTTTTCTCTGCTTCTCCTGCTACTTCCAGCAGTTGAGAGAGAGGTTGCCTCCTCAGAAGCTTTATAAGTAGATGACCTCTGGAGTGATTCTGAGGCTGTCTTCAGTTGAATTTGTTTCCAAAGTAGCCTCTGGATAATTCCAGCAGAAGTAGCTTATCAGTAATAAGAGCAAAACGGCAAAAACTCAGGCGAGAGCTTAACAAAAGTGAAGTGGGTGGAACAGCTTGGTAAACCATATTTTCAAGACATCCTCTGTGTGATCCCACTAATATGTGTGAATCATATGGCAGTCACTGTGGAAATTGTACTTACATAGAAAAATATGGGAGATTTTTTTTCACTCAATCAGATTTTTTTCAAATTTTCATAAACTGCCTTAGTCATTGTATAGACAAGCACCCCCTGCTGAGAGTTCACTAGTATTGGAGACACATCCCTCAGACCCATATGAGTTGGTTACAGGAATCTTATTCTTCTTAGCCAGGTATGCTGCTAGCCCTACGGTAGTGGCTTTGGGATTTTATTTTTATTAACATTCTCTGCAATATTTACTTGTTTATCCCTGACAGTCAATTTGACCTTCATAATGCAGTTTATAGGAATAGTGGCATCATTAAAAATCTGAAGTTTCCCCATCACTGCTTGTTGGATGAGAGGACTAAAGATAATAATAGCATTGGGAAAGGTAGGCGTAGAAAAAGTTGAATGATTAGCCTTAGGTTTTCTAACAAGTGTGAAGAAACATAAATGTTATTTCTAGTATATATGGAGTGTGGAATAACACTGCTTTTAGCATTAAAAACCTCTGTCTTTTTTCCACAGTTATAACTATCAGTACAAAAAATGAACCAGTGAAGAATAATTTATCAATGTTTTATGTTTTTAGGGGCAGTGTTGTTAAAAATAGTAGTCTCTGAATATTTTTTCCTAGTACTGTAAGCAACTCACCTTTATGATCGTTAGTTAACTGACAATCAGTTGGAGGTTATTAACAGGTTTCTAAACACCAATGTGGACAGTCACCACACATTTTTCTAAGCTATGGACATTTGTTGAACTCAAGGAGAAAACTGGGAGCAACAGTCATAAACTCCTAGAAGAAGGTTTCAGACTGGATATAAGGAAAAACTTCTTCATGGTTTGTGTGACCAGACTCTGGAATAGACTCCCAGCAGGGCTGGTGAAGGCACCTACCCTGGAGATCTTCAAAAGAAGACTGGACACACACCTTGCTGGGGTTATTTGACCCCAGCAGTCTTTTCTGACCAGAGCAGGGGCTGGACCCAATGATCTCATGAGATCCCTTCCAGCTCTGAATTTCTGTGAATCTGTGTAAATGGAAAGGAAAAGCAGAAACACTTGTATCGTGCAACACTTTTATCCTAGCTCCTCTGGTTAGGCAAGGCAGTGCTGGGTTTCCCTCACCACTATAAAGTCTTGTGGGGCAGGGGGTCTGGTGGGGAAGGAAGGGGAATACCATTCTATTCTCTCTACTTGTCTCCCACCCCACAGTTGGTTTGTTAGGCACTGAATTGCCCAGCTTCTGGGGCCAGGCAGAGGCTGTGCAAGGTTTCCTCTGCCATGGCAAACTTGCAGGGCAGAGGGGGAAGGAAGCACCATTCCACTTGCTCCACTCCCCACCACCCTCACCTTCTGTGGTGGACAGGGCAGCACAGAGCTTCCCTTACTGTAGCAAACAGCAGTAGCCTCAGAGGGTGGGCAGCAGGAGGAGCCCCAGAAAGGGGGAAGCAGGAGGAGCCCCAGAAAGGGGGCAGTGATTGACGGGTGTCAGGTGGCACAGTGGCGAGACAAGCCAGAGTGCTGGTGAGGTGCAGGGTGTGAGACAAGCCAGAGCACTTGTGGGGTGTGGAGAGTGAAACAGACCAAACAACATCTGGGACATCTGCGAGGCTTGGGCTGCTGTGTAAGGGGAAGAAAGGAACCACAGATAGCACCCCCTGGCATCGGGGCAGAAAATGGGCAGCCTCCTGCTTAATTAACATCCTCTAATAAAGCAAGTAACAACAAGGCCTATAACAGGTGGGCAGGGTCACTAGTGGACAGACCCCGAAGAGGCACACCTGTCACAATACCCTTTGTCCTCTGTCCATTTCTAAATGAGAAACGGGCTGCAAAAAGTCCTGTTTTTCAGTTCATTGGTGGAAATACATATCAGTCTGTCACAGTGGTGCATTGGCTGGGAAATAGCAGCCCAGTGGTCAGGCACATCAGTGCCTCCCCAACTCCCATGGGAGTTGTTTTAGCGGGGAGGTGGTGGCAGTGCACTTGCATTGCCTGCCACTTTAAGGGCTGAGTCAGGCAGCCAGCAGATGCCTGATTGCAGTGGTCATTTTAAAGCACAGGCCAGCTATATAAACACAGCAGTTTGCTGGTGGCAGCCAGGTAGAGATATTGCTTGGCTGAACTGTTGTATGAAACATCTGGCAGGTAAGAGCCGGGAGCTATTGGTTCTGGGCATGACCTAAAAGTACATCCTGCTGTGATAGTGCGGCCAGGTGGGACTACCGGTGGTGTGGAGGCCCTACTTAAATACCAGGACCGCTCACTCCCCTGATGAAAGTTGGGTTGAGTGGCCAAAATAACCCTAGCCCCCACAACACTGTGGATATATGGGGGCCAGCCACAGCTGAGACCCCAGAAGCCCAGGGAGATGATAGATGTGTGGCCCCAGAGAGGCGGCAGTAATGAGAGCCCTGATGAGGGTTGAGTAGGGCTGTGGGACAGCCTAAAGCACATGGGTCAACCCCCTGAGGAAGAAGTTGTTGGATATGTGGAGCTCCAGTGACGGGGAGCTGAGGGATGGGAGCCCAGTATGCATAGCCAGTATGTGTTTGTGTAGGTCTATGTAGAGTTGCTTTGGGAGGGGCCAGGGCAAGCTTGCTCCAGTTTGGGAACTTGGATGGCCACTACCCAGGTGAGGGTCATGGGAGAGGCCCAAGAGATTATACGTCTGCCACCCAAGGCGTGATCTGGATAAAGCCCCAAGACCTACAGGAGGCACTCCAAGGGGGAGCAGGGTGGAACAAGTTCACGATGCAAAAGAGAGACCCTGTGAGAGGGGGTGGAGTGCAAGAGGCTAGATAAAGGAGGGCAGTGTGAATGTGCTTGTGAAAGGGGCCTGACAGTGAAGGCTAAGCTTCGTCTGGCTTTAGGCTGGGTGTATAGCAAGAACTTATGATGCCATCTGTGAGATATGGGCCACGGTGTAGGGAAGGTTCAGAGCAGTGAATAGCACCCCCTGGCATTGGGGCCTGTAATGGGTAATCTCCTGCATTTTCCACCAGTTATGACAGGATGGTCCCCTGTCACACAATCATTTGTCTTCACAATTGTATTGGATGATCCTAGAGATAGGGTGGTGTGGAGCCAAGAGGGGTTGGGTTCTGAGTCAGCCATGGAGGTAGAGAGGGAGGATTTTTTTGTGGTGCCCTCTCCACCCCCCTGCTGATTGGCTGAGGGGGCTAGTGCCCTGCTCCCACCAAGGGAATGTCCTGTATTCTGAGGATGTCAGTAGCTACTATACCTGGGATCTTACAGATATAAAGTCCATTGTCCTGCTTCAAGTCTCTCTGAAATATGCAGGATAAAATGTGCTAATGCTTTTTTCCCCAGGACATGGCTGTGTGCATCTGTATGGCTATTATGGGTTATTCTGGGACTAATTGGCCAGGCTGTGTGCTCTTCCTGACAGAGGAGCAGTAATGCAATTAAAATGACTGGCATGCCTGTTTTGATCAGCATCAAACCCTGGAATAATCAGGCTTCTATCAAATGAGACATAGTTTTACAGCCATAGAGTTTGCATGAGCTCAACTAAAATCTTTCTGAAGTTAAATGGTTTGACTCATATGTAGAGGTCAGGCCTAAGAGGGGACCTCTGATCAACCGCATCAGTGGGAAGATAGAATAAACACTCTAGGAAAGGCCCTTCAGGCCTTCAAACAATCCCCCAACCATGTTAAATTCATCATCAAAAACAAACTCTCTTCTGATCAGCAAACACGAAGCAGAGAAAGACCCTATCTGAATAGCAAATGCAAAACCTGTCAACTGACCTTTACCATCAATACAGTAAACATCTTCCATAATGAAACTGGTAGAATTCCTAAATCCTTCACCTGCCTATCACAAAATATGATACATCTCATCCAGTGCAGCAGATACCCTCAGAGAAACTAGTTGGCTGTTGTTTACTGAGTGAAACTACATGTCAGTATACCCAGGTACAGGATCAGAACTTCTGTGTGGCTACAGCATGATAAAAAGTGTACATAAAGTGGAAAAAATGAGAGGGAGTAAGAGGAATTATGCAGGATAATAATAAAAAATAAAGAAAGTCTCTATAGGATTGTTCAGGCACACTAATTTCTGTAAATTACTACTCTGCCATCCTTCTGGCATGAGGGGCTAAAGCAATAAGTAGTGGAATAAAATTAAGAAAAGAGAGAACTGGAATCATTTTAAACTACTTTACATTGGCCTAATTCTATTCCCACTTAAGTCAATGGGAGCAAAGTCAGTTCAATTCTGCACTAAGGATGGGATTTTTTAAGTGATTAATCAGAAAAATCTTCTTGACAGAAAGTTCTCTTTGGGAGCAGACAGACCTAATAACTGAAACATTTCCAAGTGAAGCATTCTTGGAAATGCTTCAAAGAAAATGTTTCAGCCAGGGAACATGTGTTGTTCCATGACTGCAGTGCTTAAAAAAAACTGCATCCCCCTCCAGCACCAGCCAGCTACCCCTCCTCTTCTCCTCTCATGGGGATGATAGGTAGAAGGGAGGACAGAGCAGAGACACCAGGGTGGAAAGGTAAGCAGGGGTGGAGGAACAGCTGGAGCTCCCAAGTGTCTCCTCTTCTCTTGGAGAGGAGGGATAGATGGGATTGAGACTGGAGAGCTGACTCCAGCATTGGTGTAGACACTGGAAATCAGCAGGGATCTGGTGGAGAGAGGACAGTGGGTTATGCCTGCCTCCAGCAGTGGCTCCACTCCCAGCTTGACTCCTGCATGGTTTTCCTGTGTACACGTAACCACAAGTTGAACTAGATGAGGGGGTTGGATTAGAAGACCTCCTGAGGTCCCTTCCAACCCTAATTTTTATGATTCTATGAAATGCTCCAAAAAGTACTTTATTTCAAGAGGTACTGTTTTAAAACATTGCATCTACATCTGGATAGTTTCAAAAGATTTGTACACCTGTACAGCTCACTCTTTGAATTGTTTCAAAGCTGTTTGAGATGTCTTAATTCTTACATCTGTCCTTACCCTTACTAGGTTGGATATAGGGTGGCTTCTAAGGAAAGGAAAGCAGAGTTCCTTTCTCTACAACAGCTAAGGGGACTTTATCTAAAGTCCAAGTATCTGGAGATTTTCTCAAAAGACAGGATATTTTATTACTACAATAACTCAAAAGACTCTTTATTGAAATAGGATATTTTTCAATAAGGACAGCTTCATATTTATTAAAGTAGAATGAATGGCAGTGATTCATTTTACATTAAGAGTGAAAATAGTAATTATGTTCCAGTAAGCCTGATTGTCACTTATTTGATTCTCTGATTTAAATATTATTCAACCAAAAGGAATGTAATTTTAAATTTCAGAGCTAGAATATGACATATTTCAGGCGTATCCATGCTATGAAGGCATTGCCCATACAGCTATATTGGTTTACTTTTTTAACCAAGTCATGTATTAGAGGAGTTCATACAGGGTAAAGGTGTTGCTTTTTCTGATATAATAAAAACATCTCGCTGAATATTATATGGCATGGACATATGAACAATTTGCTATGGGGTATAAGGAGCAAGACTTTGCTGCATACCTGCTGCTCTGTGGTTACCACCCTTGTGCCTGCTCTTACCACATGGGAAATGGAAGCTAAACCATGGTAGTTTATATGTTTGTAAAAGAGGGATACATTTCTGTAGTTTACCGTGTATATAGTATAGAGCGGGAGTATATACACAGTGATGCATGATGAACCTCTTCCCCCTTTTGCACCAGAAATTGCATACGTTATGGGTATGGACAAGCAAACATGTACCTGCTGAGTATCCAAGAGGCACTTTAATATATAATATGTGATGCTATAAAAAACTTCACAGTGTAGTGTGCTCACAGTGAATAATACCTTACTCTGTGAGAAATCAATAGGTTAACTTAGAATAAAGCATTGCTTACTGTGTGTTAGGCTGGCAGAACTTGTTGATAAAGAAGAGTTTGAATATTATTCTTGTAGTACTGTATGGTGTTTGGAACAGGGTGTGCTTACCTAAGCCACATAAAACCAAATGTGAATATAGTAAGTCAAGTATATTTATCACACACTTCTATGTTTAGAAATAGCATAGGATCTTCTAAAACAAAGAACAGACAAATCCTTTTCACATAAAGATACTCTGCGAGTTGCCTTTTGAAACAGGAGCCCTACCTTTGAATGCAGCTCAAAGATCATCAGTAATGGTTTCATTCCAGAGCCCAGATTCATCACTGACAAAATGAACTACATCCTATTGCTTAGACTTGCTAAGGATCAGCAGTTAGGCAGAACAGAAGACTCAGGAGTGGCCCCGTGAAGCTTAGGGCATACTTCTACAACCTCTGCTTCTTCCCAGCATTACTGTCAGATTTTCCATAGACAGAGATCCTGAATACAGCCCTACAGCACAACATCAATACCACTGCAATCCATCTACTTCAGATTCATCACTGTGGTTCAGAGACAATTTTGGTTCATTTGTTAAGAGCTCTAGAGTAATCATCATTAGGCCCAACTGATTTGAATACATCTAATTTGTGTGTATATTCTTTTAACCTGTTATTTCTTTATTCTGCCCCCAATTCCTATGCCTCTGATGCTAATTTTAATTTCCATATTTTCTTGTATATAACAGCTGCTGCTGCCCTATGTGCTGCATAACAGGCTGGCTGGGGTACATGGTATCATAGTATCATAGTACTTAGGGTTGGAAGGGACCTAAACAGATCGTCAGCTCCGACCCCCTGCCCCAGGCAGGAACGGGTGCTGGGATCATATAACCCCAGCCAAATATCTGTCCAGCCTCCTCTTGAAGACCCCCAAGGTAGGAGCGAGTACCACCACACTTGAGAGCCCATTCCAGAGCCTGGCAGCCCTAACTGTAAAGTAATGTCTCCTGATGTCCAGCCTGAACCTTCCCTCTAATAATTTGTGGCTGTTATTCCTAGTAAGCCTGGGTGGTGCCTGGGGGAACAGAGCTTCCCCCAATTCCCACTGGTCTCTGCTGGTGAGTTTGTAAACAGCCACCAGATACACTCTCAGCCTTCTCTTGTGGAGGCTGAATAGGTTCAGGCCCTTTAGCCTCTCTGTAGGGCTTGGAAAAAGCTACATGGGAAGGTTGGGTCCCAACCTCCTGTCTTGATCCACCAGGAGGACAGCTAGCAGCTAGCTCACTGCTAGCTGCCCCACTGGCAGATAGGGACAGGGGCCTGTCCCCACCCCTGCAGCTCTTTCCAAGCCCCATGCCTCAATCAGTTGATTGGGGCATGGGGCTCAGACCTGCCCCTGGCTGGGACAGTTCTTGGCCACCCTGGGCTGTGCAGGGAAGTCTGTATATGTAGCCTGGAGCTGGATGGACATTGCCCAAAAAGGACAGTTCCCAGCCATCTCCAGGCTGCATGTGCTTCCCTGTGCAGCCGGGGGCTGGCTGGGAACTGTCCAGGTCAGGGGAAAGTCCCAGGCAGTTTCAGGCTGGGCAGGGAACTGGCTCCATTCAGGGAGCTCCCAGCCCCTGCTCCATGATCACAATTGCGATTGCAGAATTGGGGACTGGGAGCTTGTTCCCAGCCCCCGCTCCGTGATTGCAGAGCATGGGTTGGGAACAAGCTCCCAGCCTGGTCTCCACCCCAGCACTGCAATTGCAGAGCTGGGCAGGGAACAGGCTCCCCTGCCCCTGCCAGCAGGGAGCTCCTTATCTCCCAGCCTGAGCTCTACAGTCACAGGGAGACCCTTATCTCTGTGGTCATGGGGCTCAGGCTGGGAGATAAGGGTCTCCCAGCACCAGTACTATGGTTGTGGAGCTCAGCCTGAGCATGATGGTGGAGTTGGGGGCTGGAAGAGTGGGACTTGGAGTCCCCTGCTGCTGGTGTAGGAGTACGTAGTCACCATGTAGACTCCTGTGGAGGAGCCTGCCCTGGCAGCAAGCTGCTCCTGGGAGCAGGAAGCAATCTCCCGCCTCCTGGTGGATGGCTGACAGGGATTAGATTTTGCTCCTGGTCAGGTGTCTACACGAGTGCTATGGTGATGTTACTAAACTCATGTAAATTTCCTACTTTTATTTTCAGGCAGAAAATTGACCTGGGTTTAGGGAGATTTACTGTGAAGTAAGCATGTCCACATATAGACACACATGCTTATTTCACAGTAAACTATGCTAATGCGAAGTTAAGCATCTCACGTAGATCTTCTCAGTGTCTCTCTCTAAAAAGTGGAAAAGTACTTTTGGAATTATAGACCAATCAGTCTAACATCAACACTCAGGGTGTGTGCAAAGGTTACACTCAAATCAACCTAACTAGGGTTGGGTCAACCTAAGTACCAATCTGTATGGATGTTTGTGGATGTTATTAGGCAAAAAATGGCTGGCCCAATCTAACTCAGTTCATCTCAAGTGGTGAGCTAAGGTTAGCCTGATCTACTGAACATTTGTACATATCTGTAGTGCAGACCTCGGACAGGAAAAGCCCAGCCGCCTACCCCAGGCCCAGGGCTGCTCTTTTCCTCCTACCACTTGCCAACTGGGTTGTGCTTTTTTGGTCAGGAAGGAGTTCTTATTTTTAGCAACTAAAGGTTTGGGTTCTGTCTTTGCAGATAACCTTACAAATGACGTCATTCCAATTGAAAAAGATTGGTGGTGCAAAGCTACCATGATATAAGGCAAAACAATAGAGGCCATAGGAATGGGTTCCCGTGTGCAGGGGCATGCAGTTTGTGCCTCCAAAAACTGCATGTGGGGAATGTGAAAATGTGTGCCCCTCTGGCAAAATTTGCTACTGGGAAATCCTGATAGCAAAAAAAAAACTTCTGGGAAAAATGTATTGCAGAGTATGCATCTGTAGCATTAACTGCAACAAATGGAGGGCTGGCCATCCAGGCTCCATGCTGCTGGATCTGTGCCTCTGCTGCACCAGGACACCAGGTAATACTGTGAGGCCAGCACAGGTGCTGGTCTTAGCCTCCCCTATCCAGGACAATTCATTGCACGTCAAAGCGCACATGCAGGGGCATGTGATGGGGCACAAAGCAATAGCACAAATTTGTGTTGCTGCTATTTGAGCCTCTATAAGCACATGCCCCTGTATGCAGGGGACCCACCCTAGGAGACTAATTTATACATCACATAAACCTTGGGAAAGATTTTGGGAGGACAGAATGCAGTAGTTGTTAAATTCAGCATGGTTTTATATAAAGCTGTAAGATTAATACAGAACAAATATCTTTCTAGTTATGCCAATTACAGTACACACATGAGTATAGCTCATATTTCAGAAATATTTGAAAGTGCAATGGGACTTCTCAAGTGCAGAAGTGCTTACAGAACACATCTCATTTTGTAAATGAAGTTGGAGTAACAGTTGGTATAAATTTCCTCTGGGATTTAGTGATTTCCTTGAAATAACTTCTTGACATTTTAATAATCTGATTTAATTTTCATTAGAATAAGGTTGATTTTACTAACTGCTGTATTTTACTTAGCACAGATGCAACAAGGAACATGATTTCTCTGGTTAGTGAGTCAAGTTTTTTGTGATATCTTCTGGTGGACCGACTGTACAGTTGATAGGGTAGACGATCCTTCAGGTGAAAAATAAAATACAGTTAGTCCAATAAAAATATCACTTGCCTCTCATACATTTCTTGCACCATCATGGCTACAACAACATTCTGATCCTTATACAACCTGGGTTAGAAAGGTTGTACAGGTGGTCTTCTCATCCATCCTTCCAGCTAGCGGTTGCTGTTAGCATCAGGACACCTGCATCGGGGAAGCCAACCTGTGTCTCTGGAGCTGGTGCCATCATGCGGGTTTTGGTTTCTACAACCATAATCTGCACTTCCTTGAGAGAGGCATCGTGGGACTAGATGGTCCTCATCTCTCTTCTAAAGGTAAGAGTCTGTACTGGCTGATCTTCTAAAGGTAAGAGCCCCCCATCGGGGGGCTTAAATGTCCCTACACTAATGCTAGGAGCATGGGGAACAAGTAGGAGGAACTTGCACTCCTGCTTGCAAGCAACAACTTTGACCTGGTTGGACTAACTAAAACCTGGTGGGACCCTACTCATGATTGGGCAGTAAGCATTGGTGCTTACTGGTTATACAGATGGGATAAAGTGGGGGGTAGTGCTCTCTATGTGATACATCCTCTATAATCAAGATGGGATCAAAGGCGGGCAAAACCGAGGTACTGTGGGTCAGGATATATGGGGGTCAGCGGGGAAAAGGACTTGGTAGTGGGGGTCTACTGTAGACCGCCATACCAGGAGGATGAGCTAGACCTGGAATTCTCCAGACAGCTCTCAGAGGCCATACAGTTGAGAGATACGGTTGTCATGGGTGACTTAAACTACCCTGACATCTGTTGGGAGGAGCAGTCAGCCAAATCAAACTGCTCACGTAGGTTCTTTACCTGTATACAGAACCTCCACCTAACACAGGAGGTATACAGTCCTACTGGGGAAACGCCTTGCTGTACTTGGTGTGCTTGGTGTTAGCTACAGGGGAAGAACTGGTGGGGAATCTGCAGGTACAAGGTAACCTAGGGGATAGTGACCATCGATTGATTGAATTCGCTATCCAAAGGGGTGGGTAAACTAACTAGCAGGGCTGAAGTGCTAGACTTCAGAAAGGCTAACTCCAGTGTGTTCAGAAGATTAATTAGTGAGGAGTTAAAACTCAAGAGCACTGGTGAAATGTGGGTCCAGGAAGAGTGGTCATTCCTCAAGGGAGAGATCCTACAGGCAAAGAAGGAGACCATAAAAGGTGGCACAGGGGCCAAGAAGCCCTCTTGGCTGATCAGGGAAGTCCAGGAAAGCCTAAGGGCAAAGAAAGAGGTATACAGACTGTGGAAACAGAGGGTAGCTACCAAGGAGGAGTATACCTCCTTGGCTCGCACTTGCAGGCAATCGGTTAGGAAGGCCAAAGCAGAATTGGAACTTAGCCTGGCAACAAAAAATAAGGACAAAAAAAGTCCTTCTTCAGGTAATAGGGAGAATAAGGAAGGCATAGGGTAGCATAGGACCCCCTACAGGACAAACTAGGGCAATCGGTGACAGAGGGGGACAAAGTTGAATTGTTTAATGAGTTCTTTGCATCTGTATTCCTAGACACAGACCAAGACAAATTTCCCAACTGGATCATAGATGGACACAGGAGGGACACCAACCCACGGAGTGTTAGTGCAGATTTAGTGAAGGGGCATTTGGAGGGGCTGGATGTGCTCAAATTAGCAGGCCGGGATGAACTTCATCCAAGGGTGCTGAAAGAATTGGCCAGTGTCATAGCAGAGCTGCTGGCACGGCTGTTCGAGCACTTGTGGTGCTCCAGTCAGGTCTGAGAGGACTGGAAAAGGGCTAATGTTGTCCCTATTTTCAAGAAGGGAAGGAGGGAGGAATTGGGAAACTACAGGCCAGTTAGTTTCACCTCTATCCTTGGGAAAACTCTGGAAAAAATCATTAAGAATCACATTTGTGAGTCATAGTTAACTCCAAGATGAACATGAGTTGTCAATGTGATGAAGTGATCGACAAGGCTAAACTGCACTTTATCATGCATTAGCAGATGCATCATGAACAGGTCCAGGGAGGTGATGCTTCCCCTCTATGTGGCACTGGTCAGGCTGCAGTTAGAGTACTGCATCCAGTTTTGGGTGCCGCACTTCAAGAGGGATGTGGAGAATCTTGAGAGGGTTCAGAGGAGAGCGACTCGTATGGTCAGAGGCCTGCAGGCAAGGCCCTCCGAGGAGAGACTGAGGGACCTAGATCTCTTCAGCCTTCACAAGAGAAGGCTGAGAGGTGATCCTGTGGCTGCCTATAAATCCATCAGGGGAGGGCAGAAGGCAATAGGGGATGCTTTATCTACTAGGGCATCCCTTGGAGTAACTAGGAACAATGGCCACAAATTGATGGAGAACAGATTTAGGAAGAACTTCTTTACAGTAAGGGTTGCCAGGATCTGGAATGGATTTCTAAGGAAGGTTGGTGGTCTCCACTACCCTGGGGGGTCTTCAAGAGGAGACTGGACAAGCACCTAGCAGTGGTCATCTGGTGCCAGTGTTCTTTCCTGCCCAGGGCAGGGTGTTGGACTCGATGACCTACTGAGGTCCCTTCCGACCCTATGAATCTATGAAGACTGCACTGTGGCACTAAGGAAGCAGCACAAAGCCTGCAGCACCCTCTCAGGGGGTTTGGGAAGAAGACTCTGGACTGATTGTGAGGTATCTTTTATGGACTATGTGTCCAAAAAAGATACATGTGTTACTGAGTACTGATTGGTGTAAGAGGATTCCTGTGAAGTAAGTGTGCCCAGGAAATAAAGGATTGAGTTGTGTTTAGAGACTGCGAGAGGCTTGGTGAAGGACTGTTTGAGCTAAGCAAATCCTCTAACCTGCTACAAGGCCATATCATGTGGGATGTGTGAATAGCCTAATTCACATTTGTTCTGGCAGCTACACTATGTGGATAGTACACTCGAATCCTCCTACATCTTCTTTACAATTTCTCAGCAGGTGGAAACACCAGTCCTACCTGTCTCTATGGACTCAAAGCCCAATTTAGTGGCATAAAACATTTGAATATCCCTTTGCTCCCCAGCTCACACTTTCAGTGTTTCTATAGTATTTTAATAGACATGATAGAGGTGCAATTGCCTAGCATATGAATGGGATATGAATGAAGGGGCTGGTACTCTTAAGGAGAGTATTTAGACTGCCTTTTACTGCAAAATATTGTGATATTCATGGGCTATTTATAAACTTGAATATTTCACTCCTGATTTGAATTCAAGTTTATGCTCGTAGTTGCTCTTCTGCAATATGGAGCATATCCTACCGCTGAACCCTAGGCAGGTCTCCCGATAGTGAAACCAGTTTCAGACAAATGGGGAACATTCTTTACCAGGTTCTACAGAATCCCCAAACACAAAAGCTCCTTCTTCTCTCTTGCCCTTCTTCTCAATATATCACTGCTGAGTTATACAGACTAGACACTTAAGATGTCTAGGGATCTGGCTGGATAAGAGTTAGAGAGGGATTTGTTTATCACCATCTCCAGAGTTCTTACAGATCACTAATTACAAAAAATCACTTAATGTCATTTCTATTGAGAAGATGGATGTAGAAATTGTTGCTTAATAACCCCAGTAACAAAAATATTTTAAAATTCGACTAGGGCTGTCTTTCAGGATTTAGAAAAATAACAGAGGAATTAGTGTGGGAGTAAGAGGACATCTGATGATAGCTTCCAAGATTTTATCTTTCAGCACTGATAGCAATCCTAATTTGCTATCATAAAATGTAAATCCATAAACAAATCTGCTTTTCTTAACTTCTTAGCAACCCACACCTGCCATTTCCCTCGTAAGCTTTTTCATCTCAGGCCATTGGGTAATATTTGAGCTGTCTAACAGTATCATTATGACTTCTACCTCGACCCTCCCATTCCTCATTTGCAGTTTGGGGTTGTGTGTTTCAAACATCTGGTGTTTATTGCCCATTCCACAGTTTCTGATTGAGCTTCCGAGAATGTTGTCAAGATGAATGTTTAGACACCAGCACAACGAATGCCGTGCCAATCAGCCAGTCCTTGGCACAATGCAGATATGCCACACTGCTTATATCCAGGAGTAGTGCATGGTATTTGAGGGTGTTGTTAGGCATGGCAAGGTCATTATCTAGTCATGACCTATACCGCCTAGTTTAATGGAGTTCCAGGATATGAGTCTTACATGCTCCCTTGATGCACGGAATTACTGTCATTTCTTGTAATGACAATGGACAAAATGATTTTTTTTTCTGGGAGACAATATTGGTTTTAAAAGAATATTACATATCACAGTTACATTTCATCAAAATAGTGTTTATCTTCTCTGTAGGATTACAATTCTGTGTGGTGTATGTTTTTAGCTCTTCTCATGACTGTAGCCAGTGATTCACAGTGAAGGTTGGGTGCTGATTACTGAACTTGTCACAACTCCAGTTGTGATAGTAGAGTTGTTGAATACTCAGTCTGTTGTTGTTGATGCACTGCTTAATAGTCAGACAAGTATTGATATTCTAACTACAAACTTACTCTAGAAGTAGTCCTGGAGGTTGTATAAATGTTGAAAAATGGCAAAGTAATGGTA
>NW_017728886.1:177070167-177075442 GCF_001723895.1 Crocodylus porosus | reverse complement strand
AATAGTCAGACAAGTATTGATATTCTAACTACAAACTTACTCTAGAAGTAGTCCTGGAGGTTGTATAAATGTTGAAAAATGGCAAAGTAATGGTACTGGAAAAGAAATCTGTAATTTGGGAGGAGAGAGCTGTTCCTCAAGAACTCAGATGCGACATAATTAAGATCTACATGAAAAAAGCCAATTAAATAAAGTGAAATAACTATCAGGGGATTTTGTTAGTAGCAACTGCTGATTAAAATGCTAGTTTAGTGACTCCTGACCTAACTGCTCTTGCACATCTTGCATGGCAAAATCCATCTCAGTGTGGTTTTAGAGAGTCAGGGGATGGAGGACACAAACTTTGCTGTGTGACAGATCAAAGGAAGCTGTAATGGACAGAAATATGATCTCTGTATAGCTTTTAGGGATGACAAGCAAGCTTTTGATCTGTCTCCTAGAGCAGGGATGGGCACAATATGGCTTGCAGGCTGGATCCAGCCTAACAAAGGATTTTTATTTGGCTTGCAATGGGTCCCTTGGCCACACCTGACCCAGGTGCAAGGGGCAGCCCAGGCTGTGGTGTGTGTTGTCAGTCCTGCTACCCCCAGATGCACGGTACGCTTGGGGTGGCATGCCAGCCAGACTTGCTTCCCAGCATCCCCTGCAGCTGTGACTCCTTCTAGCTGCCACTGACAGTCTTTATCACCAGACCTGGCACCTGGCCTGTCTGCTATGCACCCGTTGCTGGGGATGCCAGATGATGCAGGTGAGTGGGATCTCCATGGAGACCAGCTGGGACACCCATGGGCAGGGCATTCTGGTGGATGGGATGGGGCTGGAGGCAGGTGGGAAACAGTGGATTGGGTGGGTGGGTGGGGCTGGGGCTGGGATCATGGGGCAATGACAGCATGGGGTCATGCTAGGAGTGCATCACAGCTCTGCCCTGGCCCCATGTTGCTACTGCCCACAATCCTGGTTCCACCTGCCCATCTCACTCCTGGATGCCACTTCTCATCCATCCACAACTCCATCCCTTCTGCTTGCCTGAGAACACCTGCCTGTGGGGGTCCTGGCCTGGTCTCCATGGAGACCCCACCTGCTCAACTACTCTAGGGCTTTAGTGAGTTTTGGTGAGTTGTTGCAAGCAGGAGGAGGGAGGGGAGGGGGTGACCCAGTGTGCAACAGCTCACCAAAACCCCTGAATAATTGCCCACTGCTTCCTACAGTTTGCTTTGCAGGCCATATTATCCTGAAAAGCTCCTCATGGTCTTGTCAACTGCATGAAGGAATGAATATCAGATTAAGGAGCTATTTGAACATTTCCCTGTGATTAACAGAGTAATAGAGTCTGACTTCTGAGTACTCCTGGCCCTCAGCCACTTGCTTTGGGGACTGCATGCTGTGCTGAGATAGCACCCCTGCACTGTGCTGCATGAGCCCCTCCCCACCATGTGGCAGATGACCTTCCTACTACATTTTGTGGGGTATCCTTGTTCTCTGAGCCTCTGGCTGAAGTCCCATTCAGCTCTGTGTTGCACTGCTCTCTGACTGTAGAGAGCTTTAGGATCACAGTTAGTTAGTGGTAGCTGGACAAAGTGAGTCTGAAGACAATGTGAAATCAAGGTTTCCTTCAAAGTTGAAGTTTAGCAGGCTGTGGTTCTTGCAATTTTGCTTTATGGGCATGAAACCTGGACACTGTAGACCCAGCAGCTGATAAAAGCCCACCAAAAATTCTAGTATTCTCCCCTAGATGGTTTGACCAAATATTCAATGAATAGGTGTTGCAGTGAGTTGTTAGAGCACTGAAGCACTGGTAATAAAGGCACAGTTCTTTTGGGTTGGGTACATTGCACACATGGGGAATGAAGACACAGACTGAGCAGGTGCTGTATATGAAGTTGGGATATGGTCAGTGAAAACAAGGCTGTCATCTTTGACCAGTGACAGTACTGATCTGAAGAAAACCTCTAAGCTTAAAGAAGGATAGTAGCAGAAGCCATAGGCTTTAGTCAGAACACTAAGCTTAAGGAAGGACAATAGTGTAAATTGGAGAGCACACATTTATGGTGGCATCTTGGGGAATGTGGTTGAGGATCTTTCCCCGGGAAATTGGTCTAGAGTCATATACATAGTCACCATACCAATAGGAATCTCTTGATTTGATGTCTTTTCAGGCTATGATGGCAATACTGATTAGCTTTAGATGGCTTGGCAGAATCATCCCTGGATCTGGGGGGCCATTGGCAATGACAACAGTAGGATCTTCCGTGTCCTCAGTATTTTGAAAATTAATAAAAGGTCAGTTTCCTACAGAAGAAAGCTTAGAAACTATGGTTCCTATTCTTAACATATGGTTTAATTTTGATATCATTGAATAAACCATGCAGGAGGAGAAGAGCTAATCACAAAGAACTTCATACACGGTCAGTCCACTAAGTCTGAGCATTTGCCTACATCAGTCTGATCACAGGATTGTGGCCTATATTTGTAAAGCACTAACTAAAATAGAAACCAACATAATACATTATTGTAATCATCAGTTAACACATAGCATTTTTAATATATCAGTTATAATACTGTTAACTAAATTAAGTCTTTGAAAAACAAACTGAAGGGGTCAGTCCTTTGGTAACTCTGTTTTCTCAACAGTCCTAATGGCTTAGTAAAAGACAATGTAATCACTCAAAGTTTATTTTTCAAATCATATTGAGACTGGGGGAAAAAACCTGATTAGTTCCTGTACATTACCACAAGGTGACCAGTGTTTGATGGTTAACTCTTTATCTAAGTATTCTTTATTTAGCTTCCTTCCTGTATTCATAAGGGTTAAAGTCAACAGTGGCATTATTTTCCACTGCAGGTTGAGCTTCAGATGAAGTATGTTTTAAAAAACGAAACAAACAAACAAAACCACCAAAATGGCAGTAGTCCATCGTTAGCATTTTATAGAACCTACTCTTCAACTAATTCAATATTTTAAAAAAAGGCAGATGCCAATTTAGTCTCACATCTCTTGTTTGAAAGTTGCATTCTATAATTTTAATGCAGTCCTCCTTTGGTCCTCATTTTCAGGAAATAACAACCTGAGTTTGAGAAATATGCTGCCACCTTTGTTTCATTGGTCTTTCCAAAAATCTTTTGTGTGTTGTCAATCAGGAAAACACATTTCAAAATAGAACACAGTACTATATGCCATGAAGAACACGGTCTTAGACTGCTGAAACTAAATGGTCATTGCCTTTCTTCCTCAGCTATTCCTAGAACTATTATGAAGATAAGAAAAACACTACATCTTGTATCCTGCTCCATATTATAAAAAGAAATACTTCAGTGAAAGGGATACTGCAGTCACTGCATCTATTACAAAGACTAATACAAGACTATTTGCTGACATAAAGTCCTACCCCACAAATAGTACAGCTTCTCCTGTGAACTGATGTGCATACTTTATTGGTAGACTTCCCAGTGTGGTCTTCAACAAGAGCAGGTCAGGTCAGGTTCACTGATACTGGACTTCACAGTATACAGTACTACCTGAGGCTGTGTTAACGCTGAGTGTTGGGTGATGGTTAAATAAACTAGCTGCCTCTAGGGTGCTAATAGCTTTGGGAGAGAACCTTAAAGGGGGTACTAGATTTAATGGTGGAGACAAAAGGCTTCCAAAATGTTCTGGAACTTTGGTCTACTCCATGATGGAGTAGACTGAGCTCTTAACCCTCGTTGGTAGCCAGTTTAGGAGTGGAGCCCCAGTAGATGGGCACATGGATAATCTCCTTTGCTTCAGCATCTGATGCATCCAAGAGGGTTTCAAATGGCACCTGTCTTTCCTTTGGATTAAACCAGCAAGGCTGAGAAGAGGACACTGGTGTGTGGCCAATCCAGAATCTCCATATACCATGCCCTGGAGAGATTACTCCAGCTTCACTTTTATCTTTTGCAGATGTTCAATGAGCTGATGCCTTTATTGGCACAAATCTATTGTCTTGTGAGGCAGACAAGATGGCTATTGTCTCAACCAGAACAAATTGATTAATTGCATCCATAACACCTGATTCCCAATACTTTGTAAAGGGAAATCAATTATTTTATTCTAGATTGAACTGTCACACTGAACCCCTACACTGAGCTGGGGCTTTTTGCTTCAGCGCACGTGCTCGGACATGCACTTTGTGTTGGAGCAAATTGTGCCGCTAGGGACAAAAAAACACTGCCTGGCTCCTCCTGGATCTTCAGTTAGGGGGAGCTAGAGCTCGGGGCCAACACCTGTGCTGTCCCCTGAACTATAAAAAGCTGCCTTGTCCTGGTATAAAAAGCCACCCTGCAAGTAGCTCAGAGCTACTAGCTCTCAGGAGCTTCTGGGGCCCAGCCAATTGGTATCTGGAGACACTACCCCTTGTGTCAGCTGGACTGCTGAAGCAGCCCGGAGAGTTCCCTGCACTCTCTACCCACTGCAGCAGTCTGGCAGTGGGGGCTGCTGCCTGGCTGTGACCTGCTGCACACCTGCCAGACTCGGATGGGAACTGCACAGCCAGTAGAGACATCTGCCGCTCTGGCCCAGCTGCCAGTGGACTATGGTTGCAGGGTTGGCCTTTGTACGGCACTACTACCATGTGTGTCCCCTACCCGGCCATCTGGGCAGCTATCACCTGGAAGATGTTTTGGGTGTGGTGGCCTGCTTTGAACTGTCAAAGCATGTCCTCCGAGCCCCATTTGGCCAGGAGGTCAGCCACAGCCAGATGGGTCCAAGGTGTCAGCTCTGAGCAGGCAGGATCCTGCCACTGGCCTGCCTAGCAGGAATTCTGGTGTTTCCTATTGGAAAACTGAAAAATCCCTGATAAAAAAATCCCCAAATCACTCTCCAAAATACCCCCAAATCCATGCTCCTCCACAAGTAAAACAAAAGACCACTATAAAGAGAGAGAGAGAGTCAGAAAGAGACAGCCATTAGCTGGACAATGTTTTATTGATATATACAGTGTTAAAGCAAGTCTCTTATCATAACAATAAAGTGAACTCTAAATATGGGTTTCATGAATTCATGAATACATGTTTTGCTGCCTTCCCACAGGGTGATGGCTCACACACAAGGGGTTGATCCCCCACACAAGGGCCACAGCCCCCCCCAACATGGGGTTCAGCCCCCCAAAAGGGGTTCAGCCCCCTAGCAGGAGGTTCAACACTCTCACAAGGGGTATGGCCCCCCAACAGGGGGTTCATCCCCCACACAAGGAGTATGGCATCCCAACAGGGGCCAGATGGCCCCTGCAGGGCCTATCACCCCCACTGCCCCACC
>NW_017728886.1:177060014-177069562 GCF_001723895.1 Crocodylus porosus | reverse complement strand
TCCCCCCTCCTCCAGCCCCCCCAACCCCTTACTCACCGGCACTGGAGCCCTGGTGCTGAAACACATGACCTGGCCTGCCACGTGTTTCAGCACCAGGGCAAGGGGCAACCATAGAGACCCTCTGGCAGCCAGAACGTCTCTGTGGAGGACCCAGCCTCCGGTTTCCTTAGGGCACAGTCTCTTTTTTAAAATTTGCTTTTTTTAGACCCTGTCCAGGGGTCTAATTTTCTCCCCAAGCTGCAAGTTTGCAGCGTGGGGAACATTTTTTTGTTCCCGCCCTGCCTCAAAGGGGTTTGAGGTGGGGCAAGAGGCATATGTGTGCTCGTGTGGACATGCCTGATGACTGTATGGTACACTTTTAAAGGAATTTGGACCAATGGGCCAGAAGGACTGCTCTAGATCTTCAATGGCTTATCTAAACAAAAGTTAATATTGATGGAGTCATTGTTAATTTCATGTGCTTTCTTAAGCAGGTTTTGATAGCTCCAGAATAGGTTCTGAAGCATAGCCCAACTCAAGAGGGATGTGGACAGCATGGAGAAGGTCCAGAGGAGGGCCACTTGCATGATCAGGGGGCAGCAGGGCAGGGCCTATGAGGAGAGGCTACGGGACCTGAACCTGTTCAGCCTCCACAAGAGAAGGCTAAGGGTGGATCTAG
The DNA here is from genome assembly GCF_001723895.1 of Crocodylus porosus. Lineage (NCBI taxonomy): Eukaryota > Metazoa > Chordata > Crocodylia > Crocodylidae > Crocodylus > Crocodylus porosus. The sequence goes on along the minus strand of NW_017728886.1, from coordinate 177,068,904 downwards.
TGGCCTGTTACAAACTAGAGGGGACCAGCAGGCATTGGAGGAGTCCCTGTTCCCCTGAGCACTACCAGGAGTGACTAGAAATAATGGTCACAAGCTGGTAGAGGGTAGATTCAGACTGGACATCAGGAGGCACTACTTTACTGTCAGGGCGGCTAGGATCTGGAACCAACTTCCAAGAGAAGTGGTGCTGGCTCCTACCCTGGGCGTCTTTAACGTTTGACCCCAGTACTCTTTCCTGCCATGGCAGGGGGTCAGACTTGATGATCTGCTCAGGTCCCTTCTGACTCTACTAACTATGAAACTATAAACTTGCAGGGATTTGGAAAAAAGCCAGAAAGAAATGTGAACAGCTTTGTAAGTCCCTTCAAGAGCTCTCTCAGGGGATCAATAGATTCTGAGGCCAAAACAATCTATTTATTACTTGGAGGACAAATATTTCCATAGAGGAAGTTGTATATGAATAACTTTGTTGGGGCTTCAGTAACAAGTGGAAGACTGTACATTTAGCCATTTCAAAGAACTGTACAATCTTCCATCGTTATTTTTCATTCTCATTTCTTGCTTAATGAGTCCTACTAATTCATTTGGTGTTTCTTTTTAAATAAAGAATTTGATGTACTTAGAATCTGACCCAATCTGCTTGTCTTGCTGCCTTCCATTTTAAATATTAACAGTGCTGTCAAGATGGCATCAGCATAGTGTAAAAGGTGATGTTTCATTCTTTCAGTCATAGCAAAATATCTATGGAATTCAGATCATTAGATAAAGTAGGAGATATATTTAACATGTCTTTCAGTGACATGAGAATTAGCTAGTGTCTCTGGATATCCATTGTTCAAGAATATATGCAGAGGGACATCATCATTCCTAGCTTTCATTATATTTATCTTCTCTAATATCACCTCTTTGCTCCCAGATAAATTTGTTGATAGCTTAATTTGGCAATGAGCTGACAGCTAAATTTTAATGAAAATTCTTTAAACTTGGAAACACCTTACTATTGTTCTAGATTGTTAATTGATGCTTGCATTTCAAATGTGAAAAGCAAAGATGAGCTGTGATATTTTTCCAATTACTGATGGTGTCATTGAGGAGATGTGTCCCTTGGTACAAAAATCTCTTGATTGAGAGCTCTTACCCACTACAGTGCCTGACTGATAGTGAGGTATGTGCCTGAAATTATTGTTATACACATTTTGAGTATTCTGGACTTAATTCACTTATCAAAATATAAACTAAGATGGATTCAAAATGTAAAAACTAAGCAAAAATATCAAACAGTGAAAAGTTCTTATACAATGTTAAATTAAAAGCAGCTTCTTGGTTAGTGGTTATTTTTATTTCTTGGTATGAAAAGTTTTCAATTGAGGCTACCAAAGTAAAGAAGATTTTTGAAGTTAGTTAGCTTAAAGATACCCATTTGAAAAAATGACAGTGTACTGTAAAATAGCAAGAGCAGAACTAGTGGGCATGTCTACATGAGATGCTCAGCTGTGCAGTAGCATAGTTGACTGCAAAGTAAGCATGTGCATCTACGTGTGCACATGCTTACTTTGCAGTAAACCTCACTAATCCTGAGTAAATTTGCTACCTGCAAATGCAAATAGCAAATATACTTTCAACTAGCAATGTCACAGTAGAGCTCGTGTAGATGCCTGATGGGGAGCAAATCTGCTCCTGGTCAGCCGTCCACCAGGGGTGGGAGATTACTTCCTGCCCTAGGGAGTTGTCTGCTGCTGGGGCGGGTTCCAGTGGCAGAGCCAAGGTGAGGACTACGTCCCCCAGCCCTGGCAGCAGGGAGCTCCAAGCACTCTGTTCTGAGATTGCGATTGGGGAGTGAGGACTGGGAGGTCCTCATTTCCTAGCCCCCACTCTGCCATTGTGATCAGGGATTTGAGTGGCTGCAAGACCCTTATCTCCAAGTGCCAGATGGTTAAAGTACAGCCAGCTCTCCTGGATTCCTCTCCCCCTCTGTCTGGCTTCCCAGGGAATCCTGCCCATAAGTTCCCTGAGTGAGCTGAAATCTGCTTTTCTGATGTCCAGGGTCCTTATGCTGCTGCTCTCCATCCTTCCTTTCCTCAGGATGCTGAGCTCAATCATTTTGTGGTTACTGCTGCCCAAGTAGCCATCCATTACTACATTCCCCACCAATTCTTCCCTGTTTGTGAGCAGCAGGTCAAGAAGAGCATGGCCTCTAGTTGGCTGCTCCAGCACTTGCACCAGGAAGTTGTCCCCCAAACTCTCCAAAAACTTCCTGGATTGCCTGCTCACTGCTGTAGTGTCCTCCTGGTAGATGTCAGGGTGATGAAGGCCCCCATGAGAACCAGGGCCTGTGATTTGCATACAAAGAAACCTCTCCAAATACATTGTCTCTCATTAGTGTGCTACCAAAAGCAGCATGTGCTCAGAAATGGAAACCGACTATAAAGTTAATTTAAATGTAGTAAACACTGACCATGACTAAAACATATCAATGGGAGATTTGCTTTTCTTTTTTTGGCCCTTAAAAAACAAAATAACCCCGCCTCAGATCTTGATCCATCATGGCTGACCATTCTGTGCATTCCATCATGAAAAGAATGGATTAAACAGAGGAGTTTTAGTAGATAATCTTTTCCAATCATTCAAAGAGGTCTTTTTTGCTGACAATATCAAGGGCCTTAGTTAGGTCAATGAAAGGGATGTAGAAAGGTCTCCTTTATTTCTTACATCTTTCTTGGATTTGTTGGAGTGAGAAGATCATATCTATGGAGTAAGTAGAAACAACAGTCACAAACTGATGGAGAGCAGATTTAGATTAGACATTAAGAAGAACTTCTTTATGGTAACGGATACCAGAGTCTGGAATGGGTTTCCAAGGGAGGTGGTGCTCTCCCCTATCTTGGAGATCTTTAAGAAGAGACTGGAAAAACATTTGGCTGGGGTCATCTGGCCACAGCACTCTTTCATGCCCAGGGGCAGGGTATTGGACTCGATGATGTTCCAAGGTCCCTTCCAAACCTAGAAATCTATGAAATCTATGGTGGACCTACTAAGCTGTATTGTAACTCATGGTAAACAGTCAGCAAGGATCTGAAGTCTTTTGAGCACTACCTGAACAATTATCTATCTAACAGTGCTTAGTAGTGAAATGCCATGATAGTCATTACAGTCACTGTTGTCCCTTTAATTCATATACAGAGTGACTGTATTGGCATCTTGCATGTATCTTGTGGCATTGTCCCTACTGTGCAGCAGTGAGTAAGAAGCTTGTATAGGTGGGGAAGAGGCACAGTTTTCCCTGCACTTGATCATTTCTTCAGGACTGACATCTTTTCCTGGAGGCCTTGCCAATGGCCAGATTGTATATGGACTTACTTAAGTCCTCAACAGCTGGAATATCATCAAGCTCTTCAAGGACAGACTGCCAAACAATGAAATCAAGGGCTGTGTCAGTGACATCACTTTCCCTTGAACAGAGTTCAAGATAATGTTCTACCTATCTTTCCATCTGTTGTTTTTGTTCTGTTATGATTTTTCCTGATGCTGTATTTACTGGAACTGACTTCTTTGGAGTTGGACCTATCACCTCCTTGTTTCCATCATACACTCATCTGATATCAACTGCAGATTGCAGGAACAGAGGAAAGCAAGGAGTGCTGTCCAACACATCTCAAGATGCTGCACCAATGATTACTGGCTGCAACGTGAAAGGAAATTCTGAGGCATTCTTCTTGTGATTTAACATAGACCTTTGAGAAAATTATCAAGGAACACATCTGCAAGGGCACAGCAGGGGAGGTAATGCTCAGGGGCAACCAACATGGGTTCACTGAGGGCAGATCCTGCCTGATTAACCTGCTTTCCTTTTATGATCAGGTCACAAAGTCCCTGGATGAGGGTGTCAAGGTGAATGTTGTCTTCCTGGAATTTAAGAAGGCCTTTGACACTGTTTCTCACCACATTCTCTTAAAAAAACTAGGTGACTGTGGCACTGATGCCTACATAGTCACATGAGTGACAAATTGGCTAGATGGTTGCACCCAGAGAGTGATGGTAGATGGGTCATTTTCAACCTGGAGGAGTGTGGGCAGTGGAGTCCCCTGGGGCTCGGTCCTGGGGTCTGTACTGTTCAACATCTTTATCAGTGATCTGGATGTGGGTGTGGAAAGCATGCTGTCCAAATTTGCTGAGACACCAAGATGTGGGGCAAGGTGGGCATGCTGGAGGGGAGGGACGGAATCCAGCTAGATTTAGACATGTTGCAGAGGTGGATGGATGAGAATAGGATGGAATTCAATGCAGACAAGTACAGGGTACTGCATCTAGGGAGAAGGAACCAGGAACACACAGGCTGGGGACCACCCTTTTTGTCAATATAGTGGCAGAAAGAGATCTTGGAGTCATTGTTGACTTCAGGATGAACATGAGCTGCCAATGCGTGGAAGTGGTCAGTAAGGCTAACTGCACCTTGTCATGCATCACAAGCCGGTCCAGTGAGGTGATCCTTCCCCTCTGTGCAGCCTTGGTCAGGTCACAGTTGGAGTACAGTGTCCAGTTCTGGGCACAACACTTCAAAAGGGATGTGGCTAGCATTGAGAGGGTCCAAAGGAGGGCCACTCACATGGTCAAGGGGCAGCGGGCAGGCCCTATGAAGAGAGGCTAAAGGGCCTGAATCTATTCAGCCTCCACAAGAGAAGACTGAGAGGAGAACTGGTGGCCATTTACAAACTCACCGGGGGGGATCAGTGGAAATTGGGTGAGGCTCTGTTCCCCTGGACACCGCTGGGGGTTACTAGGAATAATGGCCACAAGTTGTTAGAGAGAAGGTTTAGGCTGGATATCAGGAGGCATTACTTTACGGTTAGGGCTGCCAGGCTCTGGAATGGACTCCCAAGGGAGGTGGTGCTCTCTCCTACCTTGGTGGTCTTCAAAGGAGGCTGAATAGATATTTGGCTGGGGTGTTATAACCCCAGCACTCGTTCCTGCCTGGGGCAGGGGGTCAGACCTGATGATCTGGTTAGGTCCCTTCCAACCCTAAGCACTATGAAACTATGAAATCATAGCAGTTTTTTTCACCTTGATAAATAGAATCAATTAATGTGAGTGTGCCTTGAACCAATCTATTTTTTTTTCCTGATCTGCTTGCCAAATATGAAGTCAGCAATGACAGATCTTTTTCTTTTTAAGGCTTCCCCACTTCTGCACAGTCTCACACAAGGCAGCTCTGAAGCAGACTCCTCTGGAGCCGCCATAAACTGCAAGGTTTTCTGATAATCAGATGAGTTGACGATGTTTAATGTGGGGAAAACAGTGATACTAGAGTAGATTTTCTTTGGTTTCAGTTTAACTTTAGTGACCACAAGCAAGTGATCAGTATTGTAGTCAGTAGCTATGAGTACAGAGGACATTATTGAGATTGAACCACCTGGTGATGATGAGGTTAAACTGGTGCCACTGGTTGGATGTTGAGAGAACTCTATGATACCTTATGGCATGACTTAATTTGAAAGAATGAGTTGGTGATGCACAAGTTTTGATAGGAGCAGAACTTCAGCAGCCTTTGTCTATTATCAATATCCTTCCTGCGTTATGTGGGCCTAGGCAAATTGGCCAGGATTTGGTTTTCATTTTCTCTTTTATTAATAAAGTACTTTTTACTTAGTAGTCCACTATCTTCTCTTCATACTTATAAGTACTCTTACCATTCCTCTTAAAATCACCATCTAATATTAAATAATCCTGATTCTTTTTCTCTTTTACTTCTCCTTGAAATGTTAACTGATTTAAATTTGTCTTTAGTTTTCTTCTGCCACAACCTATCTCCCTTTCACAGTGTTCTAATTAAACATTTTTGATAAACAAATAAGCTTTCAAATTTCTTTGTATCAAAAGCAAGTACACAGCCTACTTTTTCAGATATTATCATATCATTCTATTTACTTGCCCTGTTTCCTTTAATTAAAAATTTGCTACAAATACTAATTAATATTGCGCAGTAAGATTATATAAAGACTTCCTGGATGATTCACACTTCTTATTTTCTGCTAATAGTTTACAACCCCATATTATAGCAAGACCCCCCCCCACCAAGATGGAAGAACATTTTTTAACATTATTCACTATTTGCTCAGACAGTGGCAGCAAGTCCATGGAGATTCTTAATAGTAATAACCTAAGTAATAATTAAACGTATTTTAAACAGTGTTGTCTCTTATTATAAAAGTGGGAGAAGGTCATTAGTCAAACGCAACATCATAACTAGTTGCATGGTAACAGTATACTTGGGATACAGGGCTGTCAACCCAAACAAATTTTTTTTAATGACAACACGCAAAATTTTACTGACATCCAAAATTTTTTTTAAATGGACATGCATCTTATACAATGCAAATGCAACCCTTCTCCTAGGGTCTATGAAGTAACAAGGTCTGAGTTCAAATTTATGGGTTTAACATCAACTCTAGAAAGAAAGTTTAGTTGTCAGTAAAAAGTTTGCAGATTGTCAGTAAAAAAAAAAGAAATCATGGGTTGCAAACCTGAATGACTGCAGCAATATTTCCACACTATACTGACTCTACACACAGATACCCTCAACCATGCCCCACTGTGCTGCCTCCCCATGTCAGCCCCATCCCACCAGCCCTGCCCTCCCCATCCTGGCATGGGCCTTCCACCCACTGCCTCTTCTACCCTCCCAGGCCAACAGCTCCATCCTGGCTGCAGTGCCTCCTCCCAGTCCTGCCTGGGGCTTCACAAACCTGCTGACCTGCAAGGCAAGAAGTGTTACATGCAGGCAATGGGATGAAGCAGCTGTAGCGTATGGCCGGAGAGAGGGAACTATATATATTTATGTTGAGACAAATTATGTCAGGTAAACACAGGCCTGAGGCTGGGGAAATGCACAGCTGCACCACCTTGAGAAGATCATGAGGAAGAATCCTATCTCAGGAAGTGTAATCTTTGTTGGAGGTTTAATGACAGATTGTGACCACTCTAAATAATGGTACATCCTGCTTCTCTGAGCACCCAGTTTGCTCTGTGGGTCACTGTGAATATGGAAACATTGTGCTCAATCAGTCACGGGGCTAGAATTTTGACAGACATAATCCTCAAGTTCTTATCTGAATAATAGTGTGGATTTTTGTACACTAGACATAAATCTTCACTTCAAGACAATGATGCCCAGAAAAGTACAAGTTAGTTGAAAGCCTCCATCTTTTCAAAGAGCATTAGCCTTCATATATTTATTCCAAATAAATTATATTTCTGTTTTCTTTTCTATGTGCAAGTATATATTGCTAGCTTCACAGATGATGTCTTACAACCTTAGTATTATTGTTAAAAGCACTCTTGTTTATGCTCCCTTCTATGCTAATTGGCAGCAATTAAGAAAGCTAGTGAGAAATGAATGCTTGATTATTCATGGAAAATTTCAGCTGTAACATGAAAAACATTAAATTACATTTAAAAGACAGTGGTAGGGCATAGAATGCACATAAAAGATGATTGTATTCAGTAAGTACTCTAGCTGCAACTAAGGATTTTTGTTCATTCTCTGGAAATTGTTAGCTCTTAGAGGTTATTTACATAAGATATCATCCTGTCCTGGGTAACAAAAATATGGGAGTCTAACAACTTGGTGAACCTTATTTACACCCTTTTAGAAATAGATTCCTATAGCAAGATTGGGCCTCGGGGGTGACCGTAGTATTCCCTGGTGGCTGTGCAGCTCCTGTCTCAGTCTGGTTTCCTGGGACTCCTCTCTTTTCCCTCGCCTTTCATGCCTTGATGTAATTAGTTGATCTGTGGAAAAGGAGGAAAAGGACCCTAGAGTCCCAGAGTGAGCCTTTATTCATCTTTCTGCCAGCAGGTCTCTCCAGGGCCTTAGTCTCAGTTCTGCCTCTCATGCTAAGTATACCCTCCAGGGCCCTCTGTAACCCAGGGCACCTGTTGCCTTAAAGGCTATTTGTGACCTCCTTCCACCCTACAGTCATACCTATGCCTCATACATGTTACTGGTCAGTCACTCTCAGGTCAGGCCTCCTTAAGCCTGTCCATCCTTGTTGGGGCCATGGACCTTTCAGCTTCTTCCCCTTTCCTCTAGCTGCCTGCCTTAGCCTAGGCCCACTGCACTAGACCTGGCCTTAGGGCTCCAGGTCCCTGGGCCTGGTCTCTCTCCTCCTGGGCTCTGAGCTGACTCTATTCTTTCTCCTACCTCAAGCTTTGACACCCTTGGTCTCCACCTGTCTGTGTCATGATCCATGGCCCCTGGCAGGGCTCAAGGCCTCACATGCCCCTTAAGGATATTCCATGGCCTCTAGACTGACCTCTCCCACTTGCCACATTTAGTCCCCCCGTTTAAACTGTAAACCAAAATACAAGCCCACTGGCTGAAATTAAAACTATCCCCACTCCCTACACTGGGGCCCAAATATAAACACCATCTCCCTGGATGTACAATCAAACTGCACCCCCCCCCACTGGATTTTACTTCCCTGAAAGCTCCCTCCCACATGGCACAAGGGTTCCCCAGGGACAAGTAGCAGTGGCACAAATGTCTGCACTTCTCTGGATTCACCCTTTGATGTCAAATGCTGCAGGGGTAGATCTTGGTCTCACCAAGATAAAGAAGGGAAAGAAAGTTTCAGATTATAACTTATGAGAAAGAAGATGTATCAAGTGTCTAAATCTCATCATTTTCAAATGCAGGGGAGGCACATCCAGATCAAGGGTCAGTGAGGATCTAGTCATGGAACTTCTGGAGGGACTGGACTTATTTAAATCAGCTGGACCTGATGATCTCCACCTCAGAGGTGGTGCTCTGGTGTGGTGCCAGAGGACTGGAAGAGGGCCAATGTGGTTCCCATCTTCAAAAAAGGGAGGAAGGAGGACCCAGGAAACTATAGGC
>NW_017728886.1:177047559-177059129 GCF_001723895.1 Crocodylus porosus | reverse complement strand
AGCAGGGCAGGCCCTACGAGAAGAGGCTACGGGACCTGAACCTGTTCAGCCTCCACAAGAGAAGGCTGAGGGGGGATCTAGTGGCTTGTTACAAACTAGTCATAGGGGTCCAGCAGGCATTGGGGGAGTCCCTGTTCACCTGAGCACTACCAGGAGTGACTAGGCCCAGACTGTTTTCTACCCTACTTGCTCCCCGGCCAGTATCTGCATCCTGGGTCTAAACTGCTCCTGCAGGAGCTGAGTTCTTCACTAATGCTAGAGCACTTCTGGTTTTTACTGCTAGGGCCCTTCTCTTATAGCAGAGCCTGCTAATTTTGCTCTCTCTCTTAAAGGGCCCTTCCCCTTTTCACTTTCTCCATAATGGGAACAAGAGGGTGACCCTGCTACAGAACAGAATTTTTACATTTTAATTTATTTGAGCCAGGATCCACATCTTCTTTTAGGTTTGCACAGTGATAAGGAAAGATATTATAACTTATGTTTTTTCAGCAATACTTTATTTGTAAGGTTCTTGTTGTCTTCTGTGACATAATGGTAAAAATGATGTACTTGCTTTTCTGTATAATTTTGTCTTGTTTTCTTGCATGGTATATTAGTAGTTGCTCTGGTGACATGTGTGACATTTCCATTTCATTGCGCTAATTAGACAACTGGGATATTATAAGGATGATAAGAGAGGCTATATTCTGTGCCTTCTCAAATAATTATTGTTTTGTTAAGTACATGCAATGGCGTGCATTTACCAAAAAATCCTTCCAACAAGAACATAGAAGTCATCTCTTTGATCAGCTCATTCTACCTCAGTATTCCACCTCTGACAGCAGTCAGTACAAAATGTATCAGAATGATGCTTGAGAATCCCCAGAATGGTCAATTATAAAAGAAAACCTGCTTAGGGGAGTGGTTTCATGGTAATCCTCAGTAGACAGTTACCAGTTTGTGCCCTGAATCATAATAAGAATCAAAAGAATTGATCAATAGCTCTTGAAATCAATGAGTTTTTTTAAATTATGCTATTGGGAATTTTATCAGACCCATAAACCTGACCTAATTTTGATCTTATTGAGCATACAAATGGCTAATTTTTAAAGGTAATTAAAATCTTGGCTTTAATGTGTTAATTATACCAAAGTAAATGGTACCAGCTCTTACGTACTTTCCTTTCACCTGGAAAGTTCCATACAGACTCAGTCAGTCAAATTTATTCCTGGTATGAATTAATTAAATTAAATAGAATAAATTAAAAGGTCTAAGAACTATGTGGTTTTAATAAAATCAAGCATATTCCTGACAGCTTGGTGGAGACTCTGGAGGGCTGGGACAGGGAGCTCCAGGAGGAGATGAGCAGACTGTGAACCATCAAAGGACATGAGGAGGACATCAACGCTTACTGCCAGGCCCTGCACTTTGAGAAGGACACCACAGAGACCAGGAAGAAAAGCGAACTTCAGCAAGATGCCCCTAATGATGGAGAGGAGAGATTAGTCACATCAGGCCTAAAGGCACGGTGTGCATCAGTTGCTCCACCAATAGCCCTAACACCTTCAATGAATGCACAACTATGCAGCCCTAACACCTTCAATGAATGAGGCATATGCATCCTCAGCACTGAGGACAAGACAGGAACAGCCGTCCCCACTGAAGAAGCAATAAAGTGTGATTATTGTGGGAGACTCCCTGCTGCAGGCAACCGAAGGTGTCATCTGGTGTCCAGACTCCTTTGCCTGAGAGGTCTGCTGCCTTCCAGGAGCCAGGATCCAAGATGTAATGGAAAGGATCCCAAAGTTGGTCTGCCGTATGGACCACAACCCCATGCTCTTTGTCCATGTGGGTACCAACTACATGGTGAGAAACAACTCTGGGAGAATTATGAGTGACTACAAGACCATGGGGGAGAAGCTGAAGGAACTAGGAGAACAAGTGGTCTTCTCCTCAATCTTTCTAGTTAGAGGCCATGGTCATTTGAGGGAGGAATGCACTGAAGAAGTCAAGTGAAGGCTTCAGAGATGGTATCACTGTGTTGGTTTTGGATTCCTTGACCTTGATATACAGTTCCATGGCAGTGGTCTGCATGCAAGAGATGGTATCCACCTCATGGACAGAGGGAAGAAGCTCTTCCCTACTTGCTGAGGAGGGCTTTAAACTAGGCAAGTCTGGAGAAGTGGGGGTAGATTCCACTGCTGGGCATAAATCCTTTTGCCAGGATGAACCAAGTGACCTGGGGATGACGATTGACCAGAGGATGAATATGAGCCATCAGTATGATGAAGTCGCCAGCAGGGCAAATAGAACTCTGGTGTGCATCATCTGATGAGTTGTCAGTAGATCTAGAGAGTTGCTCCTCTCCCTCTATTCAGCGTTGGTGAGGCCACAGCTGGAGGACTGTGTCCAGTTCTGGGCACTGCACTTCAAGAAGGATGTGGATAAGCTTGAAATGGCACAGAGAAGGGCCACACATATTATCAGGGGCCTGGTGGATAGGCCCTATGAGGAGAGACTCTGGGAACTGGCCTTGTTCAGTCTCAGTAAGAGAACACTGAGAGCTATATCAGGGTGAACACCAAGATCTAGGGGAACAGCAAGATCTAGGGCTGCCTTTCTTCAGAAAGGCACCCCTTGGGAGGACGAGGTCCAATGGTCACAAGCTAGTTGAGGAAAAATTTAGGCTGGATATAAGGAAAAACTTATTTTCCATAAGGGTACCTAGAATCTGGAACATGCTCTCAGCAGAGATGGTGCAGTTGCTTACCCTGGAGTTATTCGTGAGGAGGCTGGACAAGCACCACAGTTCCAAATATGTGGTTATGTTGCATATGTAGGACCAGAAGAGAGAAAGGGGCTTAAGCTTGTTTGAGCCCAATTACCTCCTTGCCCATTGCAGGGGACTGGCCTTGATGATTTTACAGGTCCCTTCAAATCCTATTATTCTATGATGCTATATATGCATATTAATTATCGGTTAGCCTATAAGTCCTCTACATCTATTTTAACACTATTTTTGGTATTATATTATGTTTCCATTTTCTGTTATTTGCTTTAATTACCCTATTGATTCCAGTCTACTAAGCTTTAAACTCCAATCCAGATAATACTATATTTGGTTTCTGGTACAGTGAAGGGTACTGTTGAGTAGAGGTGTGAGGTGCCATATAAGGGAGGACCCAAGACTTGAAGAGAGGAGATGCAGTTCCAAATATGTGGTTATGTTGCATATGTAGGACCAGAAGAGAGAAAGGGGCTTAAGCCACACCTCAGGTTGATATCTACCAACCTGGCCTCTCCGAGCAGCGCCCTCTTCTTTTTTCATTTTCCCTCCTTACCTTTTATATGCTAATCCCTGGTTTCTATTTAGTAGCTCTACTTCCTGCAGTCCCTTATTAGCCTCTGATGAAGCAAGCTGCTGCTTATGAAAACTTATGAATCTTTTATTTAGTCTGTAAGGTGCAAATCTACTCTGCCTTCTGTATGACTGCAGACTAACATGGATAACTACCACCTTTACCTAAAAGCAGAAAGTGTTATACACAATGAAACATCTAGTGTTTCAAATTGCTTGCTTTTAACATTATGCTCTCTGTGCCTCAGCTCCTCGGCCACAAAATGTGGATGATTTCACCAGGATGTTGTGAAAAATCAATTCACAATTGTTTGTGAAGCCCTCATATATTACTTATAGGAGCACCACAGAGAAGCCCTGAGGAAATCAGACATTCTGCCTTCTGAGCAGGGTTTGGACACTATCTAGTAAATAAGGCCTGAGGCTATAAATGGAAGAATCAGGATAAATAAAACACCAATTACTGCCTGTCCTCTACAATGACTGAAACCAGGACGCTGTGCAAAAATATCACGATCGTATAACTCAAGTCCAAGGCTAAGTTGTCAGGCTTGTAGTAGAGGCCTTCAGCCCTGTGACATGGAAGCCTTGAGAGTCTTGAGGCTTACAGCTCCTTGGCAAGGAGCCTTTTATCTGGAAAGTCTCATTCCTCTTAAGGCTTTTAGGCTTCCTGTTGCAGACCTGGGAGCTTTGAGGATGAGAGCCTTGGATAGTGCAGGGTCTCTTGCAGCTTCCAGGTCCAGCAGGATTTTCCTAGAGCTGCAGATAAGAGCCTGAAAGACCTGGTATCTTTGACTCTGAGATGGTCCTCTTGGTGGGGCTATTTCAGAGCCAAAGACCTGCAGCTTCCACTAGGCAGGCTGTCAGAAAAATCAGGTTTCCATTGGAAACTTGCCTTTGTTGCATCATGGCAAATTCATTCCAATAAATGCGTTTCCATGACTTATCCATTTGCAATTTTGACAGAGAATTGTTAACCAATTCTAATTGTAAGTAAACCTCCTCCTTCATACATATCAGGATTGAACAGACAGCTTTCCTTGTAGCATTTTCTAACTTTTTAACTCTTGAGCTTAATATTCTTATGACATTTTTGAGGATTACTGTAACTCTGGTTGAGACAGCATTTTCAAATGCGAGATGATGAATTATATTATTCTTGTTTACTGTAAAGTTTGGCTGTGGTAATTGTTTATTTGATTCCAACTATATAGACCTATTATGACACAAATGGCCCACCATTTTGTAGGATGCTTACAATTCTTTGACAGGCACCTTTCTTTTTATTTATTCTTATATTCTCTGCCTCTGCATTTTTGATAGCTCTGAGGCACTCTCTTCTTGCAAGTAAAGTTTTCCTCTAGTGATGTTCTACCTACAGCTGTATTTTTCCCTTCCTGTGTATTGAGCGCATCCTTGCAAAAAAACACCAGGGATGTGTAAGATTAATTCTCAGCTTGATAAGAAATTCTCATGTCATTCTTCAGCACATGCAGAGTGTCATATTTCTAAGTAGTTTACTGAGACTTAAAGTGAAGCAGTCTGTCAGTTTCCTCTGTAAAAGTATATTAAAAACAGACAAGTAATTTCAGTAACACTAGCTTAATTACCTCAGTAAGTTTCAACTGATATACTGAGAGTGGAACTACTAGATTTGTTTCCTGCAACTTTGAGACAATGCTTCAAGTAGGATCAGAAATATTGTATGCAAGAAATAATTGTTTCATCTTCAGGCAGAAATCTTCCCATTGTTGCTATTTGCAGTGCAATTCCATTCTTTCACCATTCACAGTCACTTCTTATTCATTAAAATAAGAAGCATTTTTTTACTGTAGTATCTAATGACCTTACTCTATAGTTAGATACCTAACAATCTGAGAACGTTGTGGATTTTGCAAAACCTGGCATTGCTCATGAAATCTGTGCAATGCCTGCAAAATCTGCAGGAAAAAAAATCTTACAGAAAAGAAAATGCTGGCTGCTCGGGGGAGGCAGCAGTCTTCAGGGTGCTGTGACAGCCCAACAGGGTGGGGAAGAGAGGGAGCTGCCCACTCAAAGAGCTGTGGGCAAGATGGCTGCTAGCCCTACCTTTTGCCACTGATTGGCTGTGAAGACTGTCTGTCATGTAGCCTTGCCCCCTCTACCAATCAGTGGTGAGGGGTAGGACCGCATGATGGACAGCTCTTGCAGCTAATTAATGGTGAGGGGCAGGGCCACATGACAGGTAGCCCTCATAGCCAATAAGCAGCAAGGGGTAGGCCATTAGGCCCCCTCTGACAATAGTGGGGGGGGCGTGCTATGCTCCATCTGTGAAACGGCTGCCCTAGCCTGTGTTCTCCCCATGAAATCAAGGCACAGCCCCCATGAATTAGGTGGGTCCCTATCTATAGTGAAAGTTGAATGGACACAAGATGCACATCCTTACACTGCTACTCAATACAGAGCCACTCAACACAGAGAAAAGTTAATGTTGAAAAAATGAGGAGTAATTTTATAGTGTACTGGTTTTCTGCTTCCACTTTCAGACAATGCTAGGAGTCCTGGCAGATGGCAGGCTAAACTACTTTCAGCTGGCCCAATTTGTTTGCATGGGCATGACTGCCTTCTTATAAGCAACATCTCTTTCAGTGCTCAGCAGCTGGGTGCCTTTCTGTGTAGCCTTGTACTTCTGACTCCTTACTCTTAGTACCTATGTTTTAGTCCTAGTTTTCCAGCCCCTGAATCCTACCTATTTGTTTTTAGTCTTCTAGGTTCTGCTTGTATGTTCCTAGCTTCCTGTTTCCTGGGTCCAGCTTTCTAACTTCATTCTTGTTCCTGGTTCCTGCCTGCTGACTCCTTGACTTCCAGCCCCAAACCCCCTATCACTTGCTGGTTTCTGATCCCTCTGTTCTATCCCCAAGGTTGGACCTAGGTCCTCTGATGGCTGTTTCCTTGTTTATTGTTTAGTTTGGTGATCCCCTAACTGTAGTTGGGACCTAGCTTCCCTAATCTTGTCAGTTCCTGATCTCTCTGGATTGTAACCCTCTAGGACAGGGGTAGACAAAATATAGTCCACCAGCTGTGTCTGATTTTATTTAACCTGAAGGCAGGTGCCTACCTAGTCACCATATGTGACCTGTCCCCAGGATACCCTTGCTGTACTTGCATGGGGTTGAGCCCCATTCACTTCTGTGGGGGCAGTGTCTGCTGTGCTTTCACCCTTGCTCATGGGATGACCCTGACCCTGGCCCCAGCCCTGTGGGTAGGGCAGTGCACTGATGGGCAGGGGAAGGGCAGTGATGGTGGCAGGTGGGTGGGGAGGGAAAGTGGTGGCAGAGGCGGCAAGCAGTGGTGTACGAAGTGGCGGTGGCAGTGGGTGGGTGGGCAGGGGAAGTGGCAGCAGTGGGCAGAGGGGTGTCAGCAGGTAAGAGCAAAGAAGCAGGTGGGTGAGCATGGAGCTGAGGTGTGCAGGGGCATGGGGTCCACCTGGCTTCATCGTGTGAGGCCCCTGAGGGCTCACATGCAATTCCCAGGTTCTCTGCCCAAGCTCTGCATTTCTGGGGGAACCCTGTATGATGGAGTCAGCAGCCTGGCCCCACTCACTACCACATGCAGGTCAAAGGGAATGGTAGGAAGCTCTGCATTATGGAGCCAAGCTCTCTCTGCTGCCCTGGCTGAGCCCCATGAAATGCATCTCCAGCTTAATCATGCTGAGCTCCCTGCAACAGCTCAGGGCTCAAGTGGAGAACCTGGGAACTGCATGTGAGCCCTGTGTGATGGAGTTGGTGACCCGGCTACCTGCAGTCCTGGGGCTTGCCGGGACCACATGCCACCAGGGGGCTCCACCTGCTGTGGGCCTTGAGCAGTCCAAAGGCCCACCCCGTGCTGCTGCTGCTGTTGGCAGGGGCTGTGCAAATGGGTGAGGGGGGACATGTGTGATGGGGCGTGTTTGTAAGGGGAGCCCCACATGCACACCCCACCATATACATGCACCCACGCCTCCCATGTACATGTCACATGTACACCCCTCCCTCTAGCCACACCCTCATCCATACCTCCCTCCAGCCACACACCTCACAAACGCCCACACACCCATAGGCCCCCACCAACCCCACACCTACCCATACACACACTGACACATCCAAACACACCCCCATACACATATTCGCAGCCCCCCACAGGCCCCGTACCCACCTCCCCACATCTCCCCACAAACCCCAAACATCCACACACACATCCCCACACTGTCCCCCACACCTGACACCCCCCCACACCCCTCCACCTCTCCCAATATACAAGAGAAAGATTTAATTTTGAGCTATTATGCAATCACTTCTAGATACACTATGCAATCACACACATATCAGGACAAAAATATTCTTTGAAATAAAATTAAAATATGTTATATGAGATGTTTGATTTTTAGTATATAATTTTGTTTTTTTTCTGGTTCCAGGATGGCAACCCCCCCCCACCCCAAAAGAAGTACCTCTGGGTGCAAGGGGAGGGACTTCTGGTGGCAAAGGCCAGAGGTTAGGGGGCAGGACTTCCTGTCCCAGGATAGTGACCAGGGGGCGGGGCACTTGTCAAGGAGTAAGGCTTGCCCTTGCAGTCCTTGAAAGCTCACCAAAACTCATTAAGCCGAAATTATTTCCCACCCCTGTTCTAGGATGCCTCCCTACATCCTGGCTGTACCCCTGACAGTCAGTTTTGTTCTCAAGTATCTGCTTACTGAAGGCAAGCTGGCTGTCTACCAGTGGTCTGATGCTGTAATAATGGTCAGCTAGTTTCTTTAGAGTAAATTTACTACAAAGTAAAATTCAGGATAAATGTCTCTATAATTACTATGTTGCATGTGCGCATGCTTCCATTTTACATGTGCATGGTTGCACAAAGGCCTTCTTCACAGATTATTTCTGTTTTTAATCCAATGCATTGCTTGGAAGGTGAATGCTCTAAACACAAGCCGTGCAGTCATACTCCTTGTGCTCTCTCCTTCTAGCTTCATAGTCATATATTATTTTCTCCACAGTGGCATACCTTCAACAGAAAGCTTGACCCCATTCAAGGCATAAGATAGCCCCATGCCCAAGGTAAGAAAAACACAGAGACCATAAAGATTTTACTGTCTCACAGGACAGATTTTGTATGACCTTTTATGAAGAAGAGCAGGGTATGGAAGAGTGTAAGGACCAATCAGACAATTGCAATATTAATGCAAGGAACTGGCATGATTATAATTTCACACATCAAGAAGAGCAGAGAGGTCATTCTAACTCAGGGGTGGGCAATTATTTGGTCCCTTATTTTGGTGAGCTGATGCAGTCTAGGTCAGCACCTTTCCCCACCACCCCTCCTTCTAGCACAACAGCTCATCAAAATTCCCTAAACAGCCCCAGCCCATCTGCCTGGCAATGTACCCTGCCAGTGTAGGTCCTGGCCAATCTCCATGGAGGCCTCAGGATTTCAGGGTGGTAGCAGCATGGGGCCAGGACCTGGGGCAGAGCCACAATTTACTCCTTTATGGCCCTGCCCACAGAACTGGTGCCTGTTGTAGGGGCATGTGGGCAGTGGATCACAGCTCTGCTCAGTGCTCTGCCAGAATGGGACTGCAGGCAGGCAAGGAGCAGCATCTGGGAGCAGGATGGGCAGGTGGCAGGGGCTAGGACCACAATCGCAGGACCTTGTGCTGTCACCACCTCATGATCTCAGCCTCTCCCATCTACTCCACACATGAACACCACTGTCTGTCCAGCCTCAGCTCCATCCCATCTGCCTGGCCACATGCCTTGCCTGTGTGGGGCCTGCTACTAGCTGTGGGTGTGGGGCGGACTTGCTGGGGTGCCTGGGCAGTGGGGCTGGGTCTACAAGTGAAGGCAGCCAGGAGGAGCTGCTGCTGCCAGGGCTGCCAGGAAGCGAGTCCAGCCACCATGCCACCCCAGCCCCACTGAGCTCCTGGGGATGGTGGGACCAGCTGCACATGCCACAGCCCAGGATGCCCCTGCACCTGGGCAGGGCATGACCAAGGGACCTGCCACAGGCCAGACAATCCCTTGATGGGTTAGATTTGGCCCGTAGATTGTTCTTTGCTCCCACAGGT
Source organism: Crocodylus porosus (assembly GCF_001723895.1). NCBI lineage: Eukaryota > Metazoa > Chordata > Crocodylia > Crocodylidae > Crocodylus > Crocodylus porosus. Next base: position 177,049,713 of record NW_017728886.1, on the reverse strand, counting down.
ATGAACTGAAGATGTATCTAGTAAGCAATATGCTGCATCTATATAAATGAGTATCCTCCCAGAGTGTGGTAGGGAGCTCTGGGAAATGCACAGTGCCTCCTAATAGAATGCATCTCCATGCTCCCTTGGGGACAGTGAGGCTCTGTACCAGCTCTGAATGACTCTGTGGCTCATCACCTACAAAAGCTCAGTCTGGGCCTTCAGGGACTCTGTTTTGAAAAATGTGATGCTGTGCTTCATGGATATCTCTATGCTAGATAAGGAAAAACAGCTCTTGTATGAGTTTGGGTGGAAGAGAGGGGAACCGTATTGTTTTCTGTGGCATTTTGGAGGATTTCTCTATTTACACTTTGATGAACCTTTGGCATGAATTATGCTGAGGTCAGTAAACCTTGAGGGTGTGATGGTTACTTCTCTCGGCTCAGGCTTTTGTGTGTGTTCACCGCACTTTTCTGTTAATGATTGGTGAAAAAAATCTACTTCCTGACTTCCACACTAATGAAGACCAGTTGAATCTCTGCTGACATGAGATCAGAACAGGTCTTGTCATAACACTAGCAAAGAGAAAATTCAGAACACGGAGAGAATGAGTAGTTTACTTGTAATAACTATGTCAGCCAGCTCCTGTGCTTAAATGTGTATTTGTCAAGATGAAATGATGGATTTGAACTAGTGAGCATAATCTTCTGCTAGCAAGTGAACTTTAGGATATCCTCTAATCCATCTGGAATTATTTTGAATACAAATATTCAAATTTTTTTTAATATTCGTAAATATCAAAGGAGGTTATTTCACAACTTTGCATATTTGCTATCCACAGTACTGAATATCCCATAACATTGAACAGTATGTATACGTATACTACACTAAAAGCTGAAAAATAAGAAGGTACTTCTAGCAGCCTAATGAGAAGATTTCCCCCCCTCATTTTTATGAAAAGAACCAACTCCTGTGGAAAAATCAAAGGCATTGGGATGGGTTTGGTTCGCTGACATTCACAGGTAAAAATGGAAGGAAAACTATCTACTGAACATGGTCAAAAGTAAATAAACTAGGACTACTGCTTAGGTGCCTCCATCCAATTCTATTATGATCCAATTAATTCTGGGAGTGTACAACCTCTGATCAAAAACCCCAATCCTGATATTCTCTATTCAGGTTGAATGGGACCTGGAACCTAGGTTTCCCATTTCCTTGGCAAGCACTCTAATCATTAAGGCTACTGAGCAAAAGATGCGTGGATCCTCCCCGCATTCTCCTGCACTATCTCAACTGTATTCTTTGTCTCTACCTGTAACTCATCACTTTGCTTTCCCACAAACATAGATATACCCAACCACCAGAAATTTGGAAATATTTTGGCCACAAAGACAGCATTGCATGCCACCGATATGTATTTTCATATAATCAAACCTCAAGTAGATTCCCAGTAAGGGGAATCTTACTTGGAACCCGGTAGTCCAGAGCCAGAAGTACAAACACACTCAGCAGCAGCATAACAGTATGAAAGAAAATGCCTACTGAAATTTCTATTATTGAGGTCATCTTCAAGTTTGGCAGTGGGAAGGAAAGATATGGGGATGAGTAAAGGTCATAGGTTTTAGCTCCTAGTGAATCAGGGTCATAGACCATTTTGCCATGATAGAGAAGGGTTGAGTTGACTTTTTCTGTCTGAAAGATAAGATCACATTTACTTGAATTATAAAATATATATATAAGTAAAAAGGCCAGATGGACAAGTAGCTCCCTGTGTCTTTCCTAGGATTTCTGAAGATAGCAGGATCAGGGCACTGATGCTTAGCATTGACCAAACTTTGCTCTATTTGAAATCAATGAGAATTTTGTTATTGACTTCAGTCACAGAGTTAAGAAAGTGATGAGCACAATCCCTCCTATAATCTTCCTGAACAGTATGAGATTCCTACTGGATAACAAATCCCAATGCTATAAACAGTTAGTTTGAAGAATGATGTTAGATTTAGGAATAGTTTGCCCCAGGAAATGAAGCATTTCATGGATTTCATAGATTTCATAGACATTAGGGCTGGAAGGGACCTCGGGAAATCATCGAGTCCAGCCCCCTGCCCAAAGGGCAGGAAGTCAGCTGGGGTCATAGGATCCCAGCAACATAAGCATCCAATTTACTCTTGAAGG
>NW_017728886.1:177013299-177047548 GCF_001723895.1 Crocodylus porosus | reverse complement strand
GTGTCTGGGGGGCTTCGGGGGAGTGGGGGCGCAGCGGGCTTCACCCGCGCGTCTCTCACTGCTCCAGAGCCTACCTGAGTGTGGTTTTTTTTCAACCTCTTTAAGCTACCCCACTGGATTCCTGTTGTAGATTCATTTATGGCCCTCTTAAGTCCTTTTTATTTGGTGGCTATCTAAAACTGGGAAGACTGTCATATAATGTTTCTCCCTTTCCTCTAGTCTCTTTGGGCATGTTACAGGCTTTATGCAGCAAGAACTGTCCTTCAGCAGTATTTAGACAGCACCACACAGGTTGTGTGATCTGCTATAAATAACTAGATTAGGTCATCCTCTGAAGATTTACACAGCTTAATTTGACACACTGGCTACGTACAGACAGTTAAAAAGCATGAGGTGGGATTGATTCAATCTACACAGCTTTCTCTGAACTGTGTAGATTGGACTTATCAAACAAAATATATGTTCACCCATGGGTTGGTCAAGGCAGACTGATGCCACTGGCCAAGGGGAGCGCTGCATACCTCCCAGCCCTGATGAGCTGCAAACACCCCCTCACCAGCCCCCTGCCTGTTAGCTGTGGGAGGGTGCACAAGATGGGAGGGGAATGGATTCCCGCTCTGACCCTCAGCTGGGGTCTGCACAGTGGGTTGGGGAGAAAGCAACCCAGGTAAGGGCTTCCACACCTCCAGCATGGCTCTGCTGGGCTGCAAATGCCCTATCTCCATCCCCTTGCCAGCCCCCAATCTGTCAGCTGTGGGAGGGCAGATGGGGGGGAATGGATCAGCCCCTATCCGGGGTCTGTACAGTGCGGGGAAGCCCCGGAGGCTGACAGGTGAGGGGCTGGTGGGGGGAAAGAGTGGGGCATCCACAGCCTAATGAAGCCATGCTGCAGGAAGAAAGGTCCCCCTGTGCTGACCGTGGCTAGAGAAAAGGGATATGGGTCCAATTCTCCCTGCCCCCCGATGGCTCACAGGTGGGGGGCTGGCAAGAGGGCAAGGCTGGGGCATTTACAGCCTGGCAGAGTCATACTGCAGGAGAGAAACTCTGTGTCTGGGGGGCTTTCACCACCACCCCCAGTGTAGACCACCCCCAATACAGTTTCATTTCCTGCCCAAGCCTTCCACATCTGACAGGTGGGGGGTACTGAAAGGATGGGAATGGTGAGGGGGTGGGGCTCAGGCATTTGCAGCCTAGAGGAGTTGTACTACAGGGAAGAAAGCCCTCGCCTTGGGGGCTTTCCCTCTTAGCCTTTGTGTAGCTCTAGCTGGGAGGCCAGGGCCAGAGCGGGATCCATTCTTCCCCACTCCCCACCCCTGTGACTGAGAGGTGCAAGGCGTTGCAGAGCTGTGTTGTGGGGAAGACCGCTCCCACCTCTGGGGGCTTTTCCACACCCTCTGGCTGTGGAGACCCCCAGGTTAGTGGGGTTGGAGAGGCTGCCTCAGCTCTGACAGTCAGGAGTGGGGCCGCCTGGCTGGGCTGGAGCAGGCAAGCTGAGGCAGAGGCTAGCCCAGCTGATCTGTGGGGGGTGTGTGTGGGGGGGGTGGGGGTGGGGAGCAGGGCTACAATGCATCCTGGGATGTAGGGGGACTGAGACCTAACTTGCATTGGGACGGGATCTGGGACAGAAGTTGGATAGACTGGTTTAACCTAAACCCATTAAGTCTGATGCTACATCCAACCAGGTTAATCTTAAACCAGGTTCAGCCATTTTGAAACCGGGCTGTGTGTACTGAACTTCTGATTTATTATACGTTTAAACCAATTTCCAATCACTTATGTTTATGTGTAATGTCTGTCCCTAGCCACTGCGGTTAGTCCCATTGAAGCAAATAGGCATGCAAACAAATCTTTTCACAATTGGGCTGTAAATAGCTTCTGTCTATACCTTTATGTACTTGATTGAGGAAGTAGAAATACTATCATGCTTTTCATGGCCAATAAATGATAGGTAACAAGACAAATATTTTCACAAAATAAGAGCAAATTCATTAACGTTTCAGGAAAGACAGGATTTGTGCTATTTAAATATAACTCCGAAAAATTTCACCAATGAAACCCTGAATAATCTACTTAGTTTCCAGAAAGGCTGTTGTCCTTAAACAAGCTGTTTATGTTTCTGCCTCCAGCTGGGTTTCAACAGAGCTCACAAATTATTTTAAAAAGTACTGTAATTAAAACAGCATTAACTAGATGCAAATAATTTGATCCCTTTGTTGCCCAAAGATTTTCATAATATGAAACTGTCACCTGTGTAATTTTGTGGCTTGGTATTTTAAAGATTAGCGTATGGGCCAAACTTCCAAAGTAGCTTCTGCAATCATAAATGAAAATGTTGCACAGCTGTAACCACAGCTGTGTACACAGGCAAATATTTGTCAGGTTATGTATTTGCTTTTATGTTCAATCTATATTTTCATAGAAACATCGGGAGATGTTCTGCCATTTAATTTGCCACAGAAACTTAAGCCATGGGAAATTGCTCAAAAACACCTCACAGGCATGCATTACTGGTCACCGACATTTAAAAAGTTTATTTTTTCCTATTTTCAAGGCCTCCCTTTCAGTCCAATTGAGTCCCTCATTTTGTATTTCAATGACCCTTTGTATTACATATTGCTTTATAGCAAACATATAACAAATGAAGGATTCCTGAGTAGACTCTGTGGAATGAACTATTCTCATAACACTCAAGAATGCATTTTCTTTGTGGGTTTTTTTTGTCTTGTAGCATCTATTGTTATGTGTGGGCAATGTACGAGTTGTTGCTGTAACTACAATAGACAGAAAAGGATACAGGATTTTACAGAGGAGCCTGTGGAAGCAGTACCTGGCTGCTGCAGGGGTGGCTGCACCTCCTGCTCCTAGCTTCTGTCCCGTCTTGTCCCCCATTCAGGGTGTGCATTCCACTCTGCAAGCAGCAGGTAGGAGCTTTAAATCCACGAAGCAGAGAAGAATTCCAACTCCCAGCCCCTTCATGATCAGAGGCACTTCTCTCCCCTCTCTTCTCTCTCACTCTCTTATCTGCTGCTGCTGGTGTCCTAAGGGTGAGTGGAGCTCCAGAGGCACCACAGCTGGGCTGGGGTTATCCCAGGACAGTGGTGATGGCAGCGGGTGGGTTCCCTCTCTTTATGACTGCTCCAGGGCTGGTGGGGAAGACCCAGGGGACCAGGCAGGGAAGAAGAACTTGTCTACTTGCCACTTCTGCTGCTGATTAAGGCTGAGTTTAGCCTCCATACAGTACAGCTGCCCTGGGACAGTGGGGACAGTAGTAGCACCAGGCAGAGGAGGGGATGTGCCTCTTAGCACAGAGGGGAAGGGGTGGGAATCCTTACCTTCTTCAGAGACTTAAAAAAGGTCCCTGTTTGCTGCTCTTGCAATCTGGCCAGAAAAGAAGTGTGGCCATGTCACTGCCACTGTTTCTGGATCCACCTCTGACAACATACATAATGTTGTTTTCTTTATTTGAAGTTTATTGAATATAACTTTACTTTTGCTTTTATTTGCACCAGCCCTATCCTTGAAGCCCTTTTCCCCATGTAGTCGGGGATAGTGAATAAAGAAAGTATACAGATCTCTTCTTACTTGTGGTCAAGTAAATCTATTGACTTCACTCATTGATGTTGCTACAATATGTATGGATGCAGTGTTTGACCCATGAGGTGAATGAATGATGAAGCACAAGTGTATCTTCCAAACTGTACTAGGAAAGGATGAATCTTAATTTCTTCTTGTGATGAGGCTTGGGATATTGTTGTAGCCTCGATAGTTTAGAAAATGTATGATTGGCAAAGTTTTGTGATATCTTTCCTTTGGCCAGCTGTATAGTTGGGAGAGATGTTGGATAAGGACAAAACCACCTGAAGTTTGTCCAACATGTCTTCCCATTATACCGCTAGTTAAAGATCACCCTTACCTCTTTTATTTTCTTCTTACTTTGTCATTTACACTGATACAAAGTAACAAACTAGAATTATCATGTTTTATATTAATTTCATACAGTTATGAATGACCTAGAGCAGTGCAAGCCAATAGAATCAAACGTGAAGTTCTGACATAAGGTACAAATCCGTAACATTTTTCCTTCTTGTAAAGTTGCATATTTAAAAAAATCTGTAGGCACCATCTACATTAATGGAATTATTTTTACACTCAACAAATTCTGCTGGTTGTTGACTTTACTGATGCTCATTTAATAACCCCCTCCCCCCATAATTTTTTCTTTTTTTCTGTTTAAAAAAAAAGGCAGGAAAAAAAACAGAAAATGAATTTTTTTCTGTTAACTTCCTCACAGGTTGGGGACAGACATTATAAATAAACCAGTTTAAGTGGTCAGAAACTGGTTTAAACCTGTAACAGAACAGATGTTCAGGGCACATAAGTTAGTTAGAGAATGGCTGAAATTGGTTTGAGATGAATCTGGTTGAAAGTGGTATCAGACTTATCTGATCTGGCTTAAACCAGTTTATGCAATGTCTGTCCCAGACCCCTTGCTGGTGTAAGAAAAAGCAGACACCCCCAACATCCCAACATGCTGTCTGGGCTGGGCAGGGCTGTCTGCTCCACAGCAGGGCTGGCCCCTCCCCTTTGCTCCTTGGCTGGAGCTGCACAGACTGTGGGCTGCTTTCCCCTCCTCTCCTGATTCCCTGATGAGCAGGAATTTGCACTTCCTCTCTGCATTGCTGAGGAGGTGTCTGTGTCTTAGATAGCACAGGGGTTGTCAACTGGGGGTATGTATACCCCAGGGGTACTTTGAAAAATCCCAGGGGGTATGTGGGGGAAGGTGGGGACAGAGTGCTGCCACCCCATGCCGTTGCCTCACAGGAGCAGAGCTGGGACAAGAACAGGGCCGCACAGACACTGTGCTGTCGCCACTCTGCCACTTGCCACCTCCCCGCTCCATGTCTTGCCACTCGCCACTCTCTCCACCCCACACTTTACGTCCAGCTGCTTGCAACCTGCCCTGTCCGGGTGTCTGGCCATGCACGGCCCCCCCATGCTCAGCGGCCAGGGGTACACTGCTCCATGTCTGGCTGCCTGGGGATATAATGATTGAAAAAGGTTGAAAACCCCTGTGCTAGCAGATCACATGCTGGCTATGGTCTGTGCTGAATCAACAGGTAGAATCAACAGACAGAATCAACAAGTAGCTGGTAATGTCCCTCTATTGTTGTATTAATTGGGTGATAAACACTGTTATCAAATCCCTGCTGGGCTAAAAGAGCATGGCCATACCCCCCTCAGCTCCATGCTGTGGAAGGAAGGGAGGGCTGCTCTAGCACCTCCCAGCTTCTAGCCTGAGCCACTGCAGGCATGTGCCTGCATTTCTGGTACGTCTGTCTGGTTACAAAACTGATTCAGCCTAGCCAGGTTAGACTCACCTGCAAAGATTGAATCTATTCAGGCTCAGGCTGTTTGAATGTCTGTCCCTAGCCACAAACAAACAAACAAACAAAAGCTCATATTTTTTTAGCAGTGGAAAGCATCAACACATGCAGTTATTCTTTGTTCAGCTAATGGTTGTTCCCCTGGGGACATAGGCAGTCAGTCTAAAGCAATCTGGTTGCTTTAACCTGTGCTATTGACTAATTTGTTTTTTGGTCAATTCCAGAAGAGAAAAAGGTATAAAGAAAGACCAACATTAGCTTTGTCTTTTCCCAGCCTCAAAGACCTGGAGAGTGGGCTCACCTGCTCTTCTTAAATTTGCATTGTAACTAAAGTAGAGGTGCACAGAATCACTAATGTGAAAATAGCATCAAACTCAAATGAACGCATTGTATTGGAGTGAAATGACCTTTTTTTCCCCAGTTGTCCCTATGCCATTTTATTTTTATCTCTGAATGCTAAATTGTTTGTACTTATCTCTGTTATGTTCCTTTTTGTTGACACAGTCTTTAAAGATTGATAATCCTTTCCTAAATTCTGATTAAATGCTCTAAATGCTGAATCCTTTTGGATATCTTTGCTATATGTGGTTGTATAGCAAGAGATAGCTAACAATACTGCAGTTTACTTAGAAGAAACTGGCATACATATAGACTTTAATTAGAGAATCCCTGGGGATACATATTGTTCAGAGAAAATTCTGGTGATTAGATCCTTCGTTGCAGAGCAGAACTAAACCAAGGTGAACTTGTTTGTCAAATGAGCATCTGAACTTGTTGAATAATATAGCACTTCTGGCAACAGCTAAAATACTTTATTTTGCTTCAATGGCCTTTAGGAATAAAGGACCACATTTTCAAAGTTTTGGCACCACTAACTCAAGCTCTTGCCTTTGCAATTGGAGAAAAATGGGGTGCATCCAGACAAGTAGGAATGGGTGTTTCCCTGGGAACAAATAGTGTCATGTAGTTGTGCCATTGCTACTTGTTCCTGGGAAATCCCCTGCATGCATGCTGTAGCGCATGGGAAATTGCCCCGGGTGGGGTAATAAGGCTACTTCAGCAGCCTTACCCAGGGCTCTGGGGGCCTCCTGGGTATGCAGCAGTGGCTATTCAGGCATGCAAAGCTTGACTGGCAGCCAGAACATGGCTCTGGCTAGCCTGGCTCTAGTTTAGGGTAACACGCAGCCATGTGTGCTGTCCTGCTTTTTTTTGGATGTTTTTTTTTTTTTAGATACCTGGATTTCCTGATATCCAATTTTGGCTCAATGCTGCAGATAGGAAAGTGCAGAGAACCTTTTCACATGCCCTGCATGAGTTTTGAGGTGCCTCAAAAGCCTCTGAGTTCCTGCACATTCCCACTCATCTGGATGTGCCTGTGACAGCTGCGTCTGTATAGTATTTCTGAAGAGGATTCATAGTGGGCTGCAGTCACTAGGTTATTAAGCATCATTATTATTTTTCACTTTACAAACAAATGCTAAGACAGCTGGAGAAAAAAAGGAAGATACAAAGTGAATCCTTGTAAACCTTATACTGGAAAAGACAAAAAAAAATAAGTCTGCAACACAGACTCTGTAGGATGCTATCCTACAGAGAGAAGTGGGTGTTTATTAGTCTGATGTAGGTCTGCTGAGTAAATTAACTGAATGGGGTGCAATTTTGAAATATGCATTCACGAGGTCCAAAGCTTCAGATCCAAATTAGAAACTGTAAGGGGTAATTTTTGTGCATCTTTGGGGTTCTTGTCATGGAGAGTTCAAACAAGGAAGAACAGGGGAACCATTTTTTTAACAATAACTAACAACTCCCTAATACTATATGGCAAAAACAGAACAATAACACAAGAATAATGTAATGCAGGCAGTACTGTTTTGATGATAGGGTGCAGAACATAATTACAGGGTATGTCTACATGTGCACTTTAATGTGCAGTAGCCTAGTTTACTTTTGTTGTGTAAAAAACCATGCTTATATGCTATGGTAATTGATTTTTCACTGGCAATGGCAGTAGGTTCCTTGGGCTCTTCTAGAGTACCTTTAGGTACTGAAAATGTTAACAAGTCTAGAAGAGGAGCTGATGGACTTGTTAGAATTGGTTCTGCTAGTGGTGCAACACCAGGCATTACAGAGGTCACATTGTCTGAGATTTGCCCCTGCATCTGGTCTATGTGCCTGCAAAGTGTCTTTCCATCTGGAGTCTGGGCTTTATAGGATACTAATCCTCTGCCTTCAAGGATATGCAAGCATCCACTGTGGGCCAGTTGCATAGTTTCAAATGTACACAGGTTTTTCTGCTTCAAAGATTCTTACAGATTAAACATTCTGTTTCTTGGATAACTGATTTTGTTGCCTTGTATGGTATTCAGCTATCATATTTGGATTGAGCTGATCCAAACAATTTTTCGGCTGTCAGCTCATTAGTAGTTCTTCAGGCTGCAACCTGTAGTGCTACATGGAATCACATACTATTGTAGTAAGAAATTAGCTAATGGCTGGTTCCAGTCACCATCAGTGATATATTTCAATGCATCTTTAGTAGTTTGGACCACTCACTTAGCTTGGCCATTTAATGATAAGTGGAATGGCTCACATGTGTTATGGTGGATAAGATTCCTCCCTATAAACTTCTCAAATCCTTCAGAAATGAACTGCATGTCAGACATAATGGTATCTGGAAGACCAGGCATTGTGAACAGCTTTCATAAAACTCAGATTAAAGTGTATGTATGAAATCATTGATGAAATGGAAACAACTTCCAGGCACTTTGAGAAAGAATCAATGACAATAAAAAATATCTGGTCTTGGAAAGGCCCAGCAAAATCTATATGCAGATAAGACCGTGGTGTCTTGGTCAGTTCCAACAGATGAACTGGAACTTTAGTTGGTGTATGGTGTGTAGCTTGGTATGGTTCACACCTCTTTACTGTTTATTCAATGTTAGTATCTATCTTTGGCCACCAGATGTAACTTCTGGCAAACTCTTTCATCAAGCCCTAGAACTCATGTTTGACCTACATTGGGAGCGACCACTTGGCTACCCCATCAGAGGCATACCTTAAGGGTGGAAAGTTTGTGCTGACATGCAATGAATGGTTTATATGCTTCTGTGACCTTTGCTGAAGACCAACCCTTCCATAGCCAGTTAAGTACTCAGGCTGGATCCTTAGCAGTCATATGAGCAGTGCCATCTGCCTAGAGGAGGATCAGAAGAGTATTGTAGCATCAGAACTGCAGAGAATGGAGGACCAGTGAATTCAGAACAGGGTAATGCCAACCAACTCAGTGCATCTGCACTGGCTGTTGACTTCCAGGGTGGTGGTGTTTAATGGAGAGAGGGTCACATGCTTAGCATGCATACTTTTCCTGGCAAAAGGGCAGATGCAGCTTGGAAATGGCTCTCTCCTGGGCCTTTTCTTTCAAAGGGTATGTACAGATGTTCACTGTACCCAATATATGATCATACAGCTTAATTTCAGCCATGTGATCGTAGATCAAGAGTGGTTTGTGCACATGTTTACCAGTTCTGGGAGCTGTGCCATGAACCTGGTATATGTAACTTGGGGTGGGGGGTAGGATGGGAAGGGAGGGGTCAGCTAACAGGGAAGTTTGGCAGGTGGGTCTGTGGGGGAGGTCCAGGATCTAAAAATAGCTTGGTGAGGGTGGGGGTGGAGGGAAGCAGCTGGGTTCTCTCAGCCCTAGGACTGTGCTCCAAATGTGTATCGGTGAACTCCTCAGGTGAAATAATTTAGATTGGGCCTGCCATTTTTGGCAGATTTAACCTCCCAGAGATTGGCATTTAGACTGACCTAACTCTAGCTATGTATATCTAAATGTAACATCTACATGTACCCAAAAGAATTTCAAAGAGGTTCTGACTGGAAGAGATAGCAGTTTTTCCTTGACAGGGCAGTCCCCTAGAAACAGCAAAGGTATTAACCCCACCTTGCACTATCAGTGTGAATCAAGCCCAGCAGGAATGGAGGGTTCTCAGCATTTCAGAACTTGGGGCATTATTATTACCGTAAGTAATGAGGTTGTAAAGGCTGTATTTGGTCAGATCCAAGGTTTTAGTGATTCAGGCTGAATAAAGACCACAAGACTTGGCCTTCTGAGTTTATTCACTCCACAAGCAAAAGTTACCAAATGCCCTAAGAATTTTGCTAAAGTGAAAAATGAGGAACAATTAGTAAGGAGGGAAGTCCTTAAATTGTAGTTCATTTCACTCTGTCTCACCAAGCCATTGCTATTGGCCCTTCATTTTATGAGCATTACTTAAGCATGTAATTGAAGTAAATGCCCTAATGAAATTTCCTATGAAAGGTGTTTCCAGTACAATTAGAGGTTACTTCAAAGGGCTGCTGTACTGGAGAATGACCTCCAGATGAGAACGCTTAGTTCTGGCCTGAGTTATTAAGCATTGCTATTATTTTTCACCTTGCAACCAAATGCCTACAGAGCTGGAGGGGAAAAAAAAGTGAGAGGAAGAAACAAAGTAAGTCCTGCTGCTAAACTGCATACCAGAAAGGACATAAAAATTAATTTAATAAGCCTGGAATACAGGCCAGCAAAAGGTCAGAGATTGGCATTCTACAGAGAGGAGTGGGTGTTTTTTATGATGTAGAGCAGCTGAGTAAGTAAGTTACTTTGAAAGGGAACAGTATGCCTAGCTAGTGGAGGATCCGTAGCTTTTTTACCAAGATGCACAGAGTGTCACAAGGCACTGTACAAATGTTACCAAAATAGAGGGAAGTAGTTAGCTGCATTATTCTCAGGTCAGGTAGCAGGCAGGGCAGTGTGGTACCCTGGGCCAACTCACTGAGGAAGGCATAAGCTTTTACAGGCTACAGCCTACTTTGCCAGCTACTATATACCAATGGTCCATGGAATATCACAGAACAGCCAGCAAAACACTGCCAAATCTGTTCCACTGTCCAGCATTTCTCTAATTACGAAGGAGACGGGGATAGAGAGGAGGAATTCTTAAATCTTACAGTCTTCTTTTATTTGCAGAAGAATGAAAAAACTTCAAACTTAACCTTGTTAATATAGCTCTTTGCTATGAATTGTAATTGCTCACCTTGCAATGACTCTCCTATGATAATACCTATAATGCTCTTTGGTAACAGTAATTAATTCCCAACCAAAAGTAAAGAGAAGTTGGTCTTAATTATTGATTCTGTGTGTGAGAGTAGGTGCACTTATTCTTTTCAAGTGATGTCTTCAAAGTCATGCTTCAGTAATGAACCTTGCAGAACTGAAAGCACATTTACTGGAGTAGACACATTTAAATAAAAGAAGAACAGCATATTTCTTGAAACATAAAGTATTCGGAAGTTAGTTCATGGAATGTCTGCCAACATAGGTGTATTGTTTAAGAGAAGAGTCTGACGGGTAGAGAAGACATCAAAACTGATTAACTCCACTAATATTCAGGGGACCAAGGTGACTTGAGGACTGACTATGATATGTGAAATTGTTTTAATCAGGTACTATTAAAATAGACATTGCTCTTATTTGAGCATAGTTGGTGGAAGTTTTAGTATCTTCAGTGGCAAGAGATCCATGCAAGAAATCAGCTTTTGAAGTTTGTCACAGCCTTAACTGGGCAGTATATTTGTGCACCATACAGGAAACTTCTGCCTGGATATAATTACTAATAGGTGGATACATAACTGGTTGAATATCCAGAAGCCATGACAGACCAACAGGATATCTCAAATGGGGTATGCTTTGAGTCCAGTGATGTTTAATTTTTGTATTCATTACTTGGATTCAGGAGGAGAGACATGTTAATGATCAAGTTTGTAGACACCAAAACTAGGAGGTTAAAGACAGGGTTAACACTGAAAAGTTTCTGGATATATGAAAGTATTAGTTAGGCTTCTGCTAGAGTATTGTGTTCAGTTCTGGGCACAACATTTTAAGAAGGGTGCAATGAAAATTGAGAGGATCCAAAGACATTTAAAAACTTGATTAAAAGTCTGGAAAGCAAGAGAAAAAGATTAAAGAAAATAATATGTTTAGTCTTAGTACAGTAAATGGGGAAGGAACATGATAACACTTTTCATGTATTTGAAAGGTTACCATGAAAAAGGGGGAAAACTGTTCTCTCTTGCCATACGTGGCAGGACAATAGGTTTAGGATTCATCAAAACAAATTTAGATTCATGTAAGTGTCAAAAGCATGTTGAATAGCATATAGGACATGATGAACATAGCAAGATGAACATGGTTCCCTTTTCCTAAGGAATTTACAATTAGATAAAGTAGACTGGGGGAGGTGGGCTGCATAGAAAATAATAGTTTAGAAGAGACATTCTTGGAGTTTTTTTATGGGGAGGGGTAACAAATTTATTACACTGTGCTCATTAATTCCTACTTTAAACGCTTCTTTGAATGACTTAACTTTGATACAGGCCTAAAATTTTATTTGTATCTTATCTAAAAATCCTACTGACTAAGTGCATCTACACATGCTATTAAAGCAATGTGATAAACTGCTGTGCAGTTTGGGCCAATCAGCTGTTCCTGGGTGCAGTATCTACACATGCACCTGGGACTGCAGCTCTTTGAGTCATGGCGGAGTAGCCCCAGGCTGGCAGGGTTATGGAGGGTCAGCCCTGAGCTTCAAGTGGCAGTGTTGGTTGATAGAGGGGCTGTTTGGTGCAAGAAGGAGCTGTAGTGTGAGACTAGGCAACAGCCAGTCCCAACACTTTAGCACCCTTGTGCCCCAGCCAGCCCATCACTATCTACACATGTGTTTTGGCAGAGTTAATTAACTTACTGCACCCTAATACTGGCACACATGAAGATGGTGATGCTGTACTGCAGAGCTAATTAGTCAACTCCACAGTAAAGTCATGTATATATGCACCCACTGGGCGCATCTATATGAGACACTTACTGTGCAGTAGCTCGTTACTACTGTGCAGTAGTGTTGTGTGGCATGAGCTATGATGTGACACTACTGTGCAGTAGGGCTGTGTGAAGCTTCAGTCACTGATTTGATTCAGCAGAGATTTGGCCTGATTTGGCAGCCAGATCTCTGAATCTGAAGTGAATCAGGAGACCCTTCAATCTCTACAAATTGAATTGGAACCCTTTGAATCAATTTGGAGAGATTGATAATTCAGGCATAGACACAGTTTTAAGTGTTTTTTCTACATACCTCAATGTACCAGGCAGCTCATGAATGCTGAGATGTTGGGGCAGATGGAGCATCACATGGGAGTGCAGGGGTCCCCAGCATGCTCAGCAGTGGACCTGGAAGTGGACCAGAAGCAGTTCTGGTCCACTTCCGGGTCTGCTGTGGAGTGCATGGGGGACCCCTCCCCAACTCCTAGCTCAGCAACTGGTACCTCCTGGGTCTGGGGGGGGCACCCAGGTTCCCCCTGCGGCCAATTACCAAGCTGGGAGGGACCTGGGGGGCAGGTCTCCTGTGCACTCAGCAGTGGACCCAGAAGTGGACTGAAAGTACTTCCAGTTCACTTCCAAGTCCACTGTAAAGCATGCGGGGGGGGGGGTGCTCCACGCTCCTGTGGGATGCACCATCCGCCTCACCATCTCAGTGTTCACGGGCCATACCTGGTACCTTGAGGTATGTAGAAAAAACACTTAAAGCTGTGTCTATGGCCAAATCACTGATTCTCTGAATCAGCATTGAATCTTCAGATTCGGATTTCGCTGAATTGAATTGGGACAGTGTTCTGAATCAATGAATCAAATCACTGTCCCCGATTCTGGCTGAATCCAGATTGAATATGGCCCATTTTGCACACCCCTACTGTGCAGTAGTAACAAGCTACTGTGCAGTAGTAATGAGCTATTGCACAGTCAGTCTGTGGGAGGGGAGGTAGAAGCCCCCCTTCCAACACGTCCTGGGACCCTGCCTGATGAGCACTGATACTCACGGCAGGGGCCGGGACGAGTGGCAGCTGCAGAGAAGCGCCAATGCAGGCTCAGCAGTTCTGCAGCTGCCTGAGCTTGCGGCTCGGCGAGCCCCATGGGTAGGGCCCAGAGGCCAATCAAAAGGCAGCTGGGAAGGAAAGACTGGATGCCAGCAGAGAGAGGCGGATGCTGGCAGAGAGCCGCAGGTGGCGGAACCCAGTAAGAATGGTGAAGCGGGGCACGGGGTGAGAAGCCCTAGTGTCTATCAGAGAAGCCTGGTGGGAAAGCTCACAGGCCTGGGCTTGGGGAGCTGAAGTTCGCTGGAAGGTCACAGCAGAGAGAGGAAGATTGCCCTCACGATCCTAAGTGAAGACCAGGCTGCTCTGGAGAGTACAGGTACCGTGGCGGGGAAGGGCGGCAAGTGATGGCAAAACACTATGGGCAGCCTGGTGAAGAGGGAGGAGCAGGCGGTGGCTGGCCCAGAGCCCGGTGGCAAAGGGGCAAGTGCCAGCAGGAGGTGGGTTCAGGAGTAATTGACTTGGGTATGCAAGTAGTAAGTGACTGTTCAGTAATAACTGTGCAGTCAGCATCTTATATAGACATGGCCACTGAGAAGTAAGATAATCTACTTGGACTAGGTGCAGACATTAAAAAAGCCTGAGGCAGAATTGGTCTGTTACTCTGTTTTCTGTAAGAGGTGTAGTTTAGATCGGTAGTGAAAAGAATAAACATTTGACTTTTGGTTGAAGGTGGGGGGAGGGCACATCTTAGATTGGGTTCTGCTAGTTTTGAACCAGTCTATGTGTGCCAAATTTCTGTTATGGGTATAGACTGGTTTCTGATCACTTATGCTGGTAAAAGTGTAATGTCTTACCTGGCCACAGTGTTTAGAGTAAACTTGCTTACATATTAGCAGCAGAATTGTTTTCTCAAAGAACAGCTTTTTGACTGAGCTATATCTAAATGAAGGAACTATTAACTAAACCCCTGTTCTCCAAATAAAAAGATGTCTGTTAAACCAAATACAGTAAAATCTGTGTTATCCAGCATCCCCGGGGTAAAGGGATTGCCGGTTACGTAAAACCCTGGCAGGGGTTTTCAGATAATGCAGAGTGGGGTGTGGGGTGTGCTGGTGGCTGCACGCTGAGCAACAACAGCACAGGGTAAAGGATGGCAGCAGCAGCTACCGTGTGAGAGCTTCCCTCTCTGAGTCTGTCCAGCTGGCCAGAAATTCCAGTTAGTAGAGGGTGCCGGTTAGTAAAATCTGAGATAACAGGAATTTTACTGTAATATTTTTAAAAGATTCTTTCGTGGCATCTCCAAAATTGCTTTAAAATTCTGACCAACTGAATTAATGTTTTGCTTCAGCACCAAATCTTTATTTAAACGAATTATATTAATAACTCTTCTTTGAAGATCACTTCGATGCACGAGCAAATGACGTTAAGTCATTCAATGTCTATACGCAAGTGAGTGCACAAATAGATTGTTAATATCTCTTTTAAGCCTTAAATAATTTTGCACTGAAGGGGATGTGTAAGTAAAGATGACCCCTTAATTGGAAATAACAAGGTGAAGATATTTGGGAATTTAATTGCTTCAGTTTTTTATTTTTAAATATGTTTCACTTTTGTTCTGGGTTAATATTATCCATAAAAAGCAACCACTATCTTTTATATAGTGAAAAAAACCCCAAAATTTAGGTAAAATATATTTCAGAAGTTCCAAGGTGGTTTATGCTATAAATACAACAGTGCTTTTTTTTTTTAAAAAAAAGTCTTTTCTCAGTTAAAAAAAATCAATCTGTTATGAATTACTAAGAGGTAAAATACAGGGCTTGATTTTTCTCATAATCTGAGGAGAAATTCAGTACTGTTTAAGACAGGTAGAGTTTCTTCCTTCCCTTGGGGTTCTGTCAACGAAGGGACTCTTTCATTGTCAGGATAATATAGGAGTCTTGCTGGTAGTAGCTGCTCGGGGAAGAGGCTGAATTAGTGCATTCTTGGGTGTATCAATTCCTAACCCAGACATCTTCAGTCTCTAAATTTATCAAATACTCATGAACAACTTCTTATATTAACTTTTTCTATTTAAAAAGTTATACATATGAAAAGAAGGTACCTTTTTTTAAAGGTCAAAGTTCCAAGGCTGAAAACATTAAAGATAATGAAAGGTAACTCATAGAGGAAATAAAGGCTGAGTAAGAAACTCATGTATCATTACTTGATATCTGAAGATAGACCATTACAGATTTGTAGCTCCAGTTCATTCCACTGTTACTACAAATCTTCACAGGTCCCTGAGAAAGGACATCCCAGTCTTTACTCATTTCAGTGTACCTTTTCTTTCTCATTTCCTTGTGACAAAGGTACTTAGCAGAATTCACATATTGTTGGAATCTGACATGGCTGCACCATGAGTGCTTCTGCTTTGGCCTCAAACTCTCAATCTCTGGGCTTCCAGCTACTCACCCCAGTGTCCACAGCACCAGAGCAGGGGATATCAATGTACAAGATGCTGTAATTTTAAAAAACTGCACTGAAGTTAGTAGAAGCTGTAAACATCCCAATAACTTTGAATTTTGCATACAGTCTTGCAGGTGGAACACATCACATCACTGCTTCATAATATGGAAACAGAGCATATAATAGGATGCCTATGCATTTTGTCCAATTACTTAAAATTTACACTACATGTCTGTTGTTACTGATAAGGAGACTGAGTTGAGGCCAAAGACTTCAGGCTTATTGCGAACAATATTTGCATAATAGAAGGAATCATTAGATACATGGTTTGAAAATTAACCCCTCTTATAATATAATCTGTGAAACCAGTAAATCTGTGTAGTACTATGAATATTTATGAAACTATTGTTGAAAACTTCCTTTGCTATAGAACCAAGCCCCATTTTACTGGTAGTGCTTGTTTAGATTTAACATGAATGTCAACAGTTACCCTGCAATCAGGTCAGCCATCACCAAAGATGGCTTGAGATGAAATACATACTGGCTCTTTTTAATTGACGGTACAAAGTTTGTACAGCGTATTATGAAACACATTGAATAATCTCTCCAGATTTAATCAGAAGGTTAAATCCTGATGGCTTTACAGAAATGGTTTGTTGATTTCAGTGAGATGCCTCTTATGCCACACTTCATGGATGTAAGCAGGGGCAGAGCCAGGTGGGAGGTTGGGGAGGGGATGCACTTGCACCCCACTTTGATTCCAAAGTTTAAAACCAACTCCTTGGCAGTGGCAGCAGCACTTCAAGTCAGGCAGTCAATTGAATTTGTGGCTCTTTATAAACTATCCATTCCTTCTAAAGTCTTCTTTCCACAGGTGTTAATGACCCTCTCTTCTTTTTAATGGTCTTTATGTTCCATTAATCAAGCTAGCCTTTGTTCTGCAGTTTCTCCTGTCTGTTAGTTGCTCCTCGTAATGAAGCCGCTTCTATTAAAAACAAGCCTTGCAGCTTGTTTTTAATGCATTCCAGTTAATTTATATTTGTTTTTGCTCCAATCTTAAATGGAATAATATGGTCTTGGGCTCTTAGCATATTAGTACAGCTTCTAGTTTATTTTTAACTGGAGAAAAAATATGTGTTGCTTTATATGTGATGATGCACCACACCATCTGCACCTCCCCTTTTCAAAATTCTAGATCCACTCATGGACCTGGCTATTCTAATTTCTGAATTACCTATAATGGTGTAAATGAGGTTGGGAAGAGTCTTGTCTTACTAATAGTCAGTAGAATGGCCATAGGATTAAGGATGAAAAATTATAAAGCGAAGGGCAAAAAACCCAGGAGAACTGTGAAGAATTAAGTAGTGATTATATTAAAAAGTACCAATGGCCATCAGCTGGGGGTGGGGGGGTGGGGGTCTTGGCTCCAAAGAATGAGAGATTATGAAAGCCTGTAAGTGTGCCATGCACTCCTTTAGAAGAACTAGGCTGTGAGGTGTGAGGAGATAAGAGGTAAGGCAGGCTCAGGTGTGTCCTTGCCTGGGCAGCCCCTCCACCTCTACTGATAGCCCCTGTGTAAGAAGGCAAGTGCTGCAATGTATAAATATATTTTTTAAGGGGTGCCACTCAGTTCATAAACATTATAGAGGGTATTTTGAGTGAGGGGTACCTAGTGTGGAGAACTGCTGGTCTAGAGTGTCTTTTCTGAGTGACTGCTCAAGTGCTTAGGCCTGAGTGATTGCTACGTATTTTTATAATCCAGTCAAGTCAGGACAGGAGACTAAAAATGCATCTGATCATCATAGAGGAGAGGTAACAACCAGATCCCATGCGTGTACTTGAACATGATTGAGGGGGAACCAAGCCAAAGTTGTTCAAAGAGCATGTAAGATCCCATTTTGGACTTCCTCGCAAGCTAAGATTAGTGCCTTTTTTAGCATATACTGAGAGCAGAAGAGTTTGGGAAGAGTTTATTTTATTGCCAGAGGTTTGAAGAAAACCACCACCTTTTCCTTGCCTAGTTAGGGATGGTGTTGCACATATACACTCAGCAGATCTTTTTTCTTTTCTTAAGTCTCTATGTGCACAAGATTTTGGCAGTACCGTTCCAGAGATTAGTTTTTATGTGAAGGAACATGCTGCTAGCTTAAATTTTAAATGATAAAATGTCCCTAGTCCTCTGGATTTTGAAGAAAAATGGCTGAAGTAACTCATCATAGAAGTATTCAGAACATGCAGGATATTACAATAGCTGAAAGTTTGTTTTTGTGACAATTAGACTTTCCAGAACATTTTCAGTGAAATGAAACCTGTTGTTTTGAAGCTGAAACATTTTGCTGAGACATCATTTTATAGACTAAGCTATTGTTGGAGATGGAGAGTGGGCAGTGTGAGAGAATATTTTCCCACACTCAGTAGTTTTATAGTTTATTGTGGATGTGGAAAACTCAGACGTAAGCCCCCTTCTCTGCCTGCTTCAAAGTAATTGGAAATGAAAAACTGCTCTGAAAAGGGTTTCTACTTGCCAGATGTAGGTTTTGAGATACAAAATAGACATTGATATAATTCCATTTTCACTAAAAATATGAATGATTTTACTCACACTAGAATATAAAAACAGAAATTTTGAAACCTTGAATTTTTTGTCTTCTAGTCAGCTGTTCTAGCAAAGCCTTCATTCTCTGATTTCTGGTGTACATATCCATTAACAAACCTTTTTTTACATAATGAAAGAAATAGATTCTAAGGGCTTAATGTTTAAATGTGCAAGAGAAAAAAGGACACAGTAGGCTAAATGGAATGCAGAACTGAACACAAGTAAGACTTGCAATCGGAGATCTTCAGAAGGAAGCAAGGTCAAAATCCAATGAGATTTTGTGAAATGAGAGAAATAATGGACAGGGAGTAAGGCTGATGAGGGCACTCCTGCTCAGGGCACAATTTCTACCAGATATGCCCGTGTTTTATTCTACTGAGAGCTTTGTTACATTGATCTGTGGGCCTTCACACAGCCCACAAAAGTCAATATCCAGAGAGTATTGATTGCAGAAAGATGGTGTTATTCACTTATTCCTAAAAATCAGTCATTCATTCACAAGGGATATTTCAGTCACTATTATATTAAAAGTTTGTACATCAACAGTGATATAGTGTCCTGATATGACCAAAAATAGTGTCAGTTAAGAGATGATACACATTTTCCCAAAGACTGTAGAAAACAATGTTGAAATGTCTACTGTATAGTTTGAGCAGTTGTATAGATTGCAGTTAAATGCTGTTGGAATGCAAATACACCAGGAAGCAGGATTAGGGTTTTTGCAAGTTTTTTGACTTTCAGAATAGCACTTAATAACTTTTCTGTGGATTTTTTATAATGAATTTAATATATCCTGTTGTTTCATTATGATTGTAAAGTCAATTGTTTTAGAGAAATTTTGTGGAGAAGTAAGGAGTGAAGACAGAAGATTTTCATTAGATTCTTTATAGAAGACAGAAGATTTTCAGCTAAAAGCTAAGCACATTCAGAATAGGAGTCAGAGAGAGGTTGCAGTCTCCAGATTCTTGCTCCCCAGAAAGACTGAAGAGATGGGCCTGAAGTTTTCGAGGGTTCCAACATACTATATGATGACTCTGTTGTCAGTGATTATGAAACATAAAACTGGCAACATAATTTCTGTTGTTTCTCATTTTTTCTTGTTTCTTTTATATTTAAATTCTCTAGACAGCCATGATCTGATGACTACTGAAGTCACTGGAATTTTTCAGCACATAAATAGCAGAAAGGAGATAACAGCCAGGCAAGGGGCATTAGACATACTTTTCTTCAGTTATAGCTGCACCAGCTCTTCCTGATAGAGTTAAGGTTACTTTATGCTCTCTATTTTAATATCCCCTTTTCAGTTGCTTATAACTTTGTTATTTAAAAGACCCTTTTTAAAGATTTATCTAAACTGATTCAACACTTTTAGATGAAAACCTTGGGGAAAAGTATATTACTTTATCCTTTGAAAACCAAAAAACAAAACTCATGCTACTATTTTGTTGAAAAATTCTCGTAACCCTGTTGCTTCATATTTGGCAGCAGGGGTTGTCTTTATGCAAGTAATAGGCTTTTGCTATCTCCTTGAAAATTTGCACAAGTTCTAAGACTCAAAAACAACCAAAGAGAAAACAACTGACCCCCCCTTCTCAGTTTGCATATGTTTAGTTGAGATCCATTAGTTAGCCAAATACATTATCCACATATGTCATCCTTGCTGATCATTCTCCAGCACATAAAATAAGTGACCAAGCATGATTTTCCTTGCCATTGTTTCTCCCCTTTGCCAGGGGCTTCAGTGATACTGAGCACAGAAACTGAGAGCAAGGTGAGTCTTTCTTTTATATACTTAATGCTGCTTTTGTTACAGTCTAGACAGCATGGCAGAGATGGAGGAAGTAGGCATTTTGACATGAAGAAGGATTTGCAAGGGCCAGAAGTGGAGAAGTGAAAGGAGGAAAAGAGGGTCAGTGACTTTAGTGGTGGATAGGAGTAGAAGAGATGGGGTCCTAAGAGGGAGGCGTGAAGGGTAGGAGGAGAAAGAGGAACAGGGATGGACAGTGGTGGATAGGAGAAGACAGGTAAGGGGCAAAAGGCATAGTGAATCATGATAGAAACATATGGGGAGAAGAGTTATAGGCATGAAAAGGGAGGCTGGAGGAGACAGGATGGTCTGAGAAGGGGACTTGAGCAGATGGGGACAGAAAGAGGAAGGCACAGAAGCAGAAGTCTTTTTAACCCTTTCATCACAATGTACTTTAGATCATGTAATGGAACCCAAGAGCCCTAAATTTCTAAATCCTTTTGCTATCAGCTGTTATTACTCACTGGCAAAGTGGACATATTCTCCTTCCAGAAACCAGTCTACTTAGAATATGGGCAGATAAACCAGTTACCATGAGATGAAAGGAGTGCGGATTTATTGTGCCTTAGGTGCCTTACACTAACAGCAAGTGTGCATGAGCTTACCTTGCAATACATGGTAGCCTAGCCATCAACAAGAAAGCCTACAGGATAACAACTTTCTACTTATTGAACTTAAGTGGTATGTCTGTGTGTAGCAAGGCATTGTTGGTGCCCGCCACATGAAGGGCTGGAGTAGGCAGCAGCCAGGTGCTTGATTGTGGCTGCCATTTTAGAGAACAGGCTATAAATAGGGAAGCAGCACTAGTAGCTGTGAGAGAGACATTAGCTGGTGGAGTTGAGGCTCAGGAACAGCTTGGAGGTCTATGGGTTGAGGCTATAGGGATGGAGAAGGCTCCAGGTCCTGGGCATGACCTAAAACTGCACCCTGCCAGGGAAGGGAGGCCTGTTGAGACTGCTGATGGCATGGCAGTGAAATGCCAGGTCAGTTACCTCCCTGGTGAAAGATGGGATGGGGGTGCCTAAAAACCTCTAGCCCCCACATGGTCCTAGCTGAGTAATGCCCAGACCTATGAGAGCATAGAAAGGTCTGCAGCTCAGTTGTTCTAGCGGAGTTGTGAGTGAGTGTAAAAGCAGGCAAGTAACTCTGGATTGTCTTGAGGTACTCAACTGGTCCATGCTGGGGCCAGGACCCCACAGAGGGGTTAAAAGGGTGAAGGGCCTGTTGTAAGGGATGCCCACAGAACAAAGAGGCTCGGGGTCTTGACTGGCCTGAGATGGGGCCAGGGCCTAAGGGGGAGCTGAAGATCCCAGAGAGGGGATGAAGGGTATGACTGAGTTTAGCTGCCTGAGATACCATCTGTGAGGCTTGGGCTCCAGTGTAGGGGTGGAACAGACCTGCAGAGATCCCCCTAAACATTGCAATGCAAAATGGGCAGCTTCCTGCCTAATTAACACCATAATTATGTATCATCGAAGTGTGGCAGACAAGAGAGGTGGGTGGTTAGCCCAGAGACAGGTGGGCGTGCCAACATCAAACTGGCCCTGAGAAGTTCCCCTGTTACACTATTCTATGCATATAAGGTGATGTATACACATGGGATATCCTGGAAAAACTGTAGCTGTCCTGAAAAAAAAGATCAGTGAGGTCACACAATGCAAGCCCCTGAATTGAACTAGAAACTATGAAGTCTATTTGTCTCAAATCTGAGAATTTTTATCCTGATTCTGGTATACGGAAATTTCTTTTCCCCAGCAAGGCAGTTTCTTCTTGGAAGAAATGTTTATTATGTGCACAGTTACTTTACAACACTTACCTCCAAACTTTGCTTTGAGGTTCCCTGTTTCAGAGCAGCTCCAGTCCAAAGCCTGGTTGACTGAACTTTGCTGTTCATAGAATCATCACAGAAGTAGGGTCAAAGGGACCTTGTAGATCTTCAAGTCCGACCCCCTGCCTGGGCAGGAGAAAAACTGGGCTCAAATGACTCCCACCAGGTAGGCATCAAGCCTCTTCTTAAAGACCCCCAGGGTAGGAGCCAGCACCACTTCCCTTGGAAGTTGGTTCCAGACCCTAGCCGCCCTGACTGTGAAGTACTTCTTACAGATGTCTAATTATACCTACTCTCCAACAACTTGTGGCCGTTCTTCCTTGTTATGCCAGGGGGTGCTAGGGGAAACAAGGTCTCTCCCAAGCCCTTCTGGTCCCCCCTAGTGAGTTTATAGATGGTCACCAGGTACCCCCTCAGCCTTCTCTTGTGTTGACACAACTTTACCATTAATATGAAACCTTCTGATAGAATTTCAGGTTTTCTTTCTTTTTTTTTTTTCTAAAAAGGGGAAATAGCATGAAATAATAAAAAAGAACCTTAAGGATGCCCAGGCAAGAATCTAAAAGCTAGGAAAGGTCAGAACTGGGCTATCTGTGAAACTATAAGTTAGTGCCTTTGTACATGCATTATGATATGATTGTGTGCTTTTTCTTCTCACAAGACTTCTGCCTTATTCAGGGCACAGAATAGACTTTGCTCTAGAGAAAAATAAATGGATATTTTGAGATAGAGGATGTTGTTCGATAAAAAGCTCTCATTTGTTGCAGAAGATGGAAAGTGTCTAGCAATTGACTGCAGGGAGGAAAAAGGATTGGTCTCCCTGGTTAAGGCAGTTAAATGATTCCCAGGAGGATTGTATTCTAGCTGCTAAAGAGTACTAGGCAGATCTTTTGAACCATGTTTTACAGGGAATTGGTAGCTGGCAGGAAGAAGATGGGGGAGCTCAAGAAAAAGTTTGCCATAAATAGCTGAAAGCTGGTGGTGAAGGTAGTTGGGAAAGTGGCGGTGGATAGGTCTGCTTTCTCATCATTTATTCAGTAGCCTAACTAACAAGGGTGAGTAGGCCTGGTAGTTGACTTAGAGTGAATGCAGAAATAGCAGCCACTGCTGCTCTACATGCCACTGGCATGCAGATTGCAAAACTGCCCCATTATACCTCTTCCTTTATTATTACATCCGAGTCACCAGGAAGCTTGTACCCTGCCTGAGAGTTTTATGCCACTGTGCATAACTCTACTTCCTGACAGTCAATATCACAATAATCAGTAGTATTTTTTATGTGTGTATTTTTATTCCCTTATGAATAATGACTTAGATGATGACAACGATGACTACATTCCCTGAACACAACTTAGCATGTTGTTCAGCAAATCGGAAGATATGCTGTGGCAAAACAACAGCTCACCCATGTGGCGAATTCTAAGCAGGTCAGTGACTTTAATCAAACCATTAAAATCTAAGAAGAATTAAAAAAATATGAAAGCAGCAGCTTTTTAGATCTAGGTTGGAAAAAAAAGAACAGGACACGTTTTGGAACTCATGCTGAGAAGAGAAAACAAAATTCAATAAGATATTTTGATTGTGTGAAGCTCCAGGAATATCATGCAAAGAAAATCATGTCGGATAAGGCTAGATGTTTGAACAGAGAAATGCAATTATTTGGACTGACTTTTAAAAATTAGTATCTCAGAAAAGTGTGAGACGATGTGTCCGTAGACTAGAAATAATGCCTAGCCCTCTGAGGTGCTGAGGACTAGATCATTTGGATATGACAATGAGATACGGAAATTTTTATCTCTGTTGCCGAGTTTGTTTCTGGCCCAAGCCAGTCATCATTAAAGTTTGTTACCCCCTAGCAAATGATTCAGCATAAGGTCAGGGCACAGTTGTTTCCTCCAAAGGATCACCCCTTAAAAGCTCTGGAGAGAGTCCTACCCAGGATTAGAGAGAGAAGGCTGAGGATAGAGGCATATTTCAGGGTCTTTTGCTTTAGGTGCAGTTGGGTTTCTGCAGAGAAATCCCACTGGCTGTTAATGCCAGTGAGATTTAAACCAACCTAACCGTCTTTAAGCTCTATGGATACTAATGAAAAAACTGTAGGGGAGAATCTGTTCAAGGGCAGCATGATTCATACAGGGCTTGGGCTGCTGGGAGGGAGCAAACAACTCCACTTTTCATCTACAGGTTTCCCTTGCTTTATGCAGGTTCTGTATGTGAGAATTCACTCTTATGCAGTGACCCTTATTATACTGAAAAATTAGTTATATGCAAGGTAGATTCACTCTTATGTGATGGGTGTGATGGAAGCCTGCAGTCAGCTGCTTTGTGTGGTGCATTGTGGGAGTGGTGCACACCAAAATATAGTCTCCTGTGTGGCTTTTTTTTTTTTTTTTTCTGTTTTTTTTTGCACCGGTCCTGGAAGCACTGCAATACCAGGTCAATGCATGGAGTGGATGGAGCACGCTCCAGTTCCACCACCCAATACCAAAAAGAATCTGCTCAATATAGACCTCCTATGGAGGACATATCAGAGACAATTACCCTGGGGAGCTCGCCTACGTGGTCACGCTGCTTCCCCTGCCAGGTAAGTGTGGCTCTGTGCTCCTTGCTTGTTGTCTGCAACCTGTGTTTCTGTAGTTGCCATCCCCACATTCACCACCATCCTGTGCTTGTGTATACTGTCTGCTGTTGGTGAGTACCAAAATTGTCTTGTAAAAGTGGTAGAAATGGGCCTGGGGTCAGTACAGTCGAGGTCTTGGAACGTTTCCCTATTCGTTACATTGTAAAGTGGGTTTCCTTTATGTGAATTCTTGTTATGAGCTGTTTTCCAGGAACTCATGTACTGCATAAAGTGAGGGAAACCTGTACCTGCAGTTTATAATTGTTCATATGCAGAGGTGGATCCAGAGGAGGTAGGGCAGCACAGCTGCATGCCACTTTCAGACCATACCACAAGAGCAAAAGCTGGAGACTTTCAGTCCCCAAAGTGGGGAAAAATTCTCCTCTGTGCTCAGTGGCATGTTCTGTCATCTACCATTCCCTCCCTTCCCCTGCCTGCCACTGCCATGGTCCCTGCTGTTCATGACTAACCCAGGGGAAGGTCTCTGCTCCATTCCAGCTGGGTCCCAGCTGGGCACAGTGACAGCAGCAGCAGCAGCAGGTGGGTTTTTTCTCCATGCCTAATCTCCCTGGGTGTTCTCTGCCAGCCCTGGAGTAGGCACAGGGAGATGGAACCAGTCTGCTACCCGCCCCTGTAACTGCTGCTGTCCTCAGCTGAGCCCAGTTCCTCATGGAGATGGCTGGAGTGGAACAGGAGTGGCTCTGGAGTGCTCTCTGCCTCCAGGGCAGCCAGAGACCGAGTGGATGGGGAAGAGGTAGATGTGAGGGGAGGTGAGTGGAAGTGCTGCTGAACATGAAGGGGAAGGAACGGAATGCCAAAGTTGCAGGGGGTGGAAATCACATCTGTTTCTGGGTTTTGAAAAAGTCCTTGGTTTCTGATTCTACAACATGGTCTACTGGGTCAGGGGGAAGGGGCAGGGGAGGAAGGAGTGGGAGTATAGTCACCCCTGCAGCAACAATCACTGCTCCTGCACCCTCCTTTACAAAATCCTGCATCTGCCCACATTCATACGTTCCTTTTTTGAGTGAGGTAGCACTGATTTGTAGGACTGACTGTCTTCACTGGTATGAACAGAGGCCGTTGCTCTGCATGAAGGACATGGCCCTGATGTTTCTAAACATTTTGACATATGTGCCCAATTTTCAGCAGTGCTTAGTGTAAGGAACACAATAGAGACCATGGCATAAGTGCCTCTACCTTCACCCCCTGATAGTACAGGAGTGCACAGACACCTACCACTGTACTAGGACAAGAAACAAAGAGTCCCCACCATCTACAAAGAGGTAGATGAGAAGAAATCCTTGACTCCAGCAGTTCTCTTGCCTTAGTTTTCATTTGGGACTTGCTCTCTCCTCCTGTTTTTACTTCTTATTGAACTTTCCTTCATAAGACAGAGCCTTTATTTTTCTTACTTCTTTTAAATGTTTCAGCACCACTTTGATCTCTGTTTGGCACTCTGACTATATTTTCTTTTCTGCATTTTAAAATACTGAGAAATCTTCCCCCCTCAATTCTTTTTTAAACTTTTCATTTTAATTATATTTTCATCACCCTTCCTCATTTCCTTTGTTCATTCCCTTCCTTTTGTCTCTATTTAGCCTCTGTAATATTTTGGTTTTCCTGACAGTTTGTAGTTCTCTAAAATGAAATGCAGAGAAAGATGTATTCTGTAGTGGTCACAGCTGTTGAATAAGCTTTATTTTTAATACACCTGTCATTGATACACAAGGCCTTGGCTTAATCAGGGGAAATGAATCATTCTTCACTGCATTTATACCTAGTAAATTTAAATGCCATTGGTACTTGAGGTCTGGGATCACCTATTCATAATGAAGCCAGTTCTGGCTTTATACATACATTCATCTCATAGGTACTAATCAAAATTACTTTCCTGTGACTTTCTATGGTGTATCACATTATTGATTCATGTACTGCCATTCAGTGTCTTTCCAGCAACATTAAGCTTTTTCTAAAGATGACATCTCTGCCCCTACAATATTCATGAAAATTATACAATGTCATTCACAGTAATAATGACAGAATTTCTTCCTCAGTTGTCTTCTGATTGAATTTCTTTTGGTTGATTTTCTAATGGCTTGAAGTTTAATTTTACTTGCAAATGAAGCTTGTAAAACTGCAAATGTTAATTGTAGAGTCCAAGCTGAGTCCACCCTAGGATCCTAATATGTTTGCAGACTTTGGATCAGTCTTTCACATAGAACAAAGGTACCTGTGAAATTCAAAATCCTGATCCTGGTTATTGTTCTGAATTCTCCATCCACAAGTCACACACTTAGGAGTTTGAGATTCTGGATTAGGCCCATTTTCCTTAGTAGGAGAGCTGATAATTTTTTCCTAAGGAAGAAAAAATCACCAGAAAATATCAATCTATTGACATGTTTTTCTTGAAGCATTCAGGGTTTGAGAAAATACTGGCAAATCAAAGTCTGAATTTCTGGGAAACTGCTGCGTATCATAATGCTTCTAGAGTTCATGCTAGGCAGTCTGTTCTGGCACCTGGGACCCTAGTGTTTCCACAGTCCTTGTTTCCAAGTTATTCAGCCATAGAGAGGCTTCTAGTCCCTTGTGGTGAACTACGACAAAGTCCTGTAACTCTAGCTTAGCTGGTTCTCAGGACTTCTTGGCTCCCTACTGTGGAGCTGACAGTCTTGGAAGCTC
Source organism: Crocodylus porosus (assembly GCF_001723895.1). Lineage (NCBI taxonomy): Eukaryota > Metazoa > Chordata > Crocodylia > Crocodylidae > Crocodylus > Crocodylus porosus. The sequence continues at coordinate 177,020,281 of NW_017728886.1, read as the reverse complement.
TATGACACTCAGCTCTAGTTAAGTCTTTCAGGGTGTGTGCTTTCAGGAGGGAGCTGGGAAACTTTGAGACCCAGATGGGTTTTAATGTTTTCAGAAACTAGGGGATCATGGGGAAAGGGGTGGGGAAGATATTGGAAAGCAGCCTATAGCACCAATATCTGGTGAGCAAGTTGTTTGCCAGCATAATAGTACATTATAAAAATGGCATTGACAGCCCATATGACAGGAACACAGTTTTGGTTAAAAATGTAAGCTATTGCTTAGCTATGCGGCAAGAGACTTTTCAGCAGAACTGAATTATTTTCTGGGCTATAGGCTACAGTACAAACCTGGCAGCAGAGAACTTAAATGAACAGTTGATAAGTATAAAAGACTCTGCACATCCAGAAAAATGTATTCCATATGCAAGCTAACCCTGAAGAAAAAGAACTCTTTACTGTTGCTATCTTTATTCACATTAGAAATGCAAGTGCAAGGGAGGGGGCTATCTAGCAAGCTTATAACATTTTCACTCTAAACTAAAACAGAACATTCCTTATAAACTCAAGTAGGGAAAATTCATTTTTAGAAACTTTATCTCTGGAAGGGGATCTATGCTGTATAGTTTATTCAAGCAGTATTTTTAATTTTGTTAATTAAATGGAACTCTTAATTAAATTGTTGAGGGCCCATTATGCTGTGGCCTCAACTATTATACCACATGCCAGTTCCAGGCTGCTAGCAGTATGCATTTTTATCTGGGAGAGGGGAGAGAGGAGGAATATGGTTCTTGCAAAGAGGATATTTTACATGGCACTGCTTATTTCTGTATTCATACTGTTTTATTTGTAACACATCACTACATTTTCTCACATAACTTCTACCCCATAAGACACTCACCTTGTTTTTGGAAGGCATAATGAAGAAAAAGAGATTCAAGGATTTTTCCAGATCTGGCCGAATAGGCATTGAGCAGGGACAAAGCCCGTATCACTCTCTCTTTGCAGCCCTGCCCATCAAGCTTTAAATCTGGCACAGCCACTGCCGAATTGGCAGCAGCTTTTGGAAAGCTTGCAAGCAGAAAGTGAATGATCTGACCAACAGAGTTCACCCCTTTCCCATGAAGCTGGGAAGGGGAGGCAGCACAGCCCCCAGCAGCCATTACAGCATCCCCCTGCCTCCCCTTCAGCATGGAAACAAGCTACCTTGCATAAAACACATGCCTCAATAGCTTATTTTGGGGAAAGAGGTGTGTGGGGTATGCAATTAATACAGTACACTTTTACTTGTAGTATATTGTGGAGGTAACAGGGCATAATTAGCCTTTCTCATATCCTATGACTACAAGTATTTTAACATGTCACACACAACGCCTCTCACAAGTCACCCACAATTTGCTAGAATAGACATCCCTTACTGGCAAAAGGACATAGGTTATTCAATTGAAAATACAACTTGGCAGTGAGTTATACGAAAATGTTATTTGTTAATAACTTTAATTTATTAATTTCTCAATTTGACAGTCATGAAATGTCACACAACCATCAGTTCACATTTGTCATAAATTCTTTCCTTTCTGTTCTAAATGTCAATAGTTTTTCACATTAGACTGATAAGAATAACTGTTTTTAATAATGATTAGGAGAACAGCAATGAAATCTTTAAGTGCCTGTTATAAGGATGAATGACTTGAGGCGATTTTTGATTTTTCAGAAGGCATCCTCCAGATCCAGTTTCCTTGTCTTTCTTAGAAACCACTTGGATTCCACTTTTGTTGTCATGGTAACATGAACCTTTGCTCAAATGAGCCTTAATCACCAAGTTAGAAGTCAACATCTTTTTCTCACGGGAAATAACATAGGGGAAAAGGACGAATCCATTTTTTTCATAGCAAAGTTCAAACAATCCCCTTGACCACTCACTATCAGTTTCGTGGCAGTTCTCCTTTGAAATTAAATCCGCTACATGGTTTGGGAGGCATTATGTCCCAGCGTTTGGATGCATTTGGAATAGAAGCTTTCTTCCTATCCTGTAAATAATGCATAGGTAACATAGAAAAAAATATCACTAGGTTGCATATCTAGGGCTGTTCCATGTAGCTCTTCAGAATTTGGGACTTGCCAAATACTGTAACAAAATGAGAAATTACACAATTTTCATAGATTTCATAGATGGTAAGGGCTGGAAGGGACCTTGCGAGATCATTGAGTCCAGCCCCCCCTGCCATAGGCAGAAAGTCTGCTGGGGGCAAATCATCCCAGCAAGATTATAGGAGCTCTCAGTATACTTAGTGCTTCAAAGAAAACAAGTTCCAAACTCCAATTATTTTATAAACCAAGGTCCCCCTCCAATTCCAGATACATTAAGTCAAGACACTTAAAACCATTAAAAGCAGACAGTTAAGCAATCTACACGCTATGCTAGGGACCAGGAATATTCCTACATTGCACAATTCTGCGCTGTGAAGAAACAGCCAAGTTTTCTCTAAACAGCAACCTGGGAGTAGGTGTGGCTCCCTGTATTATGAGTCTAGCCTGTAAAATCACCACTTCAGACCTTCCCACACAACTGCAAGACCCAACGTCCCAAACAACAAGAACCATAGGTAAAAGCAGGGAATAGGAGGTCACTGCCACCGCAGTGACAAAGGAAGCAGTTAGATAACGTAAGATTAGAAGATCTTAGGAAAACGACTATGCTCCACACAAAAGAAGAAGGCAAAATTTCCCATGGTCTGTGCCTACATAACCTAGGGCAGTAGTTTTCAACCTGCGGTCCACAGGCCCCTGGTGCTTTGCAGACTGTATCTAAGGGGTCCACAAAAGATTACTATGATCAATCAAAAGTATGTGAATACCCACACTTACAATTCAAAGGGGTTTGCACCTCCATTTGAAATTTGTTAGGGGTTCACAAATGAAAAAGGTTGAAAACCACTGACCTAGGGGTTAAATTTCTTTCTGACCCCAAGCTAGGTGGTCAGTATGAAGTGAATAAGAGACCAAGATCCTTAGCCAGGAATCTGTAGGTTTTCTAAATACCTGTATGAATATTGTTGCCCTACTGTCAAACATGCCAGCCTTTGCTCTGCTAAAACTCCCAGGGCCTCAAGGGAAAGTGAAATAAACCCAGAAGCCGTTCACACTCACAAAGGAAAAATAAATCTTTCCTGGTCCCAGATGGCAACCAGCAAGCTTAGGATAGAAGAGAACTGGTAGAGGACCTTTACTTCTGAGCAGCTCCTGGAGCTCTTATCCTCCCGATTGTCCACACATTAACACCTTAAAGTGGTTTTTGATGTAACAGACTGCCAATGTGGGCTCACCAGATTGGCTTGAGATACTTACCCTGGGCTAGAAACAGTGCTAGTGAACTCTGAGCAACCCCAAGGGTGGAGTCGGGGAGCCCTGCCCTGTCCTGTGAAAAGGGAGAAGCCAATTGAAAGAAGGGTTTTCAATCCCCTCATTTCCATGGAAGGGAGATGGCCATAGTGGGGGTGGGGTGGGGGGGACAAGCCACCCTGAGCCCTGGTTGGCTGGTTTGCAAGCCAGGGAGGGACTGCTGGAGGGGATAAAAACAGCAGCTGAACTGGCATGGGGGCTGCTGACAGTGACTCCAGGGAACGCTGCAGGAGGCCTAAGAAGAGCTAGGGTGAGCTGACCCAGCAGAAGGAGCAGAGAGAGGCCTCTGAAGAGCCTCGAAGGCCCTGGGAGAAGGCAGCAGCAACAGTCAGCCATGGCTCCAGCCCTGCAGCAGAGAGGGAGCCGCAGCCAGGGCTTGGGGCAGAGAGCTGGTGCCTCAAGGCCCCATTGCACTGTGCTGGACATGCCGGGTGTCCTGGAGGCTAGGGGTGGCAGTTGGCCCCCCACTCCACTGTGGAGAAGAAGCAGCAGTCAGGAGCCCAGGTAGTATCCTTATCTGGAGCTGGGCTGGTGAGTTGAGGAAACCCCTCACCTTCCCTGGGGAAGTGGGGCAGCAGCAGGCAAGGCACTGGGATCCTGAGGAGTGGCAGAGCACCAGGACGAAGGTCCCCAGGAGCTTGGGGCGCAGGCCAGTGCTTGGAGCAGGACTGACGAGCCACGAGGCGTGTGGGGCGCCTGGCCAGTCATCTGGAGCAGGGGTTTAGAGCAACGACCCCTGGGAGCTGCCTGTGCTGCTGACCCTCTGCCACTGACTGCCCCAGAGGGGACTCAGTCCTCAGTCCTGTCCCTTATTCTGCAGCTGATTGTCATGCCGATTGCTGCAGGAGCCTACTCTGTTGCTTGTTGCTTGCCTTTTTGGTTGCCATGGAGGGTCGCTGTTCAGCCTCTTTGAGGGGTTGGAGTTTGATACAATTTGATTGCCTGCAGACCAGAAGAGCTTAACTTGTTGCAGTCTGTTGCTTATTGGGAAGACTGTTGAAGCTGCTGGGAGTGAGCACCTTGTTTCCTTGTGGTAGCATCTCAGCAGTGGCTGAAAGCTGCCAGGTACCCTACCTGTGGTTCTTGAGTCAAGGGTTGACTAATGCATTCTGGTTTGTGTTGTGATTCTGGTTATGCCATTTAAGCTCACATGTAAATAACCTTTCCTGTTATTCTTGTTTTGTAAATGAAGTGTAAATAGTTAAATCAGTTAAGTGTTAGACCTTCTTGGGACCACAGGCTGCTCTGTGCGGAGCAGGGGCCAGCTGAAAAGTAAATTGGTGTTGGTCGGAAGCCCTGCCCCACTCTCACCACACTATGCCACATATTGGGCAGGGGTGGCAACTATTGGGCTGCCACCCGGGTTACATTAGCATGCACTATGATGCTCAGAGTTACACTACTCCAGGGCAGGATTATCTCTGATCTGCACTACCCAGCTCCTGTTTCGTTAAGTAGTGGCCACTCCCCACAGATGTACCGCCCAGGCTGAAGTCTTCTCACACCCCTGCCCATAGAACAAGGGTATAAGCCTCTCCTGGCTCACCAGCTCTCTAGAGGCAACTCACAGCTATAGCTCCTAGTCCTGCCCCTGCTCACGAGGCCTATAGGAGCAAGTCACAGCTGCACAGGTAGGGGACAAGTAGAGAAGATTTCTAGACAAAGGGTATGACTACTCCAAAATCCAAGCTAGTACTAACACCGATCATCATTTGTGAGGCTCACAACATAGGGTATAACAAGGCCCTTAATGTCCTGCAACCAGGGGACTAAACAAGGTTTTGGATATGTATAAAAACTGAACTGTTTCAAAATGTCACTAGTTGGGAAATGGTTTATACTTATGAAAATGCTGGCGGTGAGACCTTGGGCAGGATGGGAGGAGGGAGCATCCAGGCCAACATCCCTGAGGCAAGTGGGAGAGGAGAGTTGCACCTATGCTTTTAGAGACTTCCAGCGAATGGATGACCCATGGCTGGAGGTATTTTCACTTTTCTGTTTTCCCCTCTCTCCTAAATATGAGTTCAGTAAACTTCAGTAGCTTGCAAATGACCAAAGTCTGCAGTTGTCTTGCTTGACTTGGAGAGGGAAGAGAGAAGGGGAGTGCTTGGATCCATGCTTTTAGGTTTCTAGGGGGTCTGTGGGGGCATGATGAAGAGTTGCATTCATGTAGGTAGTAAGGAAAGCTGTTTTTTAGAAAGATGGCATATGCTGAACAAACAGTGCAAGGAAGCTTATTGATAAAATGTGCCAACAAAAGGGGAAAAAAAGTGGTGGGGGGGTAGGGGCAGTAGAGTTCTGGATACATACAACTGCAGCCAATTGCAGCAGTAGTGGGGTGGGAGTCAGGAGTAATGTAGTGTGGGATGCCTGGAGAACCAGCCAGACCTGTATCACAGAACACGTGTTACATTTAGACTGATCTAAACAAACTTAATTTTATCTAACCCATAGGTGTGCAGGTGTTCATAGCACTTATATCAGGCTAAAAATGTTGCATATAACTTAGGTCATTTCTGAGGTGCGCAAAATCTAAATTAATTATGCATAAATCCATCTATCAAATGCCTGCATGGTTCCCCTATTGATTGAGGTTAGTCCTCTGGCATCCCAGCATGCATTGTGCTGGTGATCAGGCAGCACTTAGCCTGGGGGTGGGGTTTGGTTAGTGCTTGGCTGGAGCAGCTGTCTCAAGGCTAACCCTTTTCCTTAGCCCTGCTTTGTGCTGTGGGCCACACAGACATGGGAGAAGTGTCTCCTGCACACACTCAGGCTGCTAGGCACCAGAGGACCCTTGTCCCCACACCCTCAAGACCCTGTCACAAAGCACCCCTCCAACCTACATACAGACTCAAATATTGAAAGCAAGAGAACCCCAAAACTAAGGCACAGCTTCACAGACCCAACACTTACACACCGAGGCAAAACCCCCAAATCCGAAGATTCAGGCACAGCCTCACAGACCCCCTGTTTCAAGGGCCAGACCCAGGCACCCCACAAACCAGATTCTTAAGTGGATCCATTCACCACGAGCAGAAGCTGGTGTGGGCATGACCCTATTGCATCTGGGGCTTAGCCACTACCACAGGTAACTGAGCTGTGTTACCTGGGGTGTTATCGAGGGCAGTTTCTGCCAGCTGACAGATGTCCCTGGAGCACTTGTGGCCAGCTAAGAGTGTAAGCATCCAAGCTGGGGGAGACAGGCAGATGCCTTTGAAAAGTTCAGGAGCTTGTGGGGAGTTCACTCCTCTCGTAGGGAGAAATCTTCAGTCTAAATTTGTCTACAGCCAGTTCATAGCCATTTGATCTTGAGATGGTGAAGCTTTTCAGTATAAAGGCTCTTCTCCTTCTCTAATACTCACTCCATAACATGTAGTTATAGAGACTGAACACATCTCTTTATAATTTCCATTTGCTGCGCTAAACAAGTAAAGATCCTTTAATCTTTTTTCATGACAAAAGATCTTCCACTCCTTTGTCTTGGTGGTCCTTCTTTGAACTTAGTTTTATAGTTTCATAGTTTCTAGGGTCGGAAGGGACCTGAGTAGATCATCTAGTCTGACCCCCTGCCATGGCAGGAAAGAGTACTGGGGTCAAATGAC
>NW_017728886.1:176973229-177011735 GCF_001723895.1 Crocodylus porosus | reverse complement strand
CTTATGTGTACAGTTGTACGATCTTATGGTAGCAAAGAGTTCTAGGGATTAAAACAAATGCATTTTAAATTTTAAACAGCAGCAATAAATAATACTTAGAACTCAGTATTGGTCTGTTTAACTTACAGCTCAAAACACTTTACAATTATGGGAAACATTATTATTAAAACCTCACTCCTTCAAAATATTTTTAAAGATTGTCTTTTTCTTTCAGGATACAATACCCAAAATATTGCTTTAGAAGAGCTAGCATATTTTCCAGATCAGTATGCCAGGATGTCTTTTGAAGGGAAGGGAAGAACAAAATATTACTCCAATGTCTTCCCTTAAGTGATATCAGCTAAACAGAGTTTGATCTGAGAGCAGCGTCTCCCCTGTGGAGTTAAGGAAATAAAATGGAGGTACTCAGTATGTCAGATCTGAAGAGAGCTTGGTAACTTTCAAATGTCTGTGATGTATTCATCCACAAAGAAGTACTTGGGCTCACTTCACTGAGGAGGGTTGATGGAAGGGTGAACAGCTGTTACCTTGCGAAAGAGCTCTGTCCTCCCAAAGGAGTAATAATATGTTAGTGACAGCTTTCCAGAGCTCCAAACGGGATGCCTCTGGAGTGCAGTGTTTCTCTTGTAATTAATATCTACATAGTAATTTAAGGATAATGAACTGATAAAATGCAGCTGCAAATTCCCCCCAACTCCACCATTTTAGTGTCATGATTATTAATGTTCATTAGGGACCAAATTCTGCAGCCTTTATTTATTCTGAATAATATCTTACTCCATGGGTAGCCCTGTTTGAATGAAATGAACTTTTTGTAGAATATTTGCTCTTTAATGCACATAACCCCCCCCAATCAATCAATCAACCAAACAAACAACAAACAAACCCACACTTCAGATTGCATTACAAACTTGACTCTGCGTCAGTACAAGCAGTTAATAAAATTTCCCATCAAGACCATGCTAAACTGACGATGACTCTGGAGGAGATTTAAAGGTCTGAGGGTTTCTTTTGATAGCTTCTGTTCTCAGTGCAAACAAGTCCTCCAGAGCAGTAAATGCAAAAGGAAACTTTATTAGAATTCTCCAATTATAAATACTGCTAGCAAATAAAGAAAAACACAGTATATATCTACCAATACTTTTATGATCTAAGCAGAAATAAGCAGTCTTATTAACTTAGGGTGGCCCCAGCTCAGGCTCAGGGAACAGCTGGATCAGGCTGGATGCCGTCTGTGAGCAGGGGCAGCACCTACTTGCTAGCTGCCCACCCGGATGGCCCTGGGGGACACCACCACCATGGTGGATCCAACTCGATCCAACTCCTTCCCAAGCCCATGTGGGGAGCAGTGCCCAGGCTTGGGGAAGAGTTGGATCTGGTGGGTAGTGCCTATGAACTGGGGTAGCACCCACGTGGCTAGCACCCCACCCAGGTGGCCCATGGGGTGTTACCACCACAGAAGGAAGGACTGATCCTCTGTGCAAATGGCTTGGTGGCAGTTTGCGTGGGCAGGCTCCACTGAGAAAAAATAGTTGTGACGGGCTCAATCTTTTCTTTTTCTTTCTGCAGAGCCTGCCCACCTCTCCTGTGGCCAGGGGGTGAGTTTTCAGTGGGCCCTGAGCTGTGGGGGACCCCGGACCTTCCCTCCACAGTGACAGCACCCCTTGGGTGGCATCCACCTGCTAGCAGCCCACTCAGGTGGCCTCAGGGGGAGTGCCCCTGCCATGGAGGGAAAGCCTGGGGTGCCCCACAGCTCAGGAGCCGCTTAGCTCAGTGGAAACTTGCCTCTCAGCTGTGTGAGATGCGGGCAGGCTCCAAAAAAAAAAAAAGGATTGGGCCCCTCACTGAAGCCCCTAAATTGAAATGGTGGGTTTTTAATCATTGCAATTAAAAAGTTATGATTTCAATTTAGGGGACTAAACCTCCATCATGTGAACAAGTGGCCTTAGTATTTACACAGGTGCCTAGCCTGTTAGGGAGACCTTACCTGAAGTCAGAGACTAAGTTCCAAGAGGTATTGGATCTTCATTATGTCTGCAGACATGGATCTCAAAGGATGACAGAGGCACACATTTCAGAGCACTGAGACCTTTTTTTATCTCCCCCAAACAGAGGTTTACAAGATGACTTGATGGTCACAAAAAGAGATGCTTTTATGTCTTCCTCTTGGACAAGCTCAAATGCACTGAACTGAACCTTTAATCAAGATTTGTTATCCTAAGACTGACCAGTCTTTTTTTGAGGATTTTCTCTTGCTTATGACTCAGCAGTGAGTGCATCTACATGTATACTTTAATGTACATTAGCCTATTTTAATGCTCATTTCTGGGCACATCTATATGTTACCCTGCATCACTATAATGACACACTACATTGCTGTACAGTGTACTATGGTGATGCAGCAATCACGTGAATCTACATGTGATTGGCAGCTACTTCATCATAGCAGCACACTCCCTTGTTTTAGTGCACTGATTTGGCAAAGTAGTGGTGAAATCTAACCATGCACCATGTGCACAGCGCAGTACAGGCTGCTACTGAGCCATGCCTTAGTACTTCCAAAGGGAAGTACTAAAGCATAGTGCTGTAGCAATGTCACCATATGGTGACATGTACACCCGTGCAAAGTGTCACAAAAAAGTGCTCTTTAGCTAATGCACATTTTTCTAGTACCTCACAATGGAGGTACTATAATTAATACACATTAGCTAAAGCACATTAATGAACATGCATATGTGTCCAATTTCTTTTACATTACTTCCTTTAGTCTCATTTATGCTAACATAGCCTAATTTAACCTTAACACAGTTAAAAGCCTACTAAAACTCCTATAATGAAAGCTAAGAAGATTCAAACTTAACACAATGGTTTACACTTCCATGCCTGTTAGATCAATACAGAAAAGGAAATTCAAGAACTGGCAGCAACTTTGGATTTTTAACACCTACCTGACCCATGTGGAAGAAAATCCCATGGGGACATCTATATTGTAGTCAGGAGATTGATTGCAGCCCATCTTGGCATAAACAAGCTTGCTTAGATAACAACTTCAGTAAGGAGGCTTCAACACTGTCAGTTCAAGTCCACAGGAGACTTCTCAAGTACAAGGTAGTGAGACCATCCTGGAGACCATGCTACTTTGCCTTCGCTGCAGTTGTTACCTAAACTAGCTAGAATGAAGCTGACATATGTACACTTATGTAGTGTAATTTATACTCTGAGAACTGGAATAAAGTATAAAAGGCAAATTAGATCAAGGGGGAAACTAGCTTAATTTAAATCCAATTCTTTGTTGTTTTTATACTCCACATAGGACAAGAATTGCAAAGAATCTCATTAGATTGAATAATTGGCTACAGACAACAGGATAAAACTGAATACAGAACAATGTAAAGTGCTACACCTAGGGAACAATAATCAAAAGTACAGCTACAGAATGGGAGATAACTGGCTGAGTAGCAGCATTACTGATATCCCAGACATTTTGGTAGATCACAGAATCACCATGAGTCAAGAATGCCATGCATCTGTTAAAAAAGCCAATGCAATTTGAACTGCATCAATTGAGTAACACAGTTATTCAAATCTAAGGTGGGGTTTTCCCCCATTTAACATGGGGGGTGGGAATTTGAGTATGAGACAGTGGGGAAGAGGTGAGGGATGGGACAAGCAGCTGCTGTGGCCCCAACCCTTGTCCCTCCTGGGGGTTAAAGCCAGAGCCAGAGCTACTGCCTGGTCCTCTCTCACCTTTGACCCACCCTCATGTGCCCCTTGCCACCACCTCTGTCCACAGCCTCAGGGTCCCAAGTTAGGGGGTGGGGGTTAGTGTAAGTGACACTCTAATAATTAGATTCAATAAACTTATAAATCTTTCATGTATAGAAACTAAGTATTGGTGGGGGGTCGTCTTAAATTCACCATCACCTTGGATTCAGGAAAATATTGTGAAAGACATGGGAGGTGATAGTGCTACTCTACTTGGTGTTGATTAGAAAAGCAAGGCAGTGGAATAGACTGACTGAAAATGCTATGGAGCCTCCTTTATTTGACGTGTTCAAGAAGAACTAGATAAGCATTGGACAGGGGTGATTGAGGGGTCACATTTCTGCAGTCATGCAGGGAGTTGAACCAGAAGACCTTTAAGGTCCCTTCTAAACCTATGTATGAGAGTGTATTCTTTTCTTCCTTATGTATTAAGGAAATTTTGACTTGATTAAATGAAAAACACTTGGAATAAAAGCTAACGTTTTGAGTAGGAAAATAGCCTTTTGATCTTTAAATTATTCAAGCCGCAGGAGTTTAATTTTAATTTTTACTTCTTTTGCCTATTTTTCAATCTAGCAACCAGAAAGTCTTGTAATAAGACTAAGTCTGCTTAATGAGAAGCTAACTTGCCAGAGTATGAGAAAGTTGCCTAATTAGCTATTCAGAGACCACTTCAAACTAATTTAGCTTTTACAGACTTTCCGGTGATTTAAATAACAATGAAAGAATTATTCTACTTTTAATATTCTACTTTAAAGTATTGTTTTACTGGCTTATAGCACCAGTCATTTTGACAGTGACATGATTTTTTCTAGGAATATCATCTCTACTTGTTGCATCAGAAATATAAACAAAATTTAATTAGAAAAAGACGCAGTGGGTATGTCTACACATGCACTTACTGCACATTAAATTTACTGCGCAGTAAGATACTGTGCAGTAAGTGAGGGTTAGGCCACATCCACACGTGCAGGCATTACAGCACAGTAATGCTGTGTGTGGACTGGCTTGGGACTAAAGTTAGTCCTGAGTCAATCCATACACACAGTATTATTGTGGAGTAAGGCACCTACATGTGCATTACTGTGCTGTGACTAATTGGGTTTAATTTGCTACCTGCATGATGCAGGTATCAAATTTATGTCCAAGTCAGCATAAGACACCATATTTCTTGTGCAGTTAATATGCACATGTAGATGTACCCACTGTAGATTTCTCCAGGAGTCAATCTTCTTCATATCCCTCTACAATCTTTGTGACTTCTTACTCTACTTTGTAAGCTCATGTCTAACAGCACTGACAGGACAGATATTGGGCATTTGAGAACAAGCTGTATTGAGAATTACAGATGTGTTACATTATTAACTCTAAAGCAGATCAGAAAAGCTCAGGGCTGCGGAAACATGAGGCACTGTTATAAGAAAATAAAGAATTCATAGATCAGTACCCTCTAGTTATCAATTACTCTATATCAATTAATTTTAATATTTTACAAAAAGATTTTCTTTGGGGGAATGTTTTATCAAATACTGACTTAACAGAGTTAACTTGCTCAGTATGCAAACAGAAGCAGAACCTTTAGTGAACAGATTATATTTTAGAATGTTTGCAAATGTGTTCTGTTGAACCACTGACATTTGAGTCACTTGTCTTATTAGTCACTCACAATTAATTCATACTTAAGGAACAGTGTGTGATAAATTATGTTTTTAGTTAAATTTAAAGAATGTGTCAGAATTTGTGCATCACATAAATAATACTTTTACCCATATCTACTCAAAAGCAAAATTTATATTACTGGAGGGATGGATAAATATTTAAATGATTTACCAGAGTGCTGTACATTCAGTGCATATGTACAGAATGCAATCATTCAGCCAAACTATGATTCCACAAGTATTTGGTGTGAAGAAAGTGCCACACAAAATACACTAGAATTGCTTGGTAGTGTTTAGTTAATGGATACCTATTATCATGCTAGCACTATAATCTTCTATGTGCTGTAACTACACAGGGAAGAAAGGCTAGAAAGGAGAACTGAAATGATGAGTAGCACCAATGAAGCAATTTTGAGTTGAATATGGAGTGCCTCATTGTTTGTCTGAGAAAGTTTTACTAGTTGCATAACAGAAAAGAAGTGTTTTTGTCATAGTAGCCTGAGCATCCTTCCCTTCCTTCATTAAAAATATTATTATCCAGCTACATTTACATCACTGATCTCTGATTCAACCACAGTAACTCGCATGTACATAACCTCCTTCCTAAAATGTCTTAAATTTTTGTACTTAGTCAAGAAAAACTCAAAGTAAAAAAAAGTTATAACTTTTTTTCTATAAGGCCCCTCTACACATTACATTTATGCTGCAATTGACAACTTGTTAATCATGGGATAAATGGCAAGAATACTACATGTGTATCCAATTAAAATGCCATAAAATGGCAAATCGGCCATACATTTTTTTTTCCACATATAATGCAAAATTGAACATATGGTATGTCCATACACCAGCTCTCTCCAGAATTAGCTCTGGACTTGCCTGAGCACCAAACCTGCATGCCAAGGATACTGTTGGCACCAGTCTGAGAGAGCTCAGGTCTCCAACTGTCTAGGGACTTCCCCAGGGTGGGTACTGACAATCAAATGAGGCAGTGGTGGAGGTGGATGTGAGAGGGTGGGGGGAGGGGGAAATCAGAGGCTTGTGAAGAGAGAAGCCAAAGGGCTTCCCACATTAGGGCTTTAAACCACATGAGTGGCAGCTCCAGTAGGGCTGTAGGATGCATTGGATCAGGGGCTGTCTGTGAATCATGATCTCTCACCCTGAAATGGCAAGTAGAATTGGGATCTGATCCCTGGTGCCACAATCATGTCTCCTGCCATATTTAAAGTTATCCATAGAACTTGACCAAATTTCTTAGAGGAGCACTGAGTCGTATATGATCATGAAATCTCCTCACAACTACATTCCACTGGAACACCAACCTTCAGGATTGAAACCATCACACTTATGATTGAAAAAGCATGTGTACAAAAGAGAGCTGTCTGGCTTATAAATATGAAATTCAACCCTAGAAGATATCAAGAAAATCATGAATCTCATTGTCGTAGAACAAAATAGTATAATTCCCTTCAGCTAGGGCATCCAGAATAATGTGATTAAGATCAAGCAAAGTTCATTACTGATTAGAGAATGAAATAAAACAAACACCATATTTGCTCAAATACAAGATGAGTATCCCTTTCCCAAAATCAGCATAGGGAAAAAGCCCCCTCATCTTACATTTGCACAGAAGGAGACCTCTTTAAATACATTGGCTATCATTAAACTGTTGTGAAAAGCAGCAGGTGCTCAGTAATGGAAATCAACTATGAAGTTGATTATATGCAGCTCATGCTGAGTATTCCCATAAAACACATGGCCTATATTGGGCAAACACACTGGTGGGAACCTTTTCTGTTTTCATTTACACATTTTATTAAATACACACATATAACCCTACACTTAACAAAGCTTCATGTTGAGCATATTTGTTTTACCAAAACTTTGTATCACAAAAACAACTACATATCCAAAAGCATACTACCTATATTAAACCCTTTAACAATTTACATGAACTTCCCACGAAAAACCCTTGTAGAACTCTTTTTCTTCATACTGAGCCCCATGAAAAACTATTACCTTAGTAACCATCTGAAACTCTCTGCCACTCCCATTAATCCTCTCTTTTGTTTCAGTGAAACAAAGTGTGTCCAGTCCTTTTTCCTCCACTTCTTCTCTGATCTCTTCCTTGTCCCAATTGATGTAGTATTTTAGTTAAAGGAGCCCCAGCTTCAGGTACTCTGTTTCAGTGGAAGCCAACCCCTTAAAAACCCAGATGTTTCTTACTTTCCACAAACTAGTTTTAACACATGCTAATAAAGTCCTTAATAACGTTTTCTCTGGTGCTTTTGGTATGAGTCCATATATTACCAGCTCTGACACTAGCAACAGGTTTATTTTGGTGACACTCAAAAAGTGGCAGACCCTTTCCCACACCCTTTCCGAGACACTTTGCATATGTACACTCCCAAAATATGTCTCACTGTTTCTTCTTCACCTCACCTCTCTCTTGGGCATCTTGATGAACTCATCAAGCCCCATCTGTGTTGCGCTTTTTTCACTGATGGCTAGGAAATGATATTTAGAGGTTTGCTTTTGGCTTGTAGGTAAACTAGATTGACTTTTATTAGTAGATGTTTTGGATGGGGAATCCAGAAAAAAGATGACAAAGTGATACAGAAATACAGAGTGCCTGAGCGAGGGACTAACAATAGAGGGATGGGGGTGAGGAGGGGAATGCAACTAGGTTACCAGGGGTAGGGGGTGGGGGAAGGTGGAAGGGGAGGGAGGGGGTTCGTGACGCTGAAAGAGAAAGGAGATAGATACACACAAACCCGTTACAGTGGTCTGCAATGGTGGAGGAAGTGGCTCGGAGGAAGTGTCTCAGTCCATACAGTCTCATCACGGGGGTCCTCTTCAGGTAGAGCGGGGTCATCCATTAGAACAATGGTCCAGGGCAACAGCAATGGGTAATTGGTTTCTAAAAGCCTGTTTGTGACCAACTTTCCTTCAAGGCCCACTGTGTCTGAAGCCAGCAGATACACAGCCTGGGAAATTGAAGACACATTGTAACAAGTGGGTGTCCCAGGGCTGTTCAAATTGTTGGCCTGCCCACTTGTCCCAGGGCTAACTTTGCCCACCACACCTTTGATGATAAAATTGAATGATGATAACAAGGCAGGAGGCTGCCCATTTACTTGCCCTGATTCCAAGGGCCTATGCACATGGCTCTGATCTTCCCTATACTGTCCCTATACCACATCCCATGCCTCGCAGATGTCATCCATGGCCTAATGCTTGGCCTTAGCTTGTTTGGCCTTTTAATTCCTCCTTCTCACATTCCTCCTCAAGTTTCTTCCAAAAAAAAATCATACCCCTCCATTTATCAGGCTTTCAAGAGGTAGAAAAAATGCTGATAGGAACCTACCCCAAGGATAGATTACTGCAGCCCACCTGAGTAAGAGTTAAGGTATATTGTGTGCAGTCCCCTTCAGGACTGACTTTTTGGCATCATGGTGAGCCACTACACAGAATATATTTTGATTTACTCTTCACTCCCATATCTGAGAAACACTTTTCTTTCCTATTTTCAATAAGCTGTGTTTCTCACCAGTCTTAAATGGCTGGCAAATATCACCAAACATGACCCTAAATATTTCACCCAGAATCCCTCTGCCACTCCCTCTCTCAGGCTATTGCTTATGATTAATGTGGTCCTACCCTCCATGAGATGGAGCTGGATCAGCTTGCCCTGAACCTCATCTGCATATACATTTTTTGAGGATCCCAGGACTCATGACAAGAAAATCCAGTTTCAGTTATGAGTGTGTGAGGGGGTACTTAGCACAAAGATCCTTTGTGGTGGGTATCTGGAGGATATACACATAGTGAGCAGTACTGAGCTGTGGGATCACCATGGCTTCAAATTCTGTTGACTCTGCTGGGGCCAAGCCCAATGACGTACATAGTAAATTATGAGCCTTTTGGCTTTGGACTAATATCATGCATAGTTTGTACTATTTATAAGTAAATGCAAAAGTGCTGCCTAAAACTGTTTATGAAGTGCCTGTGCTAACACTTGCAACAATTTCAAAAAAGGTAAAATGCATCAATTCTATAGATTAAGTAAGTCTATGGACCTATATGCAAATTGCTACAGGTGTGTTTATTTCAAGGTTAGCATTTTCAGATTTGGCTTTTACTTCTATGTGGTCAAGGTGAGCAGGGTATCATAGTAAATGGGGGAATAGAGGGGGAAAGGGATTTTAGGGATAAAAGTGTGCGTGTGCGTACGCACGCGCATGTTGGGGGGGGGGGCAGAGGGCAAGGGGGATATCTAACCTCCCAGATTATTTTTTTCTTGCTGTAGTAGTGGGAAGGGGACAAATTCAAGATGAACCTTGAATAATTAGATTTGATGCCTGGAAAATTATAACAAATATATACATTTTCCACATACAGAATCTAATGGGGGGATCATCTTATATTTGAGTAAATAGGGTTGTTGTATTTCCTTCTTCATTTTGTGGGGGTGGGCATTCAGTTACCATAGTGATAGGCATTGCTAAGGGCATGTAACATATTTCTAAATTAATCTTCCACAAGGGCTACCAGCTACCATTCTGCATTGTATTTTTTGTGCAATTCAACATTATAATTATCTAGCACAAAAAGGTGATTGTAGTGCTCTTCAGTATTTGTTCATTTTTGCAATAATGCATCATTACTGTTTTTTTACTGCATTATGATAAAGTTTTTTTGCCAACAGTTTCTAAATATCAGTTAACCTTTTTCAAAAAAACCTATGGCAATGGAAAAATATCTACTACACCCAAATAAACTTTAAAAAAACCTGAAGACAGTTAGAGATGCAGCTTTTTGAAGGTGGATGAGGCAAACTGTTACTATTTGAGATAGCAGCACATAGAGGGTAAAAGAGCTACATCACTATGAGAGAGATGACAGAGGTCAGAACCAAGGTCTTAGACTTTAAAAAAATATCTTTCTTACTCAATTTTATGACTCACTATAACATTTTATCTTGGGCTAAAACTTGACTTAATGTGATCTAAATTTTTAAATGTTTTGATGGCAAGTTAATTTGGGTGGATAACACATGTGATCTAAACCCGTCTGCCTGTTTCCAAGTAAACCACTTTATTTTTTAACATCTTAATTGTATCTTTCCAAGAAAAAGAAACAAGAGCTGAGGAAACTACTGCCTTTCCCATTTTTCAATCTGATACTAACATAGCAATGCGCTACTTTCCACTTCAATTTCTTCGGCAGAAAGGGTACAAAAGGTAATAGAATAAACTAACAGGATTAATATGAATGGAAGTAGAAAATTGCCTTAAACCTTTCTGATATTCTTTACCATTGTGTTAGTTATAAATGATAACCTGCCTTGATGATCATACCAAATGGATTATATTAAGTTGGAAATTTTTTGGAACAGTGGGGCTATGCATTCCTTTACAATTTCCCATACCATAGGACATTTTGGGAACTACCATGATAAATATTGGATAGAAATTATTCTTAACACACAAAATTCACTTTTATCTCATTTTGATAGAGGAAAGTATTTGTGGTGTTTCAATATTGGTTTTGCTGTTGCTCATTGTTTCATTAGTTCACAAGTTTGAGTACAAATAAGTAAATATTGTTTATAAATACTAGCCTAGAAGATTACTTAATAAAATTCCAGGATGTGGAAGTTGCTATGTGTATCAAGATAGGTAGAGGACTTCAAAAAAAAGCAGGTGGAGCTATAAGAATACTGCTGACAAAGAGATGACTAGTTTTAAAAATAGAGTGAAAATCCACATTTCCCCTGCAGTTTCTGCAGGAAAGTGTCTTTTAAACACTTTTGACAATTGGGATTTCCATGAGACATGAATTTTGAAACAAATTTTAAAATAGTGTAATGCATTGCACTTTGAATATAATAGTTTAAAGTAAAACAGTTTCCTTAATTTTTTACTTAAAATGTAACTTTAGCTTTCAGAAATAGAAATATTTCTGATTTTTCAGTTTTGTTTTTCTTCTGGATTTCCTACTTTTACACTTCTGCCCTTTTCCCCCCCACTGGAAAAAGAGGGTAGGAGTAATTGAAAATTGACTGAACAAGCCCACATCCTTAAATTTTTAAAACTGTTTTGTAACTGGGGAATACTTTTCATTTTTATAAGCAGAGGAAACGGTGGAATGGTGAGGGTGTATATACAGAGAGAAAATTCCTCCTTAAATTAAAAAAACACATGAAATTGTGTTAAGCTGTAACAAAAGGAAAATGTAATTTGAACCACTGACTTCAAATAAAGATTTTCATTTATGATCTTCCAGTCAGGAAAGTAAATTCTAGCAAATAAATAAAATACATGAATTAAAAAGTATGATGTACAATTTTTCCTTTTTGACAAAATCGATTTTCCAAAATGTTGACCTGTTCTAATTTAGCACTTATCAGATGAAACTTTTCCTCAGACGCTTAGAAGTAGATACAGACAACTGCTGCTAGAGCAGAGAAGCAAGAGAGCTATGTACTGTTTACTGACTGGGGCAAAAGGCAAGATGTTAGGCACCTATATATTAGTCAAAAAATATGCACGTATCTAGGCAATGTATGCTGTAGCCTGTATGAAAACAATACAGGTGGTGGACATATCTGTCAGATAGGGAGGGCTTTAATTATAGTTTATATAACACATAAGAGCAGTTATCTGTGGAAATCAGGAATTTGGGCCATGTAAAGATGCACAGAATTGGACAAATGAAACTGGCACTAATTTAAATGGCCACACTAGCAGCTATTACTAATGTGGTACCAATTTGAGACTACACAGCTACAGTCTGATGGCCTAGAGAGGATTTTAAATGATCAGTTAGGAGCATAAAGATGATAATCTTGTCCTTTTTACAGGAATAGTTAAAATGGCAGGAAAAAATTAAATGTAGGATGTTACATACTTCCTTTTGGGTTCTTAAAATAGTATGTACATTATAGATGCCTTGAAGAAGTATTTCTTTGTAACTGGTAACGTTACAATGACTAGAAAAAACACAAAAGTAAACCTGGACATGTTAAACTCTCTGGGTAGTGTTGGTACTGGATTTATGACCAGACACTTTATTCTGGATGGCCCCAAACTTTCAGACCGACCACAACTTCTTCCATTTGATAATAGGCAAATTTTACTGATACACAGTGATAGCAAATAAGAGTAATACAGGCAAGGCAAACAAAATGCTGCTTCCTCATCCAGATTCTACTTATTTGCCAGCTCTTAGGCTTCACAAGGAGATTGGGACACCTGGCCAGTACATGAACGCCACCCTGTGCTTCTTGCTTGAATGCCAGATGTCAGCATCCTGGAGGTTGAGGGCTGATGCCCATCCCCATCAATGGGTTGGGTGAGATAGGTCGGTATGTCTCCTTCTTCCCACGGTGGCCTTGGGATCCCTCCTTTTGTATTTTCTTCTCTGATGACTTTTCATTTCCAGGTACCATTGATTGGTTTCCCTGTGGTCATTATGTTGTTTTTTTTCTGTCAGCATAATTCTTTATTTTTGCTTCCCAAATCTCTAATCATTTTTGCCATTCTGTGTTGGACTCTTTGCAGTCTGTCCATGTTTTTCTCGAAGTGCAGGGCCCAAAACTGGACACAGTACTTTAGAAGAAGCCTTGCCAGTGCCAAATAGACAGAAGAAATCACATGCTTGATCTGCAAGTGCCGTTTGCTAATACAACTGAGTATGATGTTCGTTGTGTACACACACACACACACACACACACACACACACACACACAGAGCAAGCTATTGATGAATATATGGCGATACAATTTGAATGTCAGCCAAAAGTGTGCTCTTATTGCAAAAAAAATATACATCTATATATTTGTAATAAGAGCACACTACTAGCTTACATTCCAATTATATCATCACATATTCATAAGCTCAGGAGACTTGTTGTCAAGGCCCTAAGGGACCATGACTTGACAGGGAGAGGAGTCCAAGAGGATCCTAAGAGCACAAGGGATGTTCATCCCATCTCAAAGGAAAGGTAGCAAAAGGGCACAGCAACCCCCTTGGCTCAGCAGGGAATTTGTGGACTTCCTCACCTAAAGAAGAGAGGCTTATAAAAGATGGAAGATAGGAATTACTACAAAGCAGGAATATTATGCACTGGTTCATATCTGTAGGGAGTGAACCAGGTAAGCCAAGACTACAACTGAACTCCACCTGGCTACATATATCTGAGAAAGGACTTTTTATTGTCCTTGATATATGGGGAGTCAGAAGAAAAGCAAGCATAACATTGGACCACTGCTAAACCAAATGGAACAACTGACAACTGAAACCCAGGAAAAAGCCAACCTGATTAATGGGTACTTTGTGTTAGTTTTTCATAAACCCAAACATCTTCAAGTCAGCTGGTCCAAACAGACTGCACCCCAGAGTACTTAAGGAGCTGGCAGGCGTCATAGCCCAGCCACTGGCAAAGATATTCAAAAACTGTTGGTGGTCCGGTGAAGACCTGAAGATTGGAAGAAGGCGAATGTGGTGCCCATCTTCAAGAAAGGGAGGAAAGTAGATCTGGGGAACTACAGGCCAAATCAGCTTGACTTCAATCCTTGGAAAGATTATGGTAAAAATTATCAAAGACACCATTCTTGGAAGCTGGCTGATGGCAACATCCTGAGGGACAGCCAGCACAGGTTTGTTGTGGGTAGGTCTTGCCTGACCAATCTCATCTCCTACTATGACCAGGTGACACATCACCCAGACAAGGGAGAACTGATTGACATCATATATCTGGACTTTAAAAAAGCCTTTGATTTGGTGTTCCATGATCTCCTCATGGAAAAATTGACCAACTGTAGCCTCAGCTACATCACAGTCCGATGGCTGGGGAATTGGTTCGGAGGCTGGACCCAGGGAGTGGTGGTCGACAGAAGTTAATCATCATAGTGCTCCATGGCCAGTGGTGTCCCCCAAGGCTCTGGCTTTGGACCTGTTCTCTTTAACGTCTTTATCAAAAATGTGGATACTGGTGTCAGAAGTGGACTGGCCAAGTTTGCTGACACTAAACTTTGGGGTAGAGCATCCACACCTGAGGATAGGCTGGTGATCCAGGTTGACCTGGATAGGCTCAAAAAGTGGATAGATAGAAACCTGATGACATTCAATACCAACAGATGCAAGGTACTCCACCTTGGGGAAAAAAACCCACAGCATGCTTATAGGCTCAGCACTACTACACTCGCTGGCACCATGGCTGAAAGAGACTTGGGGATCATGATTGACCACAAGATGAACATGATCCACCAATGTGATGTTGCAGCTGGTAAACCAAACCAAACTGGCTTGCATCCATAGATGCTTCTCAGGTAAATCTCAGGATGTCATCCTCTCGCTGTATATGGCCTTGGTGAGGCTGCAGCTGGAGTACTGCATCCAATTCTAGGCTCCACAATTCAAGAAGGATGTCAAAAAGCTTGAGAGAGTCCAGAGGAGAGCCATGTGCATGGTCAGAGGACAAGAGAATAGGCCTTATGAAGAGAAGCTGCAAGCCATGGGACTCTTTAGCCTGGAAAAGTGCAGGCTCAGGGGGGACCTGGTGGCAGCCTATAAAGTACATCAGGGGTGTGCATCAGGATCTGGGGAAATGTCTGTTCACCAGAGCGCCCCAAGGGATGACAAGGTCCAACAGTCACAAACTCTTCCAAGGCCGTTTTAGGCTGGACATAAGGAAAAACTTCTTTACTGTCAAAGTCCCCAAGGCCTAGAATACAGTCCCTCCAGAGGTGGTGGAAGCACCTACTCTGGACTCCTTTAAGAAGCATTTGGATACCTATCTTGGTGGAATCCTTTGACCCTAGCGGACTTCCTGCCCTTGGGGCTGGGCTCAATGATCTTCCAAGGTCCCTTCCAGCCCTAATGTCTAGGAAATCTATGAAATCATTAATAGCACCACTGTTACTCCCAGATATTTCTCTATGGTACTGCCATCTAACCAATCATTTCCTAATCTGTATTTGTGCATGTAATTATTCCAGCCCAAATGCAGAACTTTGTGCTTGTCCTTGTTGAATTTCATCAGACTGATTTTGGAGAATGTATCTACTTTATTTGGGTTATCCTGGATCCTAGCCCTACCTTCCAGAGTGTCTGCACCTCCACCCAACTTCTTGTCATCTGTATATGTATAAGGAATGCACTCATTCCCATTGTCCAAATCATTAGTGTAGATTTTAACCAATACTGGAAGTACCCCTGGGAAACCCCACTTGATACCTCCACCCAACTAGACATTAAGACTGATTTTTTGTAGTTGAAGCAATAAACACAATAATATTCATAAAATTCAACTCTCAATTAGCACATTGTATTTTTAAAGGTAGGTTCTCATGGTTTCAAACTTACCAACAGAATATGATGGATTTACTTGATTATATTGAGTTTTATATGTCAAAGATTCTATAGTGAAAAGTTATTTGCAAGCAAATTATGCCCCATGTAATCCTGGTAATCATTGACTTGGACATGAAGGCATCCAAACAGCCACAGAAACAAGGCTGAAGGAGCAGGAGCTTAGTAAGTGAATATACCAGATATTTTTAAGAGGGTCCAGTGAATTGATTATAGGACCCCTGCTATATAACTCATAACTGGCTAGATTATCTTCTAAATAGTCATAGGGATTTAGCTCAGTTGCAAATCTTCTTGGTTTCCAACCCTGGTGAGGCAAAAGAAGGGTACCAAAATAAGGGACCCATCGGGTGCATCCCCATGAGTGCGTATGTGCAGAGGTGTGCATTTCAAACATGTGCCACTGCTATTTGTCCCTGCACACCTGGTAAAGGGACCCAGGTGGGGTATGGGAGGCTAGGGCAGCCTCAACTCGGGTCCTGGGGAACTTCCGGGACAGCAGTGGCACTGAGCCAGCCACTCAGAGCCTGGCTGACAGCTAGAGCATGGCTTTGGCAAGCCAGGCTCCATTTTCTGGAGGCACACACCGCTGCCACATGCACCTTGTCACTTTTTTAGTAGCATTTTTTTCAACACCATGATTTCCTTGTGCAAAAAAAACACTACCATGCTGAAAATTAGCAGTATGGTGCATGGGTGCATGTATGCCGCATGTGATTTGTGGCATCTCAAATGGCTTTGAGGCACCTCAAACTGCACATGTGCGCTTGTGGGAATGCACCTATTATGGAATATGACAACTGGTATTGAGTTGCATCCTGGTCTTGATCCTTGTGTAGCCTCCAGAGGCTGATGCCCTCTATCTGAGAAGTTCACACCTTTGGCTTTGAGACATTCAGCCAAGTAAGATTGTATGCAGTTGTGTCCTATTATAGATCTAGCTTTCTCCATAAGGTTTCAAATCAAGATGTTTAAAGAATACAGGTCAATTGAAGGGGATACTCCCTTGAAAGGAAAGGGACTTCTCTGTTTCTTAGCATGCCAGCCTTCCATCATCTGCAGACTTTTCTTCACCTGCCCTCTAGGCTACTGGATACTGGTTAGTGGGACTTATTTTTTCATACTTTTCCTTCCCCACTCTCTTCTAAAGTCTTAATTTGTTTTTATATAGAAAAATATTTTTAAAATTCTCAACCATTTTGTGAGATGGGAAAACTATTTCCTATCCAGCTTTAATCTTACCAAGATGCTTTCATGCATATATTATTCTAACCCATTATGCATAATATCTGTTTTGTATGGATGGTAATAGCACCATTTTCCATAATTATAATGGGCCAGATACTCCACTGCTTGGTAGATTATGTTCCCTTTGATACCTGTGAAAATCCTGACAATAGTTTATAAGTGGCAAATCCTGATTTGATAGTACTCTGCACCCATGTTATACAGGTGGAAAGTACCGCACAAGCAGAAAACCATGGACAATCATGCCCAATGAATGTAATGGTAACTTGCATGGGGATGTTAGAAATATTCTTCAGTGCACCATTTCTCAAAAACAAGCCTCCAAACAAACCTCCAAACACCTGGGCAATAGCTTTCCTCCCAATCAATAGATATGTTTGTTCAGTATACAATCATTTCAAAATGGGGAATAATATCACTTACAACTTAACTACACACAGTTTGTTAGTAACAGGATACAGAATTTTTGTGGCACCTCTCCTTTGGTTTATGATTATAGTATTGCAAGTGCTTTGTTTTTCAAGACTGTCTCAAAATAACAAAAGAAAAGAAAACAAACTTCCCATAATCATTTTAGTATTGGTAAACAAATATGTACTACTGAAAAATTGCCATCACTTTTTGCTCTTTTGTAGGCAACAGAACACAAAGCCTCAAGTTACTATTTGCTTGGAAACTGCAAGATACCACAACATTTTTCTTCCAGAGAAAAAATGGAGAAATATTTTTCAAATTATCTTTATTCATCATCTGTTCAGCTGTGACACTGTTTTGGCTGGATGACTAGTTCCTCATCAACAAGGAGCAACTAATGTCAAGGTGCATGTTCCCATATTGCCATGAAGAGCAGTATGAAGTCTTTGTTGAAATATTTACCTATGAATAGATACCACAATGCTGCTATAGAGAATTCATCGTAGGACAGGATTAGGCAGAGGCAGCGGTGGCAGAGGCAGCAAATCCTTGAAAGGTAAGTGGAGCAGGGAAGCCGGCACAGCTGTAGAGGATCTGGAGGGGGAACCCCCCAGATCTCTCTTAATTGAGCTGGCAGGGAGCCACGTGCAAACAGAGCGTGCAAACAGGCGTGATCTGTAAGGGTGTGCTGGCGGTCGCACAAGGCGGGCATGTAGCAGTAACCTGGAAGGAGCCTCCAGCAAGAGAGAGAGAGGAAGACTCATGGCTCCACAGACATGGTAAGGACATGGAGTGCAGCTGCTAGGGGTCCTGTCCCGGTGGCACCGCCTACCCTGGGCTCCTCTGAAGCCACCACCCAGATGGAGCCCATGGTGGGGCTGGTGGCCCCCTACCCCACTGTCTGTGGGGGTGGCCTGCTGGCGACCCAGAGGCCAGTGGTGGGAGAAGGGTCTGGTGGCTCCTTCACTTGCCCCTCCTGTGTCCGACTTTGGACCCTGGAGGAGCAGGTGGGGGAGCTCCAGGCTGAGGTGAGCAGGCTACAGGGCATCAGGGCTGCAGAGGACAAGACTGACACCTATTTCTGTTCACTGCAGAACCAGTTTTCCTGCGTGCAGACCCCCCAGGAGAGACGTACAACAGAAGAGTGGTAGAAGGTGCCTACCAGAATCAGGGCTGCTCAGGCTAGCGTAGTGGAGACTCCCCAGGTACAACTTGGGAACAGATACGAGGCCCTGGCTCTACACAATCCCTATAACATAGGGTACCACAAAGGAGGTCCTTTTTATTCCTTTATTTGTCAGGTACAAATGAAGGAAAAGAAACATCATTAGCAGAGGTGGGTTTGTTTCCCTCCCAAAAACTATTTGTTTTAGTGGCACATTTCTTCACATGCGCTGTAAATCAAAGAATTTAAAACGATACACACCAGACATCATAGGACTGAGGGTAGTTAAAGCACTTTGATACTTACATAGATACATATTTTCATGCCGATAAACGTTCATTTTAAAGAGCAGTTGGCAATTAATGGTCAATTAAGAATTAGGGCTGACTACTGCAAACAAACACGTGTGGCTAACTTTAGTTCTATTGACCTTAGTGAGGCTAATCACATCCTGATATTAGGCAGATATATGTAAATTTAGCAGGATGGAGAATGAAATACCTGAATGTAGGATTACATATATTTAGCAGACAATATTCTGTGTTACATTGCATTTCCACCCCTCTCAACTGTTACAAAAATAACCTCTCTCAACTTATTTCCTGTGCTTTAACTCCTGAAAATTTCAACTAAGCTAATTATAAAATGAACTACAATAAATTTAATATTCTATAACAATCTTGTTGATAAACCCTAGCATTATATAAAATATTGTCATGTTTTGATGTATTATTTGGAATGGAAACATAATTCTCCCACTTTTTCACTCTTTTTTAATATATCCACCTTTCTTTTGATATAATGCTATTTTTTATACCCATTTAGAATACTTGCACAGAGGAATATGAATGTAGCTATGCTATAAGTGTTCAAATTCCTAATTGCTCCATTTTCGTTATTCTGGACTTCTTCCATTAATACCAATTTGCCTTTCCAAATTTGAAACATAAATGGATTAATTATCACCTCATATTGCAGACATTAATGTTTTTTTCAGAGTCTATGTTAAAAACATCAGTACAGTGAAGCACTGCATCATACACAGCTAGGAATATATGGTAAATAAAGGGTGTGAATGGCCAGATTTGTAAATATGGCCACTGGGCATAATTTGCCTAGCTAGTTCTCCCTTTCATCTTCAGCAGGATTCACCTATTGATGCAATGGAGAAAAGACTGCCATTTGAACATGGGGTGGGATTATTGGTTCCTTCACAAATTCTGCAGTTTGAGACCAGAATACAGTTTGAGGGACTGCATCCTGCTACTTTAAAAAGATCTGCTACAGAGCACAGCAGTCACCACAGCCATTCAGCCCTCCAGTGGCAAGGTAGTTCTTGGAACAAGAGTGGTAGTAGTAGGATCAGGCCCTAAAGGTGGCTATGATGCTACCTCGTGGCCCAAAGGCTACTACCCTGCACTAGCTCTAGTTGTCCCCTTTTATGTGCTTCCCTGCCATGCCTTGATGGAATAGCTGATGATCCTAGAATATACCTCATTCCTACCTTCACCAGCAGCTCCCCTTCTGGACCCAGCTAGCATAAATCCAGTCCTTTTCCTAGATAGGCCTCCTGGCTTGTACATTCCCCAGGACACCTGTTGCTTTATGAGTAGCCTCTGACCCCACCCTGCAGCTCTGCTCATGCCTCTCAGATTTTATTCAATACCATTCTGTCCTTTGTAGAGGGTTTGGCCCTATCAGCTTTGTGCCTCCCTTTCCTCTGACTGCAATTCTTCAGCCCTAACCCAATGATTCGGGTCTGGCTCTCTTAGCCTCAGCTCTGTCAATTGTCAGTATTTCTCAGCCTATGGCCCTGGCATCTTGTGCTCTTGGCCTTCTGGGTTGCTGGGCCCAACCGTGGTTTCTCTGCTCTTCTGGGCTGGTCTCATCCTTCTTGGGCTACAGGCTCTGACCCTATTTCTCACTCTGCTCAGGCACTTGGCCCCGGCCCTGCCTCTGCAGGCATTTTTACTTTTTAGTTCTTAGACATGTCAGAGATCTGCTGCTTTAGAGCAGGCTTGATTAATTGAGTCTGCTCAGCATGGGAGCTGACATGCACTGTGCTGCAATACTTGCAGTTGTATAAATAGTGAAAAGTGTGTAGTACAGAGAAAATAGTGGCAGTGTGCTTTTGAACTAAAGCACCTCCAAGGTGTTTTAGTACAATACCACTGCCATTTTCTCTGCGCTGATGTGCATTTTGCCGCTTATACAACTGCAAGCATTGTAGCATTGGGTGCTTTTCAAAGCATGTGGTGGTGCGGCACTTGCATGTAAAAATGCCCTGCTTTCTCACAATTTTGAGGCCCACCCCTGGCCAGGCTCAAGGCATTTGCATGCACTTCAGACACAACTGGGACCTTCACCTCCCCAACAGTCCCAAACCCACAACACAGGTTTAAACAATACAACAAAAAGTAAGCCCCCTACCTGTAACTCAAACTATCCCCACAGTGGGTTCAAACATAAATCCTAGCTCAGTAGCTATAGATACACAGCTTCCCCTGCTCTGGGCTACATCCTGCCCTGCAAGCCCTCAGAGCCTTACTGGTAGCTCCAAGGCAGCTCAGTGGTCAAGCAGGCATTCCCTTGCAGCACTCCTTCCAGGAGGCCCTTCCTCTGCAGCATGCAGGGCCAGACTGCCCTACTTGCTCTCATGCACTGGCTTTATGCACCTACTTAGCCCTGCCCCATCTCTCCTTAATGTGACAAGAGCCTCCAGGCTTCCTGTTACCCTGGCCTACCTGTGACGTGTGTTACAAGGGCCATGGGAGCATGGCACATATGGGGCACATGGCAGATTGGTAAAGGGGCAGAAAGAACAGCAGTAAATAGTGCAAGGAGAAGATAGGGCAGGGAGCAGAGATCAGAAAGCAGAGCAGGGACACAGGGCAGAGTAGGAGATTGGGCAGGGGAAGGGGATCAGCGTCACTTGGGAAGGGTGCAGGGCTAATTTGTGGCACTCCTGACAGAAGATTGCCCCCCACTGCTCTAGAATATCTGCACTGAGGCACATCTTAATGTGACTTCTTGTAAATTATGGAATTAAAAATAATGTTACCCTCATTTTGCAATTTTTTTCCTTCAGGCTATCCATATGGATGTTGTGTGTTTGCCTTTTCACTCTCCAGTCTCCTGTAGAACAAATCTCTCCACTCTTCTAATCTTTCCCTCGCTGGGAAAGAGACCTTTGCATCTATCTCCTTAGGGTGGAACATTTTGTTTGAATCTTCTACAAGACAACACAACATATTGCTAAATACTTATTGTTTGATTTTGATGAACTTATCATGCATCATTTAAAATTAAGGAGGAATTATGTGGATTGTGATGCAAATTTACGCTAGCATAGGACGCAAAATTCAGCAGGCCATCTATATGTATACATATACATACACATCGCACCAGGAGTACATTAGCTTCCTGTGATTGGTCATCTTGGCCCAAATCAATAGATCAGTTCCACCTATTATATGTTAAACTAACTTGTAGCTGAGAAGTGGAACTACTTGGGTCTGTACCCTACGTAGTAGGGTCAGGGCTGCCAGTGATAGTGGCTTGGAGGCAGCAGCAATATCTGCCATTCTAGCTTTCCTAAGTGGTTACCTGGGGTTGGTACTCCAGTCGTCCACCCGTTGTCACAGTGCTGCTCTCTGTGGGATTTTTTTCTTTTTGATTGCATAGAAAATAAAATACTTAAATGCTAACTATGAATAATATTAACTTCATATCTTATGAAGACTATTGAAACACTTTTTAAAACAACTCCAGGCTCTCCTGTTAAAGTAGCCTTGTACATTAAAGGAGAAAATAAGTTGACAAGAAAAACTGTATTTTAGTGTCTGAGCATTAAAAGCTTTAATTCTCTAAATACTGCCTGAAAGCAAGAACTCAAGGAATTGGCAAGGAGACAATTTTTCTTAATTTTAACTTTTAATTCAGAGCTGCATGCAGTCTTGGATTTTATGTTCTTAGTGCCCTCTTGATGCAGTTCTATTTCCACAGGTTCAGTAGTTCAGATTTAGATCATTTAGTCTCTGACTGCAATATCTATTTTGCTCCATAAACAACTCGGACTGTCTATCCAAGCCACTTCCGACAGTGGAGTGCAGTCTTTGACTACTTATGCTTGGTCAATAAGCTGCAGTTCTCACCCTAGCTGTCATTGTCTTCCTAAAGCCAAAGTAATGTACCATTCCCTATCCTAAGGCCACCAAGTCTTCCCTGGAATTTCAACTGGGTCCCAGTTCAGGAAAGATGTTAAACATGTAGTTAACTCCACTACTTTCCCATGCTGCACCAAAGGATCTGTGTGCTTTTGACCTGCTGAATCATCAAATCCTTAACAATGGGGTTTGATTTGAGGGAGAACGACCTCATCAGACTACAGATACTGTGAACAAGGGTCCCACCTCATCTACAAGAACAATATTAATATACAGTGTAGCATACACAGTATTTACAGTGCATTAAGAAGCCAAAGAACAAGTCAGGACTGGAAACAGCTATATATCTTAGCATTAAACATTATGGCTAAATCTTACTGGAAAGGATGACAAAAAGAAGCAAGGCATATGAAGTATTATTCACAATTTGTGTTTCAGTAGTACCCAAAGGCCACAAAGATCAAGCCCTCGATTTGAAAAGAACAGGGCACGCACGCAGTACTGAGGCTGTTATGACAATGAAGAGCTTGTTGATATTACAACAGATTTGCTACTTATTGGAAATTTTGTGATTTTTGAATACTGGCATTTTTTTCAGTCTGGAAAGAAATCTAGTGATTGTCCATGAAAAGTTTTAATATTAAGAAAATACCATTTTTTTCTGTCAGAAAATGTCAAAGTTTTGATTAGTTCTGCATACAAAGTGGACTGTGCACGAATAGAAAAAAGGAAACTATTATATTTGTTTTATCACTAAGTGCACAAATTGCATTGTTGTCTCTCTCAATCTATCCATTTCCAGAACTCTCTGAATTAAAGCACAGTGAACAAAAAATAAAGAACTGGATCCCTTTCCACATCTACATTAGTTTTCAACAAGCAGCATGCAAATTTGCAGCCCACAGTTTAGGCAATGCTCCAGCAGCAACCCAGAATTCATAAGCCAAAATGCTTCATTTTATTATTGAAAAGCACATTAAGGTTCTATCAATCCTAATGCTGAAAGAAATTTAAGAAGTAAATAGCAAAACAGTTTTGGGTTATCAAAGAACAGTGTTTATATGTGATGGCAGAAAAAGATGCAAAGAATTTCATATGCAGGAGAAGAATTGGAAGAGCATTAGATATCTGTTTATCCAACATGCTTCATTTTCAGAGTGTCTGAAATTTGTATAATCTAAGGTTAAGGCATATTTTAGCAATTTAGAAGTTGGAAAGGCTTTTAAAAATTGTTGCATTTAAGAGCATGTGATCAGGATTGTAGATATACAACTTCTTCCCCTCACAAAGTGAGGGGAAGAATTCTTTCACTCACATTTAGAGTTTAACTATTATTCAGATTGCAAAGTGATCTTGTAGGCACCTCAATTTCCATAGAGATGGGATTTACTCTAAATCGAAAAAACCCGCAACACTCCATGCAGCAGAAGGTACAGCTCAGCTTGGGTTTTTCCACCTGCGTCATTGTATCAGCATGCAGGTTGCTTAGCTCCAAGGCAATACTGAGATTTATCATTGGGGTAAACTTTTAACACAGAGAAGGTAATTATAAAAAACAACCATGGTTCAGCAAATGCAAATTATATTTATTTTTTATTTAGGCATTTAACAACAACTCTGGTCATTTTAGGAGTGTTTTATGCTTGAATAAAGGCCCTCAGTATCAACCACAGTTGTTTTGTTTCTGGTTAAGAAATCTATCATATAATAGTGGCTGCATGCCTAGACTTGACCCATTTGTCCTAGATACTTTATAAATATGTAGGGAAGAGCAACAGCGTGTTTTTCCTGAAAATTAATTGTGGTAAAATATTGAAGTCAAAGCATTTTTACTGTAAATCAGGCAGAGAGGAATCTTAACCATCCACTACTCACATCCCAGGCTAGTATCCAAATTATGAGGGCATTTATACATGTGACAGAGGTTTAGTCTTCTATGCTCCCTAAAATGAAATCGTGGGTTTTTAGTTGAAACCCACAATTTCAATTTAGGTTTTTTTTCCCCCCATCATATTATGGTGAGGGGCCCAATCCTTTTTTCTTTTTTTCTCCTGCTGGGGCTTGCCCACGGCTGGGGGTGAGCTCCCAGTGGGCCAAGCAGCCCCTGAGCTGCGGGGGTACCTGATCCTTTCCTTTGTGGGGGTGGCGCTCCCCCTCCCCCCTCTCCCCTAGGAAAAGTTGGATTGGGCCAGGTGCTAGCAGCTTGCTCAGGTGGCTCCAGGGGGTGCTGCAGCCAGAGAGGAAAGGACTGGGTCCTCCACAGCTAAGGGGCCACTTGGCTTGCCAGCAGCTTACCACCCCCCAGCTGTGGGCAGGTTCTGCCAGATAAAAAAAAAGGATTGTCTGAAGGCAGAAACAGAGAGGGGCTTGGTCTTATTTTCTGCAGAGCTTGCCCACCTCTTCCGTGGCCAGGGGATGAGCTGACTAATAGCTGCAATGCATTGTTGCAAACTAGACTACAGTA
This sequence comes from Crocodylus porosus, assembly GCF_001723895.1. Taxonomy (NCBI): domain Eukaryota; kingdom Metazoa; phylum Chordata; order Crocodylia; family Crocodylidae; genus Crocodylus; species Crocodylus porosus. The sequence continues at coordinate 176,986,479 of NW_017728886.1, read as the reverse complement.
GGATGTAGTTTAGTTTACAATTATGCAAACCATCTAAACCCCCTTCTCTCCCCCCCCCGCCGCAACTGGTGCATATGTAATCCCATTAAGTCACACAAGGTGACATTTTTATCATGTGTACATCATTAGAGGCGACTGGACAGTTAACTTGCTGGGGTCACCTGACCCCAGTTGTCTTTTCTGCCTGGTACAGGGGGACTGGACCCAATGATCTTGTGAAGTCCCTTCCAGCTCTCTACAATCTATGACTTAGGCTTCAGATGACACTATTCTATAAACCCCATTCTGGGCAAGAAGTGGGTTCAATCAGCCCTGCTCCACTGTAAAAGGATCATATGACTTTAATGGCCATATGGATCCTTCTGTGATTTTTAAAATAAGAAAAAGTGGTCTGAATTCTGAAGACTACTTCAAAGTGATTGAGTTAAATGCAGTTCAGTATCATAGTTATCAGCCCAGACAGGGCATTGCTGAAGATTTCAGTATTAAGGCTTCAGTGCAATAGAGAAAAAATGTCTTTGAAACAGACTAGACAAAGTTGAATGGAGACTGCCACTCTAGCTTAGGAATTACTGAAACATCCACTGGCAAAGACCACAAAACAAAATAGCCTCTTTCTGTTTTTTAAAAAAGTTGTTATTAACTCCCTCCCCTCCCAAACATTTCATGTGAGATCATGACCTCTTTATTTTTCTTCCAATACTGACTGTGCCCATATGGATACCTCACTCAAGAAACTGATCTAAAGTAATTCTGTTGAAAACTTTCTCATGCATCAAAACAAGGATCTCAAGTCTCCAGTTACATGGAATAGTCTCTCTTCAACAGCAACAAGATTTTTATTTTTAAAATTTCTTATACGCAAGTGAATATTAAATTAATTATAGGACAATTCTTGTCCCTATTGAAATATAAGTGGACCAGGTAAAAATTAAAGCTAGCATTTCTTTAGCCTGACCCTAAGTCATTGTCTGAAGATTCCATTAGACAGCAGAAAAGTAAGTCTTTCTTTCAAACACTAAAATCTCTCTACTGTGCTTTTTTAAGACAAAAAAGGAATAGAAATATTTAATTTATTATATATCCCTTGGAATGATTTGCATTCGATTACAATGCTTTAGATGTGCTTTGAATTAGTTCTGTATATGGATTTCAGCATGTAATACTAACAATGCAAACTATTTTGAAAATATCTCAGTTGACCAGGTTTCCAGCTTTGCCACTGCTTAGGACTTACTCTCCTCATTTTATTTTTCCTTTAATTGAAATTACTTCTTTCTTTACAGATTCACAGCTATTCTTTGTTTATTAATTTTTTTCCTTTGCTTTATACATCACATCCTTTATACCTTTTGTCATGATAGTAAACAATTTATATTTGTAAGCAAAAGACACTTTTTCAGAACCTGCCATAATACTAAATAGCAATTTCCATAGCAATAAGCAACTGTATTACCATTAAGACAAGGTACAAAAAGCCCAAGGTGGACAAGATCTACCTTCTATGCTTTAAGTGTCTTAGGTTAGATCAATAGTGAACAGAACAAACGTTCACCCTTTGGTGGGGAGGGCACACAGGCTGCCTGCACTAGGCCAGGTCAGCAGGTTGAGGGTACTCCCACACATAGGTGATGCATAGGGGGAGCACAGTGGGGCATGTGCCCTCCCCTAAAATTGGTGTTTGCCGGCTGGGGAGTGGGCAGTGCTGGCCAGTGCCCCCCCTAAGAAGCACCAGCAGTACTTTCAGTTTGCCAGAGGTGTTTCCGGGGTTGGCGATTGGCAGCTGGTGTCCCCTCAGAGCCGGGAGGCACTGGTTGCCTATGCTCCCACATGCCTCCCAGTGGGCTTCCTGGACTTGGCCAGCTCTGACTGGCTGCTGGGCATGGCCAAGCACCCCTCCCCCAGCATTCCCCAGCAGCATCAGCCACAGGCATGACAGCTGCTGGCATGCAGTGGAGGCAACCCTGCTTGGCCATGCCTGGCTCCAGTACTGTTTCCTGTGTCTGTACCAGGGGGCAGGACCAGAGCTGGGCAGTCCTCTCCTCTCTTTCCTTTGGCACCATCAGCCATTGTGCTGACTTGGCTCTGTGACAGCCAGAGCTAAGCATGGGCCAAGTGCTAATGTTCCTCCCTGTGAGGGCGGTAAGGGGGAGGGTGTGCAAAGCAGACTGGAATGCCTGAGGACAGTGACCTAACTTGAGTTAAGAGGGGATCTGATACAAAAGTTCAGTAGACCAGTTTAATTTAAATCTCTTAAAGGTTGATATCACATTGATCCAGGGCTATATTAGATTGGGTTCCACCATTTTTAAATTAGTCTGTGTGTGCTGAAGTTCAGTCCAATTATAGGTGTAGACTGGTTTCCAATCACTTATAGCGGTATAAGTGTAATGCCTGTACCTGGCTGAAGACTACAGCCTACTATATTGAATGGTAGGTATGATGGTGAATATTGCCCACTGTGAAATCCTTTATTCCGAGACTGTCCTTCCTCCTACCTAAATCAATAGATGAGCTATTTGAGTAAAGACTTTAGGAATGGATCCATGATTCTCAGTATGAGAGCTGCTAGTTGTCTTTTAAAGCTGAAAAGCAAAGCTGTAACTTACTTTTGGTAAAGGTGTACTTAGACTGGGCTTTAATGAAACTTCTACCACTCTACAGTCCCCATTTCCTATCCCATAGTATGGAGCAGCACCACTGAAAACAGGTGCAACCCAGGCCATCTTAATGGATGCTAGATAGCTCCAGAATATACCAAAAACCTCAGGAGAGATCGTGCCGCTTCTGTCTCTCTTTGTACTCCTCCAGAGAAGGTGTGACTTTATCCCCCTATACTAGCAACAGTTTAGCAGTATGGGGAGAAAGCTGCTGGACTGAAAGCATTACAGTATTGTAAATCACTACTGACACAAACATACCTTTGACTGATTGATTGGTTAGTTAAAAAAATATGTTTTAATTCTGAATTTATTCAAATCTCCTTCTTGTCCAGGGGCTTAGGAACAGAAAAATGGAAGGGGCCTCCTAGGCCATTGAGTCTAACCCTCTGTATTCACAGCCAATTAACCCAAGGAATACCCATAATTGACACTTGAAACCATTACACTCAACCACAATGCACAACAGCCAAATCATTAAGAACACCCTATAATGTTATGGGTAAAAACAAGGGAAATTAGGGCACTGTCAATACTCTGATACTACAACTGCAGTGATGGATGGTTAAATAATTATATTTATAAATCTGGTTTTAGAAATTGGTTTGTAAGAAGAATAAATATTGCCTTAAACAATGGTCCAACGGAACAGCAAAAGTGAATTGAGTTGTAAAGTCAATTTGTGGCAACAGTCTGGAGGAAACAGCAAGGAGATTCATGTTCTCAGCATCCAAAATGTCCAAGATTAGCATATAGACAGGCACATGGCAAATTGGAAATATGCAGCAGTAAAACAACCATAATGTTCCCTTAAGACCCAAAACAAGATAGAAACATGCTGAATCAGCTTTGGGTCACAATGACCAGCTATAACCTGGTAAAAAGCCCGTGGGATCTCCAGTTTTGGGGCAATGACCAAATTAAGGTATTGGCAAATGACCAAGTTAAGATGTACATATGATGTGTTTGGAAAACAGTGGATTATGCTAACAGGGTAGAATGTGAACAGCATGACAACCCCAGGGAAATCAATCAACAGTACCCAAAAATGAAAAGTCATCAGGAGACACAGAATACAAAAGGTGGGATCACCCGGCAAAGATTTGGCATTAGCCCCAACCTCCCAGGCTGCTGACACCCTTGTTGGGAAACTCAAGAGATTGAATCAAGCAAGAAGTACAAGGTGATGTTCACGTACTGGGCAGATGTACTATCTCCTAGAGAAACCCTAGGACTGGTAAATAAGTAGCACTATGTAGTCATTTTGCTCGCTTTGCTTGCAAAAGCCTTATTTGCTATCATTGTGTATCAAAATTCTCCTATCATTGAACAAATAATATGCCTCATTCAGAAAGGTTATGCCTGCCCACATCAAGGTATCAGAACTGGTTCTTAAAGCCAGTGCCAACAACAACAAGGATGTAATTAGTTAATATACTCTCTGAAAATCTTAAGAGAAAAGGCCATGGCCAGGGATAGCTCCAGAGGGGTGTGTAGTGCCATGGTCACACCCCACTTTCAGACTATGCCACAGGAGCAGCAACTGGGGACTTTTAAGTCCCTAATGTCAGTAAGAACTCTGTCCCCTATGAGGGGGGCAGGCTGAACCAGGAACAGCAGTGGTGCAGGTGGCAGCCACCACACTGCATGTTCTCTGCCAGGCTGAGAGCAGGCCCAGGGAGAGGGAACCTACCTGCCATACTTGCTGCCACTCTTCCTGGCTAAGCTCTGCTCCCCACACATCCTGGCTAGAACAGGGTAGGAGCAGCTCTTCGAGGTCCCCCTACCCTTGGCTCAGCAGCAGCAGGCAATGGTTGGACTAATGAGAGGGAACATGCCACAGAGAAAGGAGGGGAAGGGATAGGGTGCCAAGAGTCATGGGGTGGGCTCTTACCTGCTTCAGGGACTTAATAAAAGCTCCTGGCTCCTGCTCCCATGGCATGGTCTGCCCATCCCAGTTTGGGGGTGGAGGGGAGGCTAGAAGTGTTAGTGTAGCTACTTGGTTTCACCATTTTAAAGGAACCATTTCATTTTGCTATTTTGAAGCACTGTTCCGTTTCGTTTCATCAAAACTGTTTCTCCGTTTCAATGTGTTTTGATGTTTTGCTATTGGCTATAATGGGGAAATCACAAAAATGCCTATAACTGTCATTTCTTGTCTGATGTGGATGAAAATTGCAGAGATAGTAGTTCTGTCCCAGGGTGTGAAGCCTGCCAAGTTTCAAGGAGATAGGAGCAGGGGTTTTTGTGAAACTGCACCTCAAACTGTTCAAAGCAAAACTAGTATCACTTGCCGGCAGCGGCAGGCTGGTGTCATCCTGCATGCAGATCCGCCCCCTCCCCCATATGCCCAGGAGGAGTCTGGCACAGCCCCACAGCCCTTCCAGGGTGCACAGGCCCCTGGATCTACATGTGGGCTGACAGCAGGCTGCCACTGCCGGCTGGGGCCAGCACCAGCACTGGGTTCTTTCTGGCATTTGGCACAGGCTGCGCCAAGCAGATGCAGGTGCTGCTCCTGGCCCCAGCTGGCAGTAGCAGCCTGCTGTCCTCGCATGCTCCACAGATAGTGAATGTGGGGCTTTAAAATTTTTTTGAAAAAGACCTGCACTCATTGGCTCTGGCAGCAGCGTTTGGATCCTCTGGGTGCTTGTGCCAGAGCCAGTCTGGCACCCGTGTGGCAAATGCCCCATGGCCCTTGGTAGGGCGGTGCATGCTGTCCTGGAGCTGGGGCAGCTTCACCTGTCAGCCAGAGCTCCCAGTTCAATTCCCCAGCTCTCTCTGATCATTCCCCCAGCTCTTCCTGGGGGGGTACAGCTCCCAGATCTGCATGTAGGGTTTCAGCAGGCTGCTGCTGCCAGATGAGGAATTAGCCCAGAGCTGCTGCCATCACTAGCTGGCAGTGGTAGCCTGCTGTCCTCCCACATCATACAGGGGCCCACGCCCCCTGGAAAGAGCTGGGGGAAGTGATCAGGGAGCTGGGAAAAGATGGGGAACCAGGAAATCAAACTGGGAACTGGGGGAAATGTTCAAGGACCTGAACAAATATTCCCCTGCCCCTTGCTCATTCCCCCAGCTCCCTGTTTGTTCCCCTAGATCCCTGGTTGAATTTCCCCACCCCTGGTTCAATTCCCTAGATCTCTGGTCATTTCCCCAGATCTGCCTTGTGGGGGGGTGCACACCCCTGGGCATGTGCATTGGGTTTCAGTAGGCTGCCGCTGCAGGCCGGAGCTAGCAGCAGCACCACAGTCTTCCTGGTGCTTGGTATGGTCTGTACCGAGCAGCTGCCACTGCCCCTAGCCTGCAGCAGCAGAAGCCTGCTGAAACCCTGTGTGAAGATGTACTCCCCCTCTCCCCCCCGGGAAGAGCTGGGGCAATGATCAGAGAACTGGAGAATTGAACCAGGAGCTAGATGCCAATATCAGAGCAATTCTTCCCCTCCGCTTTAGTTTCTGTTTAGCTGCAAGTTAAACTCAGTGTTTCAAAACTTTTGAAATGTTTTGAATACCCTTGTGTTTCAAAGCCTTTTGTTTTGTTTTGATTTTACTGTTTTGATCTTGAAACGCATTGAAACAACTTCGAAATGATACACTCATTGAAATTTTGCACAGCCTAGTAGCTACGTCTGCAGTGCTGGTTGCTGCTACTGTACTCCCCTTGAAAAAATCCTGGATTCACCCACAACCATGCCCCATGCTACTGAGGAAGGCAAAAAAGGAGTCTTTCAAAACCATCCTATGGAATATCATAACCTTATTTTATTTTTAAATTTTTTTATACAGAAAGATTTCTTAACAATAGCTTTTACTTCAGTGTAGGATTTTCCAGGGGAAAAAAACAAAACAGAACATTCTTCATGACTGCTGAGGCCTCTTCTTAATAATACACACTTTACTGTGAGTCATTCCTTACCTAGGCAGGACCTTTTCTTTCTTATGTAAGTAAACTATAGCTAGATAAAGAAGCCTAAAAACATCTTTTAAAAGCACTAGGAATATTGCCAGCTATTTTTTAAAAGGGAGTAAAGTCCCTCTGGTGGGGTTGCCATGAATTTATTCATAATTTTACTTTGTCTCACGGTGCCGTAGGGCAATTTGGGTTTTGAACTAAGTTAAGCAAGGCTTTGACAATTTTTGTTGTTAATGCTGCAGAACGCATTTAGCTTCAACACTAGTATACTAGTGCTGCTGTGTAGACGAAACACCACCTTCAAAGAAATCAGTTTTACAGAAGCCACTGAAAATTCAACATGCATATTTAATGGAAGATTTTGTCTTAGACTCAGAGTCTCATGCAAACTCATGGCTGTAAAACTTAGCCCCTAGATCCCTTGGGGCCCAACGGAATCCTCAGCCCTGAATTAGAGGTCTGCTCTCTGCATGCATTATATGAGGCTCCCAAAGTGCTACAGGGTAGGTAGCCTCAGAAGCCAGCTGACAGGGGAGTTTCCCAAATTATATGTAATATAAAGGAAAGGTATAGAGCTTGGGCCTGATTAGGACATGTGCATCACTCCTTTGTAGGAACCTCAGATGTGAACCTTCACAAGTAATTAGGCATGATCCCATTCCTGAGAAAGAAAGAGAAGCCTTGGCTCAAATTCCTACTCTGACAGATTTGAAGCAGGGACTTGAACCCACATTTCCCATGTCTCATGTGAGTGCCCTATATCAGGGGTACCCAAACTGTAGCATGCATTCCCTTGGGGGTATGCAAGACATTTCTGGGGGGGGGGGGCATGTGGGGGAAATTGTGTAATGGTGGGTTTAATTTTCATTATAATAAGAATTGGCATTTAAGAGTTTAAAATATAAAACATATGCTGCTAGGGGTAAATGGGCAGCTGGTAAATCTGGAAGGGGTGTGCAATAAGAAAAAGTTTGGAAAAAAAAGTCTTCCCTAGATAGGTTAGATGGTGTTAAAGGCATTCATCAGAAATACACATTCAAGCTCTTCCTCTAACAAATAATTTATGTTAAGTAGGACAACTCCCCAGTATGAGAAATTGAAAGAGATTCCTCACATCTTCCCAGGATAGCCCACAATCTGGTGGTAGGATGTAGGAGGCTAAGGTTTAACCCTGATCAAGTACTAGGCTGCTAATCTACTGCTGTGATCCTAGTCATATTTCAGGTACACAAAAATGGTGAGACATGGAGGAATGTTGATTTAAGAATCTTGTTTGTAGGTCCTTGGGGCTTAACCTTCAGCTTGGGGTTGCTAACTGTGTAGTGGTACCAGCTTTGGTGACTTGGAAAACACTGGATAGTGGGGACTTGGCTATCTATAGTAGCAGGCAGCAACTGAACACAATTGAGAATGTTAGTGGTTTTGAAATAAGAGACTTAAGGTGTCAACATATGAACATTTGGAGCCCTTCCAAAAGGGGAACATTTCACAAAGGCAGCAGCTGGTACATTCTAATTGTTTTGTGTGACTAAGCTGGGAACCATTCAAATGCAGCATACCTACTATGCAAAAAAACAGAGGCTCAGTCGATGGTTATAGCAGTCAGAGAGATAGAGAGAATCTAAATGGAATTACTAACTTGTTTCAGGCCAGCAATATGACAGCTTTCCCCACAGGAGTCAGTATCTCACATGCAATGGATTAATAAGTCATTCTTCACAGGCATTCGTAACTTTGTTGAGAGTGAAAATGATACAGGTTTCCCTCAATTTATGTGGGTTTTGTATATGTGAATTGGCTCTTATGCAATGACACTTTTTATACCCAAAATTCATTATATGCTAGGTAAATTCACTCTTATGTGATCGGTATAGGTGCACTCCCTCATCTCCCAAGCAGGTAAGTCTATGGGGGGGAGGGGAAAGGCCCATGGGGCTGGGGCCCCACTCATCCCAGCCCTTGCTGCAGCTTCTCTGGGAGTAGCTGACACCAGAAGCCTGCAGCTGCTGGGTTGTGCTGTGGCCAGAATGCCCAGGGCTCCACTTGTCCCCATTCACTCCAGCCTCTGCGCTTCACTGTGTCACGGTGCAGGAAGGTGGGATTGGCTGCTGCCAGGTCTGCTGCAGCAGAGACTGGGGTGACTGGGGAGAAGTGGAGCCCCAGGATGTAGCACTGCTTGGCCCCACTCACTCCATCCCCCATTGCAGTGGCCCCAGGAGCAGCCAATGCCAGCTGCCTGCAGCAGCTGAGCTGCATCCCCAGAGGGCACCACTTGACCCCACAGGCAGGTGGTTTTTGGCCACTCCCAGGGCAGCTACAGGAAGAGGCCTGGGGGGCACAGGGCATGGCAAATTTTGGGTGCTGCTGCCAGCTGCAGACTGCAGCGGCAGCCTGCTCTCAACCCACATGAAGATCTAGGGGCACAATGTAGCCCCCCAGCCCACAGCCCTCCTGGATTGCACGGAGCAGCAAGAGCCATGCCTCTTCCCACCCCAACCCCATGCCCTGCACCCACCGACAGCTCCCTCTGCTTTGCTCCCTGCTGCAGCCCTGGGAGTGGCCAACAGGCTGTGCTTCACCCCTCCCCCTGTCCCTTCCCTAATCCCAGCCTTACTCCCTCACTCCCTCCCCGCCGTGGGAACACATCCCTATTTGTTACTTGATAAACTGGGTTCCCTTTATGCAAACTTGATTTATGTGCAGTTTTCTGGGAATACACGTACTACATAAAATGAGGGAAACCTGTACTTGTTTCACTTAGCTGGGCAGCTAGACTGAACTGATTACATAATAAATTACTGACCATTTCTGTGAAACTGCGAGAAAGTTATCGAAAAATAGCTGTATTGCTGACAGGCTACATGGAACTGGAGAGGACTCAGAGACTGGGCTCCTAGTGGACCAGAACCTAAACAGGCTACATAAAAAGAAACCTAGGCTCTTAGTGAAAATAAAAACATGAATACTGTTCCTGTAAGTCACTTAACAGCTGTTTTTCTATACAGACAGCTAAGAACACTTCAGTACCTTTACTCACTCTTAATCTGTATTATTTTCATACCTGGAATTGAATGGTTCTGCATCTCCTCACTCAAGTCATCCAGTTCTCCATACTTGACTTTGGTGTCATTTGAAGACAAAAATTAGAAAGCTGTTTTAACTAGATTTTGAAGGCTTTATAATATGTATTCAACATTTAGATTTTATTGAATGTTGCTGAACTTTATTTATGTAACTAGATATAATTAGGATAGCTCTTAATATTTAGAAAGATAAAGATATCTTTATGATTTCTTTTAAGCACTTCAGCATAAAACCCCCCTCAAAATTTTAGAGAAAAGTGTAAAATATTCTGTAATATTCCACACTTTGCAGAACAGGCTGGGAATATCATGGTTAGGGGTACACATGAGAAGCAAATTTTCAAAAGTACTATAGTAAATTAAGGAAGTTAACATTTTGAAGAATGATTTAATCAAAACAAGCATCTTGAATTTGCCTCTTTCAGATAGCAAAGCTAGGAGAAACACTCAAAAACCTTAAATATTGCAAACAAAAGATTGATCTACTGAAACTAGAGCTGCATTAATATCAGATTTTCCAGTCTTGTGGCCAATAAAGCCAAAAAACTCAAAATGTTTTGCGTATGGCTGAATTAAATGCATTATTTGACATCAAATTATAAGTTTCATTTTGATATCAATTAGAATTTATTTTTAATAAAAGCAAAGGAAATTAGGAAAAGGAAGACTAGATTCATAAGAAACTTTGCCCCATTTGCAGAACTGAAGAAGTAGTTGAGCCTTCAGATGAGATTCAGGAAGAAAGGTGAAGTTGTCTTGTGTATGATTTAAAGCAGGGACTTAAAGTTGGTCTTCTCTCTCTCTTAAGCAAGTGCCCTAACTACTGGGCAATATAGTATAACAGTTGAAGGGGATATATTTGTGTTATAAGAACTGTTTGTGCCAATTATTTTTAAGCAGAGGTGTACCTGGATGCTTGAACGTTCTTGGCGGTAGCTGCTCAAGGGGCAACACTAATGGTTAGCACCCCAGCTGTCCACTCCTTCATTATGCTAATGTAAGTAAAAGATCAACATTTGAGATCAAATTCAGTCTTCAGCTTTCAGTGCCACCACATACTTGAAAAATCTTATTTAAAAATACTTCCACAGCTTCAGGTGAAACAAAATTCAGGCATAAGTGAACTTTTCTGAAGGAGGACTCTTTTGAAATTAATATAGAGTTGACACATTTCTCTAACTGCAGTGAAGTAGGTAATATAACTACAGTATCATAAGCTTCACAATAGCTTTCATAGCAAATCTACATAGTGGCTTGGATATAAAATGGCAATCAGATTAATTGCCATGAAAAATTAATCAGAGCAATGCATAATGTATTACTAGGTTAACATTAATATAAACACATTTTTTGGACAAAATTAATATCATACTTCCAATACATAATTTTTCTTTCCTAAGCACTTCAAAATTCAGAAGTAAGTAATAAAAAGGAAGTGCTAGCACAAATATACTTACAGTTTAAATCAATTAAAATTCTGGATGTAAACTGAAGAAGTCAATTTATGATCCATGATTTTAAAAGGGGCATGTAATTGAAATACTTTATAATAATTATATACCTTTGAGTATTGTCCATCTAATTAACTAACTAATATAACCCAATTTGTAGGAACTTGCCACTTTTAGAATGGACCCTTGGGTCTTCTTATACCATGTCTAAAGAATAAGAAAAAACCCCAGAATCTTGGGGCTTGAGATTTGGGTTCTGTTCTTGCTTTTGCCCCACAGTTCCTCTGTGATCCTGGGTTTAATCTCTATGCCATCAGTTTTCTATTTGTTAAGTTACCAAATAAAGAGGCCATCCTTAATGGACTGGCCGATGCCAATATCCTGAGGGATAGCCAGCATAGGTTTGTTGTGGGTAGGTCTTGCTTGACCAATCTCATTTCCTTCTATGACCAGGTGACCTATCACCTGGACAAGGGAGAAGAGATTGATGTCATACATCTTGACTTCAAAAAAGCCTTCGAACTGGTATCCCATGATCACCTCTTGGGGAAACTGGCCAACTGTGGCCTTGGGTCCACCATGATCCGCTGGCTGGGAAGTTGGCTCTGTGGTCAGACCCAGAGGGTAGTAAATTGATGGAAGTCACTCATCATGGTGTCCTGTGACCAGTGGGGTCCCCCCAGGGCTCTGTCCTTGGACCCATATTGTTCAACATCTTCATTAATAATGTGGACATTGGAGTCAGAAGCAGACTGGCCAAGTTCGCCGATGACTCCAAACACTGGGGCAAAGCATCCACACCAGAAGACAGGAGGGTGATCCAGGCTGACCTGGACAGGCTCAGCAAATGGGCAGACGAGAACCTGATGGTGTTTAACACTGAAAAATGCAAGGTTCTCCACCTTGGAAAGAAAAACCTGCAGCATCTTTATAAGGTCGGCAGTGCTACGCTAGCTAGCACTACAGAAGAAAGAGACTTGAGGGTCATCATTGACCACAGGATGAAAATGAGCCTGCAATGTGATGCTGCAGCTAGTAAAGGGACCAAAACGCTGGCGTGCATCCATAGATGCTTCTCAAGCAAATCCCGGGACATCATTCTCCCCTTGTACTTGGCCTTGATGAGGCCGCAGCTGGAGTACAGTGTCCAGTTTTGGGCTCCACAATGCAAAAGGGATGTGGAGAAACTTGAGAGAGTCCAGAGAAGAGCCACGTGCATGATTAGAGGTCAGGAAAACAGACCTTACAATGACAGGCTGAGAGCCATGGGGCTCTTTAGCCTGGAAAAGCGCAGGCTCAGGGGTGATTTGATGGCCACCTATAAGTTTATCAGGGGTGGTGACCACCAGTATCTGGGGGAAAGTTTGTTCACCAGATCACCCTAAGGGATGACAAGGTCGAATGGTCATAAACTACTACAAGACCGTGTCAGGCTGGACATAAAGAAGAATTTCTTTACTGTCCGAGCCCCCAAGGTTTGGAACAGCCTGCCATCGGAGGTCATTCAAGCACCTACATTAAACACCTCCAAGAGCAAATTGGATGCATATCTTGCTGGGATCCTATGACCCCAGCTGACTTCCTGCCCTTCGGGTGGGGGGCTGGACTCGATGATCTTCCAAGGTTCTTTCCAGCCCTAATGTCTATGAAAACTGCAATCTGGGCTAACTGCCTGTGGGCCATGGCTGCATAGTAGGCCTTTGTGTGGTACTGCTGCCATGTGTGCCCCCACCCTTCCATCTGGGCAGCTATTGCTCAGATGTTCTCAATGTGGTGGCCTGCTTTGAACTGTCAAAGAATGTCCTCCTGGCCCCAAATGGCCAGGAGTTCAGCCACCTCATTTGCCCTCCAGCTGAACCCTGGGTGCCAGGCCTGAGCAGGCTCCTTTGCCTGGGTCCTGCCACTTGCCTCCCTAGCAAGAATCCTGGTGTTCCCCATTTAAAAATAGGGACCACAGCCTCCCCAACAGGGGCCAATTGCCTGCCACAGGAGCTACCAACCCTACTGCAGGGCCCACCTACCCCACCCCTGCTTGCTCCCCCAGCCCCCCAGATAGCTGCTCTATGTGGTCCCATCCCCTGCCAGCTCCTGCAGGTCCCTCAATGGCTTCCCCACTTGGCCCCATCCCCAGCCCCTCCGATGGCTGTGCC
>NW_017728886.1:176815363-176863847 GCF_001723895.1 Crocodylus porosus | reverse complement strand
GCGTGGATCCTCCTCTCCCTCCTCAGCCCATAGCCCGAGACTGGGAGGATCGATGAAAACACCAGCTGAGCTCCCAGACCCCTAAGCCCTGCTCCCAAATCCCTGTAGCGCCTCATGACCTGGCTGGGGGTGCTCCGATGGAAATAGTTTTATTAGACCCTGCCACTTGAGTCCATTGTTGCATTGTCCTTTATCATTTGCCAGTCATCTCTTCACTGATTGATTGTTTTTGATAAATAAAATCCTTCAGTTGTTATTGTTTTTGAAAGACTTTCTTGTTTTCTTTATGTATATAAATACCTACTTCACTGAGAGGAACCCATCCATGGGCTATAGTATACCAAATGGCTGTGAACTGTTAGCAGGAAAAAAGTCATGATAGGGGAATTGCTTTATTATGCAAACATCAGTGCTAGAGGAACAATAGGCCAAACATGTCTGAATCAGTCAGATTCCCTTAGGCTTTCTTTGGCAAGCAGGCCAGTAGGCTTGGGAATTCATAATATGACACAGGAAGTGAGTAAAGGGTAGTATGCTAGGAATGCCCAGCACTAGTATTCCCCCCCAGTGCAGCCAGGATGCTACTATCTTGCATTCACCTTGGTAACTTATAACAACATTCATGCACCTTGTTCAAAGTAGGTGGCTTGAGATAGCCTTTCTGGTTGTCACTGGACAAATATTAGGATGAAAACTGGTGGCCTGAAGGTAGCTGTGGTGGTCAGTGGGTTTCATCCACTTATTCCTCTGGAAATGCAGGTGAGGATTACTGCTTCTACCTCCCAGGAACCCATGCCAAGCAACTTTTACTTATGAGTAAAGATCCACAAACCTTAACCCAGGACATTCCATTGTTTCTGGTATTGGCACCAACGCTGAGGTAGTTTCTGGCTATGCTGACTCTATCCTATTCTTATATGCCACTGGAGCTGCCAGCTATTTGAAACACACTACAGATTTCTTAAAGAAACTGAGCTTTATTGACAAGCTTCCAACAAATGCGATATTAGCCACCAGGGATGCCACGTCTCTATACACCAGCATCCTTCATAAGGACAAATTACTAGGCACAAAGAGCATTATCCTTGACAAGAAAACTACTTCTGTCTCCATTAAGCTCTCCCTCTTTGTCCTCACACACTAGTTCAGGTTTGGGGACTTTCTATATCTACAAATGAATGGCACTGCCATGAGCACATGCACGGCCTGCCAGCATGACAACATGTTTACGACAGATCTTGAAGTTAAGTTTCTTCTGAAGCTGCCCTCTCATCCCCCGGTATACCCCAGGTACATTGATGATATCTTCATAGTATGGACCCATGGGAAAGACTTTAAAAAATGCCACCCCTTCATCAAATGAAATCTGGAATACGCCACGCAGTAGATTCATTTCTTAGACACTACAGTGAAGGATTGAAATGGCCACTTTGCTATCACGTTATGTCAGAAACCCACCAACCACTACAGCTACCTTCAGGCCACCTCCAGGCTTTCATCCTAAGCATACCACTAGATCCATCACTTACAGCCAAGGTCTACATTATATTACAACAGGATCTGCTCTGACCCCGCTGACTGGGAATCACTAAGTCACTGGTTAAGGACCTAGAGCAGTGATTCCTACAACTACAATGCAATCTCAAAGTTGTAGCCAAACAGGTCAACAAAGCTAGACTCAGACCTCACTCCAATGTGCTACAGTACAAACCCTGGGACAAAGACAACAGAATCCCTCTGGTTGTCACCTACAGCCCCCAGCTTACACCTATGACACATCATTAATGACCTCCAACTCCTCCTGGAAAGGATGAATGTAACTTTTGGGGAGAGCCCTCAACCTCTCAGACAACAGACTAATAAACTCCTGTCCTCACTGAGGCACCAGGTCTTGTAATGGACCGAAATGGCTGCTGTATTCCCGCATCAATTCAGACCACATCATTGTTAGAGCTAATAACGAGGAATGCAACATCCAAAGTTCATTCACCTGCAACTCTACCAATGTGTGTGTATCTCTCTCTTTCTCCCCGCCTCCCCCCAACCTTGTCTTTTGCATTCTAATTTCTCTGTCTTTATACTCTTGCTTTCTTCATGTCCTTTCACAGCATTTGGTGAGGTGAACTTGGCTTCTTAAAAACTTGTGCTCTTTCAGTACATCTTATTTAGTTACTTTGTAACTGACTTCAGACTAGCACAGATAACTACCTCTCTCTGGTACTTGAGCCATCAGACATTCACCCTTGCTCATACAGATGTGAAAAACTAGAAGGCCATGAAAATCCTGGGGAGAAACCTCATGGATAGCTCCAGATATATAACGAGCATCTGCCACATGGCCTTGAATTGCCCAAAGGCACATTCAGCTATGGTTCTTCAGTTGCTCAGTTGCTAGCTCCTTCCTTTAATCAAGATGGCTTTTAAATTGCACACTTTATTTCCCCTGTAGCTGTGACACATACTACAGTTTAAGGTCACTTGCTTCAAGGTAACTGCAAGATGCATAATATAGTGGGACTAAACAAGGGCAGTGCAGCCCTCTTTTTCTTTCTAAGGCAGAGAACTACACAAAGAGTAGGAATTGAGACTATAAATGCACAGGACAGAGAAAAAAAGGAAGTCTTGTTCTAAAAAATATTCTAAATGAACATGTGGATAAACTGGAGTTTTATTTCTACCTTTTTCTCCTGCTGAGTAACATGAGAAAAGTAAATGATGCATTCACTGGTGTTAAGTAGGGTACCTTTACTGAAGTTAATGGAGAAATGACAATTTATACTAGGTGGGGATCTCAAACTGACATTCGTTAAATTTTCAGTTCATTAGAACAGAAAACCCTTTCTTAGTACAAACAATACTTTTCAGTTCTGGAACTTCAGATCATGAATTATAGCAGTACCATATTTTTTTTGGTCAGATTCTGATAAATGGCAATACAATTCTATTATAATGGTTAGGTAAAATGGTATATTTATAGTTCATTGATGCCCTCTTGTGGAGCTAAGTGGAGAGAAGGATTTGTACAGTGCAGACTTAAAATATCAGTAGGAATTCCACACTTAGCCAGGACCAAATTCTTAACACTCATATTCACTTTTATTTTTGCTTTAATTTACAAGTAATCCTTTCACAGAAGTTTTTTCTGGACTTAGGTACTAGTTGACATTAGTAAGTGAATTAGAATTTGGTCCATAGCTATTACTTCTTACATCAGTATATTACCATAATATGTGTATCCTAGCTAACATCCTGTGTAACTGGTCTCAGTACTATTTTAAATTCAGAGGGCACTAGGGCAGACTGGAAGGAAAAGCTTCTTAATAGATGGTCTAAGGATTCACCATCTAAAAATGAATTTTTTTCTGCTGCTTTGACAAATTACCATTTCTACAACAAGCATTCAATAAGAGAACTGGAGGAATCACTATTAAAAAACCAGAAGAGAAATAAAAATATTGAAACAATGCACTACGTCTGAGAAATATAGATATCTTCTACAAATCAAATCGATTTATGACAGCATGTTTAGTCTGTCTAGCATTCCTTACAAAAATGTTGAAGATTTCGTTCATATTCTATGTGGCACACAGAAAGTAAAAAAGATCTCTATATATATTTTAGAAAAAATACTAGTCTGGATTTTGACCTCACTCCTTGTTTTTATATTCTGTCTTCTCACCATTGTTTCAAGGGCTTTTCAAGCATGACAATGTCAACTGAATGCAGACAAATCTTCAGGATTCACTTCATCAGAGTGCTTTTTCCATTACATTTGAAGTTACTGGAGTTCTGTTCTTGACAGGAGATCAAGGGCTGAAGTGCTTTGTTGAAAACGTCTCCTGGTCTAAATCTATACTTAAGTTTTTATATGTTTAACACAGCCATTGATTTTCTTCTTTCATGTGATCCTTCTTTCCATAGGCCAAACTCTGAATCCATTACTCAAACTGGATATCACTAAGTCACTGGTTTGTACTAAAATTACAATATTATTTTCACTAATAGCAAAGCTTTTTAAAGTTTTTATTTTGTAGCCTATATAAAGTATTTTATAGAGCTTGATTATGGTCTTTCATAGGTTGTTGATGGTTCACAATTGCCAGAGCTCTTGTGCAAAGGGGTTTAGACACTCCATACATTCCACCCCTTAACCTTGGAGGCAAGATTTAGATGGTACAATAGCTTTATGATACTCCTCTATAAAATGATGTCCTTAACTCAATACTCTGCTTCTGTTTTCCATGAGAGTAAAGGAAGGGGAGGCAGAACCAGAAAACAATGTTGTGTCATTTCATTGTCTGTATGCTATCTACAGCAAGAAATGAATACAGTACCCATGAGCAATCTTTAGAAAATATTTCTTAGTTTAAAGGTGCTTTGTAGTTTACTCTGGTTGCCTTTGCTTAGCTTAGTTGTTAGGTTCACTTGGTGGCTTTTGGAAAAGAAATATCCAGACTTGGCCCTTTTTTTTCAAAGTTTTATGCCTTTTCTAAACAGAATAACATTGAGAAACTGGAGTGCCCTCCTGGCTGTTATACTTAATGTTTAATTCCCTTTTCCCATTCTCTTGGTAGACTGACTAGTACTGGCACCGAATACATTTTGAAGAGTCTTGTAAAACTCTAAAGGATGGTATACCAACACTTGTACTTAGAACATGGTTATAACTTTGGATAATGGTAATCATTTGGCATCTCTAATCAATGGTAATAAAATATTCAAATCATTTTCAGCTTTGGCAAAGGACATGAAAATGTAAGCCATGCACAAATTTTCTTTAGTTAGAATGCCTGCCTTGTGAGGTTACAGGTAGATTTTCACTTGATCTTGAGTTCCATTTCAAAGTGCGTCAAATTTTCCTTGAAGACTGATATTAATCTCAGTATCTGTAGCCACTGTTGAGTAATGTGTAACAAATGAGAGTACAGGTAATAGTTGCTAGGCATCTTGCTGCTGTTCCTTTCTACCTTACTGGCACTACTGTTGACTCCTCCATAAGAGTACTGTTATGTGAGCTGTCCCATGTACTAGACAATTTTCAAAGTTAGGAAGCTGGAAATCTTCCCCATCAAGGACTAATTTTATATTGTTAGTGCTAATGTCTGTTTTTTATTATTCTGTATTAATGATTCAATTACATTATTCATCATTATAAAACCATTTTTACAGGCCATTAGCATTAATGTTATTACAATTTTAATTTATGCAATTACAATTTGTTTATTTGTGTTTCACCCCACAGAGAGAGCTGTAATATGCACAATGTACTCCTAGTGGTTTAATTCTGACTATTATTAAATGCAATCAGATATATTATTTCTCAGAAATGAAGGGCTTCTACATAGAAGGTAATACATAAAGCACTGGCACATCACTAATCTGCTTCCCAACTGGTTTCTGAGTTACATTCTCTGCTCTTTGTGGGAGAGAAGCTTGCATTGTATTTTGTTTCTTCAAGCCCTGAAGAACCATCACAACTCGGAGTGAGCTGGCTCCCTTCTTCTTGGTGTGGAGCATTACAAAACATTCTGGAATCAACCATTAAAACTACTCAAAACCACTAAAGGGCACAGCTGTCACCTACAGCATACTCTGCAGACAATGAGGGCAGCAAAGGTGTCACTGAAGCAGAATTTAGCTTGCAGTATCTTTGCTTGTAAACTGAGCACATTTGATCGGGAAGAGTAATTGACAATTAAAATGAAACAACATGTTCTTATTTATATCTAGACACTTTTCAGACTCATGCATTTCCTTCATTGTTAAGGCCAATGGGATGGCCACTTATTCAGGGGCTCAAACTATTTCACAATGTCCTTTATCCTGTTTTTCATTATACAACAAATATGGCTATTTTTAAACACAACTTTCCTGTGTTGAACCTTGAAGAGCTGTCATTTTTTAATGTAGAAAATATAATACTAAGCTATTCTGTTTTTTTCTTACCACATTCTCCCAGCTTAATTTTCTTATTTATGCACACTTTCTGGAAATATACAGTGCTTATAGTATTGCTGAGACAAAAATAAATACACTTTTTCTAGAGCAAACATGCACAAACAACAATGGTGGAAAAAAATTAGAACAGTTTGACAAGAATTATTTAAATTATGGAGAAAATAACATGATGACAGACTTAGAAACTTCATCTATTTAAGTTTATTCGAGATAATGTTAAAACTAGAAGTGACTTGATTATTACCTACATATCCTGATGTGGAGAAGGGATTTTTCAAAGCACATATCTCATTAATTTAGCACACAAAAAGCATAACAAGAGCTTATATTGGAAACTGAAATGAGAGAAATTTGGTTTAGAAATAAGGAGCAAATTTCTTACAGTGAGGCTGAGTTTAATTAACCTGGAATGACTGGGTGTGTCTACCCAAGATGCTTACTGTGCATTAGCCTAATAACACTGCACAGTACAGTGTCACAGCAAAAACTGTACTAATAGCATACTGCACCGTGTTATTAGGCTAATGTGCACTAAGTGTCACTAAATAACTGTGCACTGGCACGACTGTGCCGTAATTTTAGGTACCGCACCTGTCTGCGGTGCCACATGCCACACATGTGGGTGTTTCCTGAGTTCCTTTCTTGCAGCGTAGGAGTTTTTTTTGACCTTGGGACATTCTGGGGTAAAAAAAAACCAGGCCAAAAAAAGGGATGGCACACATGGTGGTAGCGCTTCCCACTCAAAACCACAACCTGGCTGGCTGGAGCCATGCTCCAGCTGCCAGCCAAGCTTTCTGCCATGGCTGCAGCCCCAGTAGGCCCCCAGGACCCAAGATAAGGTAGCTGGGGCCAGAACAGTTGGCCCCTGCATTGTGCCATTGCATGCATGGCATAGGCATTCCTGGGTACAACTAGCAGCAGCACACCTTGTGCTTGTCAGCCAGGCTCTGGTTTTGGGTGGCACATGCTGCCACCATGTGTGCCACCCCACTTTTTTTTGGCATTCTTTTTTAACCCAGGATGAACCAGGGTCAAAAAACACCCCTGTGCTGTATGTGTGGTGCATGAACACCACCTGCATGTGTGGTGAGTAGTGCTGCAGGTAGGTCTGCAGCACCACGTACCACATGTTTGTGCTCATCTGGACATGGCCAGTGAGTCCATGATCTTACCTAGTAAGTAGGTTTGTTTACACGTTCAGTAATGTGCCTTAGATACTGCACATTTGGTTTAGTACAAGGTGTGCTGCTGCTACTTGTCCCCAGGAAAACAAACATCTATTCTTGTCTGGACATGTCCACTGGGTGCAAATTTGTGCCACTGCTTTTTGCCACTGCATATGCCCCTGCTTATGGGGTTGGTGTGAGGCAAATTGTGAGTATGGTAAGGGTGGGTATGGTAAGGGAGGCAGGGGCTAGCAATTTTGGTGGCCCCAGCAACATTATCTGGGGTCCTGCAGCCCCCTGGGACAGCAGTGACACCAAAAAAACCCTGCCACATTGAAAATTAGCAACATGTGACCCACACAGTTTGCAGTGCCTCAGACTGGTTTGCAGTGCCACAAACTGCATGTGCACGCTCATTGTGATGCAGCCACTGCTTAGGGACAGAAGTTACACATAAACTGGTTTAAACCTGTAACAGAATAGAATTTCAGTGCACGTAAACCAGTTTCAAAATGACTGAAACTGGTTTAAGAAAAACCTGGGTAAATGTAGTATCAGACTTAACTGATTTGGGTCAAAGTGGTTTATGAAATTTCTGTCACAGACTCCTTCCTGATTCAAGTTAAATCACAGTCCCCCAGCATCCAAGCATGCTTTCCAGCCCTGGGCTGTGCTGTCTGATCCAGCACAGAAAGGTGGGGGTAGGGAGAGGCAAACTCCTTTCCCCTGAGTACAGAGCTGCCCTTCCATACTAACCTTACTGCCAGCTGCGACTGTGGACTACAAATCCCAGAGGCACCTGGGAGCAGGAAGAGGAAGTGCTGAGCAACCCTACAGAGTCCTGCTGCTGTGATTCTGGACTGCAAATCCCAGAGACATTGGTGGCAGCAGGAAGAGGAAGCGAATACACAGCCCATGCTGGCTGTGTGCCAGACAGCTGCGCTATAGTGCCCCATGGCTTGTGGCCTGAGCCACTGCAAGCATGTAGTTGCATTTTCTGAATCAAAAGTAAATGTCTGTTCAGTTGTTTCTCCATTTAATATCTGGAATTTAGACTAACCTGCAGAGACTGTATCAATTGCCACTCGCATGACAGCAGGGCAGGTCCTACGAGGAGAGGCTAAGGGACCTGAACCTGTTCAGCCTCCACAAGAGAAGGCTGAGAGGGGATCTAGTGGCTGTTTACAAACTAGTCAGAGGGGACCAGCAGGCACTGGGGGAGTCCCTGTTCCACTGAGCATTATCAGGAGTGACTAGAAATAACAGTCACAAGCTGGCAGAGGGTAGATTCAGACTAGAAATCAGGAGGTGCTACTTTACAGTCAGGGCGGCTAGCATCTGGAACCAACTTCCAAGACAAGTGGTACTGGCTTCTACCCCCGGGGGTTTTTAAGAGGAGGTTAGATGAACATCTTGCCCGGGTCATTTGACCCCAGTACTCTTTCCTGCCATGGCAGGGGGGTCGGACTTGATGATCTGCTCAGGCCCCTTCTGATCCTACCAACTATGAAACTATGATTCAACCTTGGCTTTTTGACTGCCTATACTTAGTCACTTTGACTTGCAGTCTTTTAAAACCATATGTATGATAGCTCACACAAGTTACAGGCTTTTTCCAGATGTTGCAGGATGAATGTTGCCTGTGTTGTGCTGAAGAGTAGATTACATGGGCATGTCAATATGAGCCCGCACAGAACTCTTGCGGTATCCCAAAGCACTTTGAGATTCTGCAAGAGGCATGCTGGGAGCAAAAAGTGTTCCTCATGCTGCATATTTGGAGTGCCAACTCTAAATTTGATTCCTGAAAATCCAGGTATCAAAAAAAACAAACAAAAAAACCAGCTCCAAAAAACCCTGCAGAAAAAAAGTGGGGCAAATGGGTGTTGAGTTCTCCAGGGACTCTCTGGTATCTGGCCAGAGCATCTCTATGGTGTTTCTGTTGCCCCAGGATGAACCCTTTGCATGGCACAAAGCTGCAGTGGGACCCAGCCCTGGGAGCTGTCCCAGATCAGCAGAGATGGGGGTGGGAGACTTGCATGGTTTCTGGGGGGGTTTGTGAGTGTGGGGTGTGTGAGGAGTGGTGGGGGATGTAGGGAGTGGTGTGTGTGTGTGTGTGTGTGTGGGGAGTGGTAGGGGATGTGTGGGGGTGGTATGAGGTGTGTGAGGGGTATGTGGATTTTGTGTGGGGGCTGCCACATGCCTCCATCATCCTCTGCAGCACCATTCAGGCCATAACTGTGGCAGCACTGCCAGACCCATGGCCTGTGCGGGGAGAATGGGCCTGGTGACACCTAACCCAACCTGACCTGGAACATCTTGCTAGCACACCTTTGCACAGGACTGGGAGGCGCAGCTCTGGGACATGTTGGGCCAGCCAGGCAAGTTCTCCATTAGGGTCAGGTGGCAATGCACCATGGCCTATTGTAGGCACAGCTGCGTGGCTGTGCATTGCTGCCTGACCCTCATGGAGAATGTGCCCGGTTGGTTTGATGCAACTTAGGCCAGACTGCACAGCTGGTGCATGCCTTTCATAAGAAGCTGCAGATCCTGGAGCCATGCCTTCCAGTCCTGTCCAAAGACGTGCTAGTGGGCCATGCTGGGCTGGATTGGGTCGGGTCCCTCCAGGCCCATTCTCCCCACACAGACCATGTTTTCAGCAGTGCTGCTGCCAGCACAATCCAGCTGGCACCCACAGGGGTTGGCAGCATACCCACACAAACTGAACATCCCCCCAACACCCTACACCACCCCTCATCCGCCCACCTGCCATGGACCAGCTCTGGATCAAGATTCATGAGCAAAAGCCCATCATATCCCTGTGAACCAGAACCCCCAGGAACCACCTCAGAGGGACATGTGGTGGACCCCAACCCTGCCCACCAGCACAGCTGGGAGGTAAGTGGGGCCCATGGTGGGTGGGGAGTCATCATCTGTGGGAGGCACCTGAGAGGATCCAAGGAGGATCATGCCCCTACCTGGCTTCTACTTGGCCCAGCCCCTCAGGGAACCATGCCACTTCAGCCATGTGAACAGAGCAAACAGTTAGCATGGAAGGTCACAGAAGGGTGAGCAGGATGGGCACCAGGCTCTAGGCAGTGAGTCTCAGGAGAACGGTCGGCACAGCTGTAGCCCAGACTACTAGCTGTGCAATGGTGGGAGGGATGAAATTACCTGCTGCAGCTGCACCCCCCCACTCTGGTACCACTGAGGCCTCCACCCAGATGGAGCCTATGGTTCTGGCCTCTACCCAAATGGAGCCTGCAGTCCCTGCCCTCACCCAAGTGGAACCCATGACCCCAGCCTCCATTCAGACGGAGCCCCTGGCCTGAAGCTTTGGAGGCTGCCTACCATAGATACAGGTAGCTGGGTTTCGGAGCACTGACACCTCCCCTTGTGGGGTGTGCTTAATGGTGGAGGCCCTGGGATGCCAGATTAGGGAGCTTCAGGCAGCGGTGTGGAAGCTGCACACTATTAGGGATGTAGTACAGCAGGTGGACACCTACTACCAGGCTCTCCACCAGAAGAACAAAGTGGAAAGAGTAAGGATGGCTGATGATACCAGGGTGGAAATGAAGAGCCACCATGAAATCCAGCCAGGAGTTACTTCATTGCTGGAAGGTCTTACCTGACCAACCTTGTCTCCAATAACCAGGTGAAGCATTGCCTGGACAAGGGAGATGAGTTTGAGGTCATATATCTGGATTTCAAGAAAGCCTTTGACTTGGTTTCCCATGATGTCCTCATAGTTAAGCTGGGGAAATGAGTCCTCGACCATTTCATGGCCTGATGGCTGGGGAACTGGCTCTGGGGTTGGACCCAAAGAGTAACAGTTGATGGGAGCAAATCAATATTGTGCAAGGTGACCAGTGGTGTTCCTCAGGGCTCAATACTTGGTCTATTACTCTTCAACATCTTCATTAATGATCTGGATTTAGGCATCAGATGTGGACTGGTGAAGTTTGCAGATGACACTAAACTATGGGGGAAGGTGGTCACACTTGAGGAGAAGCTGGGGATATAGGCTGACCTGGACAGGCTTGCAAGGTGGGTGGACCAAAACCTGCCATTTAACATGGGGAAGTGCAGGGTGCTCCACCCTGGGAGGTAAAGCCATATTTATAGGCTTGGCACTGCTATGCTCGCTAGCACCATGATCAAAAGAGACTTGGTGGTCTTGATTGACCACAAGATGAACATGAGCCACCAATGTGATGTCGTAGTCAGCAAAGCAAACCAAACTCTGGTATGGATTCATTGATGCATCTCAAGCAAAACCAGGGATGTCATTCTCCCACTTTACTCAGCCTTATTGAGGTCGCAGCTGGAGTACTGCATCCAGTTTTGGCCCCCCACTTCAGGTGGGACATGGATAAGCTTGAGAGAATCCAAAGAGAGCCACCCACATGATCAAAGGCCAAGAGAGCAAGCCTTACGTGGAGAGGCTGAGGGACATGGGGCTCTTCAGTCTGGAGAAGAGAAGGCTCAGTGGGGACTTGGTGGCAGCCTATAAGTATATGAGGTATGCACCAGGATCTGGGAGAACAGTTGTTCACCGGGGCTCCCCAGGGGATAATGGCCAAAAACTTCTGGAAGGCTGAGTTAGATTGGATATAAGGAAAAACTTCTTTACAGTCCAAGTGTCCAGGGTGTGGAACAGACTCCACCCAGAGGTGATACAAGCAGCTACTCTGGACTCATTCAAAAATGTTTTGGCTTTAGCTCCCCCTGGCTGCAGATCCATGAGGAGTTGGGTAGGGCACAACTTGTCCCACACCAAAGTGCATGTCCAGGCATGTGGTCTGAGGGAAAAATGCCTGGCACAAATATGTGCCTCTCCTATTTGAGCTGCTGCAAGTGCATGTGCCTGCATGTGTGGGTGTCCCCTATGATTATAATGGTTGCTTCTGAGCTTAATGTTGAAGAATCAGACACTAAAAGAAATGATTTTGAAGGATAATCAAGGAAATGAGTACTTAACATACAGTAGTGGTATGAAAGGACATAAGTAACATTAAGACAAAAGGGCTGCTTAGGTAAATGCATGGAAGAACTTGAGAATAAAGAAGGAGGCTAGAAAAAGAATGAGAAAAGTGATCTAGTGACTGGTGGCATTGTGCTGACTCTTCAAAGTTGGTTTGAATAGCTAAAATTAATATAGAAAGAGACAGAGTCAGGAAAAGGTTTGAAGGCTGAGGTTTTGGATGGAATGCTGTTTTCATCTTTTGAATGAAATTGTGCCAGTTACGTAAATAGGTTCCTCTCTTGTGTGAGCCATAATGATGTTGTTAAGTAATAACTGCTGAAAGTACCAACAAACAATGGTTTTTAAACATGCTTTGATGTGTTTTTCAGTCAGTTAATAAGGCAAAAGGTAAACAGCTTGGGATAAATTAGAAATTGTTTTGAATATTTACCTTACTTTGAAATTAATTTTGAAGTTCATAGTATTTTTAAAAAATTCATAACTTTAACATCAATCTGACATATGATCTCCCCAAACCACAGAACCCCTTCCTGCCACAAAGAGCAGATGGACCTTCTATGAGAATCTCAGCTCTCCCTCACTTAGTTCTGCTGCTGATTATTCCCAGGAAGAACATGTAGAAAGGAAGCTTTGCCGTATGTGGCAATTACCAGTAGCTTGGTTTTAAACTCATTTACAGCTAGGTTGTTTTCAGGCTACTAGCCTTAACAAACATTTTTATTTACACAAGCAGAGAGGCAGCAAGAGAGCAGAAACACTGTGTTGCACAGCAGGAACAGCAGCATTAGAAGCCAACAGGCACAGAGTACACACTGACTGTAACAAAGCCTCCATGCAAAATTGGATTTATTGCCCATTTTTGTAACTAATCATACACACTGGAAGTGCTTGTTGTGCTTTTTAGTTAGAGGGCAAGAGAAATTTTCTCTTTACATATTTTTTTTTCTTGTGTAAGAGTCCATAACCAAATAACTTCAGGCAGGGCATCACTTTGCAGTACAATCTTGAGAAAGCCATGCATAAACTGTGCCTGTTTTACCTATGTCAAACATTGCCACAACAGTCTAGATATCATGGTAAGATAGGTTGTCCAAGAGTTCAAAAGGAAAAAAAGAGAGTTGCAGTTGGACTGGATATGTTTGTCACAGCTATTGTTTGACTATAGATTAATTTTTCAGAAGACAGTTTTTGTTGGTACAGTTGTTTGGACCTGCAATTGTTTAGTGGGACATGTAGTGCTGGGGATTAGACTGAAAATGATTCATTTCTTATTGATGCTGAGAAAAATACTATGGGTTTTGTACAGTCCCATTATACTGGCAGGCATCAGTAAGATAACATGGAAGAGGGTGCATGATGAGTATATGGGCCAAAGAAAGGGAGTTTTCCAGCACACCTATATGCAGTGTATGATATAACACAACACAAATTATACCATGGAATCATAGAGCTGTATCTGGTATTTTTACAAAGTCCAACAGAAGACAAAAGCATTCAATTCAGTAATGTAAGCCTTTACACTTCTTTATATTACACATGCCTGTCTAAAGGCACAGCATTTCACACAGAATCAGTAATGCATGCATTATAAAAAGTAACAAATTAAATTAATAAAACCATTATGAAATTTCTGTAATTATAAGACCTGGCCTAGTATGAGGTTTTGCACCAAATTATAAAGGGAAAAGATATTACTTGCAGTTTACTAAGCAGCAGAATATCACCGTACTGCTAGATATATGAAATATTAAGCTATGCCATAGGCCATGTATCTTCTAATAGAATATCCTCAAAACCATAAAATGAGAAGAACTCAGAATTCTCCTCTTCTCCTTTGGACTCCATAAAGATTTATCTGAGTGTTAGCTACATTTCCAGATTTAGAATTCATGGTACCCTAAGTATAGACAGAAATGTCTGGTCCATGCAGATTTTTGCCTACTTGTAACTCAATCCCTACCTAATTCCAGCATGCCCATGGCCATTTCTTACCCTGACACTAGCCCTGGCAATTATGATTCCAACATCCTTAACATGTCCTTTTTTGTTAATTCTGTGGCTGGTGAGTATTTGGAATGAATGTTGCAGAATTCCCACAGTGCAGAAAGAACAAAAGAAGGAAAATTGATTTTTCTGTTCTCTACTGTGACACAACAGCCAATGTAAGAGATAGTGATTTCAACTATGGACTGAGCAGTAGTTTCATCATCTGACAAAAAGCAGTGAGGACAGTCTAATCTTTATTCTGTTTGTTCTACACTTGTGCTTAAGCAGTACCCTAAATATACTCAAAAAGAATTAATCTAAACTACCACTTGATGTCACCATTGGTCTGTATATATGCAGCTGTCCTAGGAACTTTTTTGAACGTCCTGGAAACATCAAAAATTCAATTAGAATACTGAGTGAGCTGTTTTTAGGAAATGCACATGAAATTTCACTAACAAGCACCTTTTCCAGTTGCAGGATTGATTGTGGGTTTTATACCAAATACAGCAAGGCAGTAATCATAAAGCCTGTAACATCACATAGCCCAGTAAAGTGGTCATTGGCAGTAAAGCCTCTTATTATATAACCTCTTTTTTACTAGAAAATCTGTAAGCATCAGAAGTGGTCAATCTTGCCCTTAAATATATACCTCCCAAACATTAATAATATTAAATTGCACATTAAATATTTAAGAAAAAGAAAGGAAGAAAGAATAAAAAAGATTTCCTAACTGGAAGAAACCAAGAATTATAAAGGTGAATGAACATACCAGTCAAAATTTAAAACATGGGAGTTGAAAAAGGTAGGCAACTAATTCCACATATTGGCACCAAAACAAATGTCCTGTTTCCAAATGGTATGAACATGCAACAGCTTCCATGAACATCAGCTGGAGCTCTTGAGTGGGCCATACTTTAGAATGTTGGGCCATTATTTAACAGTCTTAAAAAGAAACTTAATAGATTAAGTTTATGCATCATTTTGGAAAATCTTGAGCGCAGAACAGAGTTGGACATCAAAAAGATCAGCTTGCATCAACATTTACTGCAGGGTGGTTTCACAGATGCCATGGGTTTCACTGTATACTTAGAACAGAAAATAATTGCACTGTATACTAATGCAGGGCTGTCCAATTTTAGGGTGTCTGGGGGGCTGCATGCTGCACCAGTCTTGGGCTCCAGGCTTCATACTGTAGTAGAGGCCGCATGCTGTAGCCACCAGCCAGCACAAGCCCCCCCTCCCTGCCATGTGGGTAGTGTCAGTGCCCCTGCTACTGTGCAGTCAGCATGAGTTCCCCCTGCCCCACCCTGCTACTTTGTATGAGCTGCAGGCTCACCAGCTCCTCTCCTGATGTGCTGTCCTGCCCCAGAAACCTTGGCTGCCAAAGCAGCAGGAGCAATGGGGGAAGTGGTAGCTTGGGAGAAGCGCACAGGCAGCACATTAACCCCTTCTGGGTTGGATACAGCCAGCTGAACAGCCCTGTGATAATGCATCTTAACTGTGTGCTTACATCAGGGGTGGGCAAAATGTGGCCCCTGGGCCAGTTGTGGCCTGCCACACCATTCTATCTGGCTTGCGGGGCCCCTAAAAAATTTAGAAAATTAATATACATCTGCCCCTGGCTGCCTGTCATGTGGCCCTTGATGGCTTGCCAAAACTCATTAAGTGGCCCTCCACCCGAAATAATTGCCCACCCCTGGCTTACATGTTTATAAAAGTGTTTGCTTTTATATGTGAACACTTCATTTTGATGTATGGAAAACAATGTCCCAATAAGTTGCATTTTCTTATCTTCAGATAGCCAACACATAGATTCATACATGCATGCAGCTTCTTCAGTTTATGATGTGAGCATTTTTTTGGTCTTACTTAATAGCTTTTAAGGACAAAAGGGACCATTTGGATTGTCTGGTGTGAACTCCTACATAATGCAGGCCATAGAAGCCTCACCTGGTAATTTCCTAGGTTTTAAAATGATCTTTTTGCAACCATGGTTTTTTATTTATCCAACCTACTTTTCTCTTAGGTGATTCCTGTAGTTCACAAATCACATAATGAAATAGCATACCTGTCAGTTTCAGTTTATACTCTTTCAGTGATTCTAGGGTGCCTATTCTTAATCTTGATTAAATAGGTTATGACAGTCTTTTTTTTTAAGCAAATCAGGTACCAAATGAGTTTGAGCAAAAAGTAGTTTTATTTAAGAAAAAATGAAGTTATAAAAATGGTATATATATTTTTAAGTTTTGGATTGTTGGTGAACCTATTTTGAAGTGCCTGTGGTGGCTTGACAATATAGCTCAAGAGGTTTTTGAAAACCAGGTAAGTTATGCATAAAGAAGGTTGTTGTTTTCAAATTTAAAATATTTTAAGCTATTTGAGTGACCCTGACATTTAGCTAGCCTGTTTTGCAGCTGCAGAAATGTGTAATATTTATATCTACTTCAATCTGTGAGCTATTCTGAAAGTAGCTGTCCTAAATACCTCAAATGCATGGTTACATGTGAATGAATGGCAGTGGTTTTTATTTCATTCATTATCTTAACATCACTTAGTGATACGAAAAATGTTATCAGAAGGACTTGATCACTTAGCTAAAACAGAAAATACATCCGAAATAAATTGTTATGTGGTCTCAAAGTGTAATTTTTCTAAACTTGTTATCATATACATATAGGGGTTTCAAGTTTACATCTTTTATCTAAATCAGGTAAAGTAGGGATTTAAAATTTGGTCTTTTACACCCCAGAGGAATGCCCTGAGTACTAGGTGATTGTGGGTTGGGTGAGTATCTTGAGAAATTCCATCCTTGTTAAAAATGGACAAAAAAGTTTTTGTTTTAGGAATACAGCCTACAAAACAAGTTAGGAAAATTTCAGAACAGGATTTTTCGTGAGTAGCTACTGAACAGTGAAGCCTGCAACTGGGGACCTTGTTACACAGTAATTTTAGGTGGCTCCTGGAGCTCTTTACCTTGGATTGGCTGCATGCTAACACCTTTAAGTGCCTTAAAACACTCATTATGTGCCTCAAAGTTATGCCACTCCAGGACAGAATTATCTCTGATCCATATAACCATGCTTCTGTTCCATGAAGGTGTGGTTGCTCCCAACAGCTATGCCACTCAAATTTAAGTCCTTCAGTATTCCAGGATTTAGTGGATTCCTGCATGTAGTGTTTCTGTGCCCAGCTGAATATGGTGATAGCTTGAGATGGGTCACAGCTGGAGCTGGTGCACCGGGAAGCTGTTGCAAGCTGGGCAGAAGCATGACCCACCAGAAGAAGAAGATGAAAGCCATGGGAAGAAGTTCCATGGATGCAGAAGCTGCTGTGCAGGGGAGAGGGGGCTCTGGCACTGACTCTGCTGCCTGGCCCAGCAAACCACTGACAGCTCCATCGCTGTCCAGCCTAGGAGCATTGCACTGTGCAACCCCACTGGTTTCTTCCCACCACACCATGGTGTGGCTGGTGGGAGAATTTAGCAGCCCTCACAGTGGTAGGAGGAGTGTTGATGGTGTGAGGGAGGTGCTTGGGAGGAAAAGGAGAAGGGTGCAGGTGCTGCCACATTGTGGTGAGCCACCAACATGCTGCTTGTTTCTGCACCAGGATCAGGAGGAGGCAGGTGATATTGCTGAGAGGAAACCAGTTGGGAAGTGCAGTACAATGCTCCCAGGATGGGCAGTGATGGAGACATCAGCACCTCGCTGGGCTGGGCAGAAAATCCAGCACCATTCTATGCCTGATGGGACCATTTAGTAGTCTCAGAAGTGGCAGGGGTGGGAGGAAGGAGGAGGAGGAGGAGGGGAAAGTGCTGTCTTATTGCAGTGTGCCACTAGGGGAGGCAGGTGACATTGACAGTAACATGCGTCCCCCCACCCCCAACCCATCGCTCTTATAGAGCAGGGATAGAAGCCTGTCCTGGCTCACTTGTTCTGCTCACCAGCCCTCTAGTGGCAAGGCACAGCTGTGCAGGTGGGAGACAGAGAAGGTTTTTAGCCTTAAGGGTGTTACTACTCCAAACTCCAGACTAGCACTAAAGCTGATCAGCATTTGTATGGTTTACAGCATGCGATGTGAAAAGGTTTTGGGACTTTAGGGTCTCCTACATTTCTAATGAATGATGGACACCTTGGGAAGCAGTATTCACCCTTTAAGAAGCCTAGGTGCCTAACCCTGTCAATCTCTCCCCTGGGACAAGGTGCCTAAAGTGTTGCTGAATGCTGAAAGGCATGTCAAGTAGGCCTTGGAAGTCAATTTTGATATGACCTTAGACTACTGCTTTGCATGCTTGATTACTGCTATGTGGTTCCTGTATGTCAGGTGTTGTGCTGATATTATTAATGACTTGGTTCATCAGTTTCTTTGGCTAATATGCCAATGGATTGGGGCTCTGAAAAAATCCAGTGCAATCAGCAAAAAATGTACTAGGCCTCAATTAAAAAAAAATCATTTAAACTTAAGTGGCTATAAAGCTGTGTTTTGTGTTCAGTGTCTGGTATAAATCTGGAATGAATGCATGGAAAATTTGTTCTGCTAATTCAAAGGGTTAGAAAATAATGGGAGTTTGGGGTGGAGTTGAAAAATTATCTTAATGCTTAAGATTCATAGATTGTACATGAAGGCCACTTTACAATGGAAAAACTCTCTTGTAGTTGAAGTCTGCTGTATACACAGGATGAAGAGAGCCCTTAGCCTTCAACCATAGGAGAATTTCTCCCAGTAGATAGAGGTGGTAACATTGTCTTTCTTGTTTTTCCACTTTTATGTCTGTAAACAGCTCTTTCTTTTTTGATGTTTTCTGATAGGCTTTTGGGACCAGCTTGGGAGAGCTGTATTTAACACAAATGTGCCTTTGTTGATGCAACAAAGCTTCACAGTAGGGAATTGGAGTATTTATAATTCTGTGGAAAACATAATTCTTTTGTGGTGAATATAAAGCATGAAGGAAAATCAGATATTTGAACTAGGCCTTTCATGTTTAGTGACCTTAACAGACCTGTTGTTTGGAATTGCACTGTTATTGACATGAATCAGGATCCTGAAAAGTCAATGCCTTTCTCAAAGTGGAACCAAAAACTATTAAGGCTAGATCCCACATGAAGTGGGACTTGCATGGAATTCAAGTGCCTTAGTCCAAAAATGCTATAAAAAACCCTTCTTACTAAATTGCTACCTGACCCCCGGGAGTACCTAAACTCTATAGTAGGTGCCTGATATTTTGACTTGAAAGCTTCTAAGGTGCCAAGAGTGTTGCCTCTGTGCATGTCCAGAACTATCCCAATTTTGACAGGACTGAGCAATTTGGTTCTCAGATCATGCCTAAGCTGCTTCTTCTTTTGTACGACAAAAACAGTGTCCATACCTTTATCTTTCTGTGCTTTGGTGTTTTTGTCAACTTGGGAGCTCTTGGCCATCAGAGACGTTATCAGGGATCACTACATGTAAGTGGTTCTCATCAGTCCCCATGCCTAAGCTCAACTGGATGCAGAAAGTATGCATTCTTCTGCCTAAGTCCCTGAAGGGCTTGATGTTGTAGGCATGTTCTGAGCATGCCTAACATTAACCAAGGATGGTACCCCTCACACAATGTCACATTCTTTTAAAATAGATCTGTAGAAAGAGGACAAGTGTTTGGTTGTCATTCACACCTACATAATAGCCTAGCATTTAAGAAGTGAATCATTTGAGCTCTATTCTATGTTAAGCGTTAAGAGCTTAAAAACCACATATTTGACCTCCAACTAGAATGCTCCAACTGCAAGAACATAAGCTACCAAGAAGCGGAAGAAGCTAGGGAGGGATGGGGGGGACGGGACATAGTACACCTCTTCTGCTGAAAGTGTTCGATTGTGCAGTAAAATCAAGATTTTTGATGTCAGAATTAGAGAAAAAGAATCAGTAAGCTCTGTAGCCCAGTAGCAAGGGCTAAGAGGGGGACTTGTGGGCAGACAACCATGCAGACTGCCCGGGAGTCATGCACGTCATGGATTCCAAGGTTCATAGAAGCCCAGACACTAGGCTTATGTCTCAGAGAAGGTGATGTCTCAGAGACAGGAGGTCCTAAGTCTTAAAAAGATAGCTTTCAAACACACCCCTATACTCATTGTTTCCTTTGTGCTATTGATAGATAGATTCCTGCTCAGTTTGGTAGTTGTGGATCATATTGTGGGACACCTTGGCGCATCTACACTTTTATTAATCCACCATAATTATGGCACATTAAGTTTAGTACCTGTAATGACGGGTAGTATTTTAATGTGCCATAATCGGTGCTACTGCACATTAGCACAAATGAACGGTCTTTTTGTGATTTTGAATGGGTTTTGCCCACTGCACTAATGTGCAGTAGAATTAGTCTACTGCACTCAAAGCATCTCATGTAGATGTGCTCCTTTAGTGTCAGAAGTACTCCTTAGTGAATTTGCACATATATTACACCACATGCATGAGCTTATGTGAAACATACAAAAGGTACTTATTTACTTTTCTCATTTCAGTGCTCTTTTAGGAAATAAGGTATAAGATTAAGTGCTAGATTTTCAGTCATGATTGACATTTCAAAATACATTATAAACGTGGTGCTTCCAGAACTAGCACCCAGATCCCTTATTAACTTAGTGGCCACAGCACTAGGGCTTGCAATAGGAGCGTTGTCAGCAAGTTGGGCTTCAGTTCCAATTATTTTATTCTTTTTAAACTTGTGGCAGTAGTATTTATAGTACCAACTGGGGAAGGGGAGGGAGATGCGGGGGAAAGACCACATAGCTGGGAATAATTACAACAAAGAATAAAGCCAGGTGAAGTGTAGTATGTTGTTCTAGGAGTATTAACTTGAATCTTAAATAACCTGCTATACAGTCATGCTGCTTTTGCATTTACTTTCTATTATGAGTCAGATAACTGTGCTTTAGTTTCATGAATGCTTTAAGAAAACAAATATTATTCCTAAAGCAAAGAAAGGACTTTTCATCCTATAGACTGTGATGGTTTGGCTTTGTCCTGATTCAGAATGAAAACAAACAGTTACAAAATTCTCCAAGTTTTCTGACTCATAGAGGCTGTCCATGTGAGGGACTTTCCCAGAAGTGCAAGCAAGCCCTGCAGTCCCTAACTCTGAGGCAGTTTGCGTGACTTGCAGTTACAAGGTTATGGACTTGGAAGCTTTGAGGATTTGTGCCCAAGGCAATCCACCGGGCTACTGTGAACCCTGGAATTTCTGGCAGCCTGCATGGCTGTCTGCCACAAAGGTACAGACCCTGCCTTGGAAGGCCAAGTTTTTAAGAAGCTGATTGTGACACTGATGAGGACCCAAGAAGCCACCTGTCAAAAACCTGCCTGGCTACTTAGTGCTGAAAGCTCCTAGGAAGGATCCTGCCTCAGGTAGTGGGTTGAGCTAGATGATCTCTGGAGATCCTTTCAGACCTACTTCTCTATGGGTAGCCCACCGCTATGGTGCCACAGTTACTGCACTGTCATTTAGTACTTCCTTTTGGAGGTATCTTCAGCAGGTATTGTGCCATGCATGCCATGCATGGTTAGTTTTAGGCATTACATCACTGTAGCTCTAAGCGGGGAGAGTATGTCACTACAGCGACGTAGCTGTGGCGTGATGGGTTTTGCCCATGGAGGCAATGTTGCCGTAGCATGTTACTATGGTAACGTAGCATCATGTGTAGACATGCCCTATGACTCTATGACTGACTTTGTGGCTCCGGAGTAACTTTTCAAATTCACACCATGTTAACAGAAAGTTTTGATTTTGATGAATTTGTAAATTCCATCAACCTCCTCCTACTTGCCCCCCTCAGCTTCCCCACCAAGCTATGTCAGCTTTCTTATCTTTACTGTTTTTGTGCACTTATATCTTGAAACCAAACGTATTATATTTTACATGGTAGAGAATGCTGGAGGACAGCAGGATTCCTCAGACAAATTGATCAAGCCTTCTCATTTTAATTAAACATTTATATTGTGGTTGTGCTCAACGACCCCACTGTGATTGGGTTGCTATGGGGCTGGGCTGCTGCCTGAACATAACAAAGGGACTTTGCTGTGCTGAAGGTCTTACAGTCTAAAAGACACAGTTTAAAGGCAGGGGGTACAAATACTGTGAGCAAAGAATGGCCTTTCTGTGTTTTCCATTCAGTGTTCTTAGATGGATGGGATTATAGCACAAAGGCCTATTAAAGATAATTGATAATACCAACTATAAGCAGCATGTCCAGAACTACTGACTGGCTCCATGGAGGCTCCTTAGCATATGTGGGCACTAAAAAGGGCATTTGACAGAAGATGTTTGAAGTGGCAAACAAGATCTGATTACTATTTAACTGCCACTGGGATCTTTAGTGATAAGCAAAAATGAATAATGCTTTCAACTTCAGTGGAACCATGAACAGCAAGGCATTTTTGATATACTTCAAAACACAAGGGAAGACTGTAAAAACCCAGAACAGATTTGATCAATACATCCAGCCTAAAAAGAATGTGACATCTGAAACTCACGTATTCTGTCAGGCACGCCAACAGCAAAATGAAACCATTGATTTGTTTGTTACCAGACTTTGCCAGCAAGCAAAATTTTCTGAGTGAGATGTATGCAGATGACATTATAAAGAAACCAAATAACTGAAAAGGGTATGGAGTGAGGTACTTTTAAAAAATGAACATGACCTATTGCTTGAAAAACACTACGCAGGAAATCTCAAGGAGGCATATTAATTTGGTACAATGCCACTCTATTCAATTCTTGCATAATGTCTACCATGAAGCACAGAAAAATCATGCAAAGTAATATAAATTGCTTATACCCTGATAAGTCTTCCTTTGAGTCCAATGGGTTTTAATAGGGATTGCATAGGCTTTCATATCAATGAAAGGCTTTTAGATCTTACCTGAGAAACTTCAGATATGTAGCAACAGAGGTTGCCCACCTATTCAAAAGATCACTTCAATGACCAGAAGAAATGGAACAACTTATCTAAAGGCACAGTCTTTATAACTTGAAATCTTTAAATCAAGGGCCCCTGGCACACCTTACACTTAAGATGTGACTGGCCAGTTAATCATGGCTTCAGTTGTTACCTGGCCTCATGTTAATGCAATTAATGGTGCAACGAGACAAGGAATAAGCCACAAAGTTATTACACAAATAATGTGTAATAACTTTGTGGCTGGTTGTTATCAGGTGAGTGGCTGGAGCCCTGTCAGCTGATCTGAGCTCCCTGCTGTGAGGCTGCATCCCAGATGGTACATTCCAGTGGCTGGGAGCTGTTGAGCTAATGGGGCTTCCAGTCATGGGAGTTTGCTACTTGCCTGTGCAGAGAGAACCTGTGATCATGGTCCTGGGATCCCCTTGCACTGGCAATAAGGCATGATGTGATCTAATACTCAATCCCACAATCACACCTCTTGCAATGTTTGTGCGGCATGGCAGGAAGCACAATTGCGTGGATAATGTATCAGGTCCCATGGCACTGCAGCTTTACTTGTATGTCTGCCGGGGGTCAAGATTGGATATCTTTCCACAGATAGGCTACAACTTGATGGTTATAGATTACAATTTGATGGGAAAATCACTGGGTGAGGTTCTATACCCTGTGTCATGCTGAAAGTCACAATAGATCATGGTCCCTTGTGGATCTGGAACTGAAATATAATAAATAATAAACAACTTGCAAATTCCAAAGAGACAGGCATTTCCTGACAGACTTTATGTTGGCTAGAATCTAAAGGTTTAATCTGAAAAGAGAAGCTGTCACCCCTTCTGCTGACCTTTCCAAGGTAGACTACATGTTTTCTTAAGTTTGCAAACTGACTGACTGAAAAAAGAGGCATCTTTTGGCTGCTTCTGAAAAATGCTAAACATATTATTATCAATATAAATTGAAAAGGAGAAACAAGCGGTCAACACTTCTGAAAATCAAGCCCCAACAAGCAGCCAGCTAACGTAGTTATCCAGACCACAGGGCAATGATATAGTTCCTCACTGAAAAGAACCTAACTTTGGAGAAAAGACAGGATTGGAAAACTATCTGCATGAATGCACTGGCCTCTGTGACATATGACATCAAGAAGATTTTCTTATTGGACCAGATTCACTACAAAGAGGGTAGCTAATTTGTAATTCAATCTCTGTATTGTATGCAATATTTAAGGCATTTTTCTGATGGGAATTGATTTTATGCTTTCTTATTCACATACTATCTTGCTGAACACTTGTCAAGCATGGATACTTCCTTTGGAACCACTTTACAATTCTCTGGGGCATGTCCAGACGTGCATGAACATTTGGTTCCCTGGGGAAAAGTAGTGGTGGTGCACCTTGCACTGCCACAACTTGTCCCTGGGCAATGCTGTGATGGCCAGAACCAGAGGGATTAATAAGCAATAAATATGTGCTTCTTAGAGGCATTTGGTATTTTGCCTAGACAGGTAATATTAGTTAATATAAAGCTTGTAAGTTTGTAAACTGCAAATGTAACTTGTCTGTTATAAGTTTAACCAAAATGATAAAATTAGCTGTTTGTGGAACTGACTGGGCCCCATAGGAAAAGCTGTAGATGTGAGATTAGCTGACCTAATAGTTTCTGCTCAGGGTTCAGCTTTGATGATAAAAAACTGGATCCAACTGCTTGGCACACCCACCACATTCCAGGAAAGCACATCCCAAGAAAGTATATTCAAATGAAACCTAAAAGGGGTTGGGGCTTAGGCGGAGCAATGTCAATTTCAAACCTAAAGGTGCTGCATTGTAATTTGCTCATTGGATAAACCCGAGTCTAGGTATTAATCATTTATGATAATTTTTAACACCTTTCAATCCTATAGGGTAACAGCTATAGGGCAACATTGTGAGTGGCTGTAAAGCCAACAGATTAGCATAAGACTAGGTATAAAAAGCACATGCATCAGGTAACCAACAGGAAGGATGGAACAGAACAGTCATTTCTGTTCCATGCCCGGCCCCCGGACTCCTGGTATGAATGAGAATTGGATCCTGATCAAGGAACCTTCCCCGGTAATCCCTCTGACAGCATCAGTCAGGGATGCTTGACTTCACTGGAATCACTTGACACATACCTGGCATTGAAAGACTATCGATAAGTTGCCAACACATGTCTATCTGTTGTTTTGAACAGCCAGTGGCTAATACCCTTGCAGTGCCCACTTGGCCTGCGACAGAACTGATCTATCTGTTGTTATTATCTGTTATTTACTATTAGCTCTTTAATACTGCATTATCTGCTTATCACATTTATCTTTCTATTAACTGTTGTGTGTGTGTAAGCTATAATAAATTTGCCTTTACTCCACTCCCAACTTTGTCTCCTCGATCTGAAACTGAACCTAACAGCCCAGTTGGCCTGTGATAGAATTGATACACTCACAGTGCCCAGCTGGCCTGTGACAAACACCCATGCCAAATGCAGATGCATACTTGCATTTGTGCCCTGCCCCGTCTGTGCCCAATTGCTGAGTAGGGGGCAGGTGGCCCCCAACAGCCGATTGTTGAGTGGGGGTGTGTGTCTCCCAGCAGCCAATTGCTGAGCCCGGAAACAACAGTGGCAGAACTAGAAGTGCTGATGGGGGACTGGGTACTTGTAGGGCCCGGCCAGCACCCCTCCCAGGCCAGTGCCCCCTTTCCATTGGTACATGACTGCAGCAAACCCTCCCTCAGAGGGTGGGTGGGCTAGTTTTGGCTCAGGCTGTCTCCTCCAGGCAAGCAGGGAGGCATGCTCTAGTACCCCCCAGGTTCTGGCTTGGACCTTTGCAGGCATGTGGTTACTTTTTCAGAATCAAAAGTAAATGTCTGTTCACTTAGATTAATCTGCAGAGACTGAATCAATTCAGCCTTAGGCTTTTTGACTATCTGTACTTAGCCTTGGTGCTCGGAGCAGAAATCCAGGGTTGAGGCCTAAGCTCCCTAAGGAGAACTAAGCTATAAACAGATATTGTCCTTGAAGCAGGATCAGCTCTGTGGAGTTGTGTCCTGGCACAGCTGATCCACTTCACTGTGTGACGTGTATTTTGCTTGCTGTCCTACAGGTTTGGCCCCTGCCACTTCTGGGGCTTCTGAGGTTCAATCCAGTGGGACAACTGCAAATGTATGAGCCCTGGGTTTCCCCTTTTGGGGAAGTTTACCCCAGGAATCCACCAGCAGAGGATTCCCTGGATGTGTACATCACATTGCTGTGACTGGAATTAGGACACACCTCTGCAAACAGGGAAGCCCCAGTTTCTCCCATTTGCCCCTAGTCAAGGCATGGCAGCACTGTATGTATGCCCAGGGAATCCCTTGCCAAAGAATTCCTGATCCACACCTCTGCAAATCGGGGAAACTGGGGAGGTACTCCTAGGGTTTCAGGGGCCTTATCCTGTGTGCCCTGGGAATTCCCTGTTGGGGATTCCCCAGGCCCACATATTGCTGTTGTGTCCCAACTCAGGGAAGTATCATATAGTAAGTAATAGCCTCATAGCCTCTCCTACTTCTAGTTGATATTCGCATGCTTATATGATTAAGAATCACATTTGCTCTAAGATACCAGAGTGCTTATGCTCAGTTGGTTATACATGATGATCCCTGCTTTAAAAAAATACTGTAAACCTGCTTCTAAGTGTGATACTTCAGTATGGACACTACACTTGTGATTTATAGGAAGTGCTTAATAAAAGTGATTCCAGAAACCTAGAAATCACATTATTCTCTTAAAATTCTTAATCATTAGTATTAACTTAGGGATGCGACTCACTAGGTGGTTAGTGTCTCACTATGACTCTAAAAAATTTGAGCCCTGCTCTGGACTTGTGCCAAAGGCCATCTCAAGGTAACCCAGATATACATAAGTAAGTATAAGAGGTGGATCCAGGGGGTGCAGTAGTGCATTGCATTCCTTTTGATTCCTGGTCCACCCAAAGTGGCTGCAGTGTTTCTATTCAGACAGCAGTGAGGGGGTCACCTGTAGAATCAGAGAAGTAGAGCTGGAAGAGACCTCCATAAGTCATCTAGTCCAACCCTCTAAAACAGGATCCTCCCTATTCACTAGACTTCCTGATTCACAGTAATCTACCTCAGGGGTTTTAAACTGGGGGGTACACATACCCCTGGGGGTACTTTGGAAGGCTCCAGGGGCTATGCAGCATCGCGCCTCTAATGCCCGTGCACCCTTGACCTGCGAGCCTGGGTCGGCACGACCGGCTTGGCGCGAGGAAGGGGATTTATGACCAGGCAAGTGGGTGATAATGGTGAGCAGGAGTCAGAGGGATTTAATCACAGCGTGGTGTTTACACAGAAAAGTTTATTTTACTTACACTACTGATGTGCTGCAGCGTAGGCAGAGGAGTTGATTTATTCAGTTACAGCATGCAGATATCATATTACCCAGCATTTACAGGGTAGGTAAGAGAGTTGCTTGTTACAGATTCCGAGCGATACACATAAGCCATTGCAGTCTGCAGATTACCAGGAGATCTTGATAAGAAAGATAACACCAGAGATAGAGAGATAGATGGGCCGGCAAGACGGGGCTACGCCAGGAAAAAAAAAACAAAAAAACCGTAGGTGGAGAGAAATATTCATGCACGATCTGTTCTTCTTGAGTGTATACACAGTTCTCCATTCTCTGCTTTAGACGGAAGTTCTTTCAAAGTTATATATGGTGAAAGTGACCAATTACTATACACTATCATAAATAATTAATGAGTTGGCACATGTCCTCTCTTTGTTTGCTCAGGTTTCAGAAAAAAGGGGGGTTATTTTTACTTGGGTGGTACTGGTCCTGTTTGGTCACAGGATGGCACGCATAGTATATTTAATTAATTTTACAACTTCACTAAAGTCAGCTAATCTCGTTACTATAGGTACTTTATCTTTTGTGCTGGGCTTTCAAGGTAAGTTTCTTTCTCTCATATGAGAAGCTCAAGCGATTTGAAATGAGGCACAGATAGGGGTGTGTATATGCATCACTGTTAATACAGAGGGATAAATTACAATTACAGAGTTTGTTGTGTTAGCTTCTGACCTTTTGCCATCTTATCTTTTGCCATCGCATCTGAAATCAAAGACTTCGATCTTTGACATGCAGCAGCTGTGCGGAGAAGCCAGTAGCACTTCTAGTTTTGCTGCCATGCACGGAGCGGGGAACACTCCCCTTCCTCCCCCCCCTGCTCATCGACCGGCTGCCAGGGGTACCCTGACCACAAAAGTCTGAAAAACCCTGATCAACCTGATTCCTTCTAAAGTTTTCTTTCCACACATGTTAACACTCTGCTCTCCTTATTAATGGTCTTGATGTTTCAGTAATTGAGCTAGGCCTTCTGCAATTCTGCTTTCAGTTGCTCTTGGTAATGTAGCTCCTATTTCACAGCCCTGCAGACTGTTTTAAACTCTAGGTAAAAACATTAACTCAGGTGTGGAAACATTAGCTCAGGTGAACATTAACTTTCACTGAAACACTGGATGCACTGTAAAAATGTTAAAGAAGGCTCAATTTTGTTTTATGAGTGAAATGACTACAGGACTAATGAAACAACACCATGATTTTATTATATTTGCCTAGTTTGTGTTTTTTACACATAATTTATGACACAGGAAATTAATGTATTTTCCAATAAGGTTATATTTGTTTTTTCTTTAATCTTAATAGCACAGCCTTGGGCCCTTAGATTATTAATAAAACTTCTAGTTTACTTTTAACTGGATAAAAATATGTGTTGCCTTACATGTGATGACACACCCTACCATCTGCTCTCCTTTTTCTATATCCTAGATCCACCCATGGTAACTATTTATCTGAATCTGGGAGACAAAATGTGCTTGATGTAATACCAGCCACATCACTCCCTTGTCCGACTGGTTGTAGAAACTAGCATACTCATACTAGTCGTATGGATCACTAGGCTCAGGAGGACCTTTTTGTGATTGTTACTTTAGGTGACTGTAAATAAAATGTATTAGAGAGGAATTTATT
Source organism: Crocodylus porosus (assembly GCF_001723895.1). Taxonomy (NCBI): domain Eukaryota; kingdom Metazoa; phylum Chordata; order Crocodylia; family Crocodylidae; genus Crocodylus; species Crocodylus porosus. The sequence goes on along the minus strand of NW_017728886.1, from coordinate 176,834,781 downwards.
TTTCCCAATGTTTAAAATGCACTACTTTTTAAAAGAGGGTGTGTTTTATATTAGGATTGTGTTCAGATGCTAAACTTTAATTTCTTTTTAAAACAAGATATCTCTTTATTTGTCCAGGTGTCTCCTGGACCCATCTGAACACTGTATATTCGTAGTGTGTGGAAAAGCATAAATAGCAAAAACTGAATAAAAATAAGAAAGATGGTTAGTATCTGCAAGAAATTATAAGGCACTGAGAACACCAATTAGAAATAGGTGGGTAAGAAACAGTGTCAGGATGAGTGTAGTGGATTTATTTGCAAGAACAAAACATGTTAAAAAAAGAATCCAGTAAAGTGCTATAGGATGACCTTATTAAGGGAAAACTGCTAGAGGGGTGTAAATAATGAGGAAAGGTAAAATCTAATACCAGTGTAGTGCATGGTCTTGTTACACTTTATCTTTTAGATTCCTTGGAAACCAATGATTATGCTTTCTGGAACTGGATCAATCACCCCCAAGGCAACCTATTGTACATGAAAAAACCATTGAGAAAGTGGCTGTATTAGGGATACAGACAACCCTTTTCTATGCTAAGCATCTTAATTGGACAATATATTTTCCTGAAAATTGTATTTTCCATCTGACTTTCCATAGCATTTACATTTTGTTCATTATTTCACAGATTTCATTAGGAGGGATTTTTTTTAAAGACGTGATTAGACATATCTTTGGAGACAAAAACCCCATTTTCTTTTGATACAGTTAAACTAGGTCAATGCTTGTTACAAGAAGGGTTGGTAATAATGTTCTGCTTTTCTGCAAGGGAGGCATGCCATCCTCAGTCCCTGAGGTAGGAGGGACTCTGTATGTAGAAGTGGCACAAAGCTTTGTCTATGGGGAAGGAAGTGTATTCCTACTGCTCATTATTGGTGTACGGGCCTGTTATAAGACCCCATGGATAGTAGTCCTCAAAAATGGGTATTGAAATTGGGAGATTCCCAGTGCTTCCTTATTCAAAGAGACCTGAAGGAAAACAATTAGAGTCCTGATCTAATTACCATAGAATTCTTTCTATGGGAATTGGACCAGGTCCTGAATTAGAAACTTCTCCCTATGGCTTTGTTCAAATCTGCACTGGTAGGTGTCTTTCAGGTTACAGAACTACATTGAAACCCCTTTAACCTTGAGTCTTCCATGCTGTACAATTGGCCTTTCACTACAAGGGTGCCTTATTCATGACAAATATAATTAGCTGAGGTTTTGGCCGGAACAATGGCATTGTAAAAATTGTGGCTCCTTGCTGAATAGACCTATGGGTCTGGGTTGCATCTCATAATTTCAGCAACATTAAAACAGGTCCTTTGTCCATAAGAGTTTGACTAATGTCACCCCATTCCTGGTTTTCATGTATTTTATTACCTGATATATCTTTTTATGCTGCTCTAACACAAAGCAATACTGTGTCTAATCTGTAAAGGGATTACACATTTCTTCAGAACTGATGAAATTCAGGCTGAGCTTTCTAATTCACATTAATTGCATCGATTAAAACACTTAGAAGGATCACAAATCATTAGCTCTGTGAACCAGAATACTCAAAATATTTCTAAGAAATGCAGATCAGCACATCTTTAGTCAAAATGTCAAGAAAAATACCAGAAGTGATATACTGAAAACAATTCTTACAAAAAATCTTGCATAATAAATCACATCTAAACTACAATAAAGTCATTAACCACTGTTCTGTTCTTTTGCTCTGAAGTGTAAATCAGCCATAATGCTAACTTATTTTAAGTAATTTTGCATATAAAGTGGGAGGAAAAAAGATGCAGTGAATGTCTACTGGGAATAAAAATGAACTCCTATCTGATCCATTACTCATTGAAAGGATGCACACATGTCACAGAACTAAATAAAATATAAAACCCTGCAAATGGCTTACTTCTTATAATCTACTTTTTTTGTTTTTTGCTAAACTACACAGTTTGTAAAATTCCCTGTTTTAAGGTAATCTTGGAAGTATGCAAATTCTCCAGTAAAATAAAACACTGCTTTCATTTAGTCTGACAATGCTGGCTCAGGAATATTAGTTTCAGTAAGAATGCATTGGTTTCACTATGAAATAAGGTTTCTTTGGTATCAGCCCTGCAGAAACATATTGGTTTCAGTTAAAATGTATTGCCATGCTTTCACTAAAACATACAGACATTATAAAACTGTATATTGGTTTCAGTAACAATGTATTCTTTCCAATGGATTCATGTGGCTTTCAGCAAGAATGTATTGATTTCATTAAAATGTGCTGCTTGAGATAAACAAAAATTCAGTTAAAATGCATTGGTTTCTGTTAAAGTTCATTGACTGAAGTGAAGAACATTACACAATGTTATTGGGCAGCCTTAGGGTTTTTTAAACATTGGGTAGAAAAGTGCATATCTGTAATTGTGAAGGTTATTGAAAACAAAGTCTATTCTGTAACATCTAAAGATGTAAATATGCTAAGTACATTAAATTGCATCTCTGTGCCTCGTTTGTATCAGCTGCTAAGAACAGGGATAAATACGTGCACAAAACGTACTGCATTCTTCATACAAGTGAATACCCTTCTAACCAGGTGTAGGGCAAGTTTTTTTTTTAACCTGCACAGTAATTGTTTGTTTTTGCATAACAGGTTCTTGAGCAGCACACTTTAAATCAAGTCCAGCCTTCCCTTCCTTCCCTGGTAACAGATGCTCTCTGACTTCCCAGCACTCCAAGTAGCACTATGAGCCCGGCATTCAGTTCCAATTTTATATTTATATAGTAGGAAGAGCTCCTGATATAGTGCACTAAATTAGATGACAATTAATACATTTGCTTAATGTGGACAATTTACAGTACTAAATACATTTGTGAGGGGCTGTATTTTCAAAATGTAGGACTAGATTTTCAAGTAATTTACACCTTTTTCCTGTTAAATTCCTCCTGATTTAATTGTGACATGCACGAAAGAATGAACCCTATAGCCCTCATCTGATGCATGTAAACAACTATTGCATACCCTGGATGCTATCATTTCCACATGATCATTTCTATTTCTCTCATTCCCTAATGAGAAAAATGACATGCTCAATCCTTTGTTTGCATGCCTGAATCAGACATACATTCTGGGCACATCTAGCAGTAGAGGATAAAATTCATATGTTAAAGTGGTTTAAGTGATACAAGGAGGTTGAATTGTGTAATTTGGAACATTTGGCATGTGGTTCAGAAACCCAGATTTTTATCTTACCTAGCAAACCATTTCTTGTCTGAAAAACAAGGACAGTATTTTGCAACATGATGTTCTCTCTAGATTTTGGTTATTTGTTGTTTCTGTTAGCTGGAAATTTTATTAATTTTAAGTTTTCATGGACCAGAGCTGGTTTGGTCTTAGGCACCTAAATAGGACTTTGGAAACAATGGCAACTAAATTCTAGTTTCTGAATTGGCATCTGAAAGTATGTGTTTGTCCCCCTTACCTACCTCTTCTTAGTACAGAGCTCCTACATACCTACACTCAGTCATATTAAATCGGTGTACTGGCCATGGCATCTCAATGTCAGGTGTTAGGATGCTTCCAAGACTCAACTGGATCAGGGGCTTTCCTTTCCCTACATTTAGTGACTTTCATTTATACTGTGGTGCTCATTATACTAAAATAATGAGAGATTGAAGTTACTAATAAAGTGTTTTCATTTAAAAAAAAAGTAATAACTGCAACAAACTAGAGCCTATTATTTAGGGCAGCATACACACTCTCAGGGTTTGTCTTCAATATGAAGTTATCTGTAGAGCAGGTCAGAATTTTTTTGGCAATTACTTTGCAGTTTATGTTTGATTCAGTTTCTATATTGACCAAAACACTCCTCATCACTGAAACTGATGACCCATGCCTACCAAGGTCTTTCATTTGTTCTAATATACTTATTCTTACTGCTTTTTCTTTACACAGTGGGTGCATTTACACATGCAATTAAGCCAACTCATAAACTCCAGAGCTGTTGCAGACAGTGTTTGCATGTGCACTGGGGGCAGCAAGCGGTTTGAGCCAGGGTGGAGCAGCCCTAGGCTGGCAGCAGGCTCAGGGGATCAGCTCCAGGCTCCATGTAGCAGCACTGGGCAGTGGAGGGGTTGGCCGGGGCATGAAAATGCTAAGGTGCAGGGCTAGGTGGCAGACAGCATCCACACTTTAGCACCCCCATGCCCCATTCAGCCCCTGTCACTGTCTACATGTGTATTTCAGCACACATAATTACTCTGCCATAGGATAGTACTGTCCTGGGCTGGAGTTAATTAATTTACTGCACCCTAATACCAGTGCATGTGTAGACAGTGACACTTTACTGTCGTGCTAATTAAACAACTCCACAGTAAAGCACACGTATTGATGTACCCTGTGATTGTACTATATACCCCTAACTTTCAGCAGCTCTTGAAGTGTCCAGAGAAATACAACACTCATGCAGTGGTTGTTTCCCCACTATTGTCTATTTGAAAATTGATTTCTGTCTTGCTCAAATCTTCTATAGCAAAAGAGAAGGAACACTTTACCAACCTATTTGTGTACCTAAGGATGGGAAAGCAGGGCACCTGCCTTGGTACTTTAGAGAGGGCATCACTAGTGCCCAGTGGGATACTGAAGGTGTGGTGGCAGCCAGGGTACAGGGAGCTCTGGTTGTCAGGTAAGACTTTCTGGCCCTTAGCATCCCAGGCCTCCATGCACCCTGATGTCTAGCAGCTCTGCTCTGGGTGCACAAATTGCTAGTTGTACTTCTATACCAACCTGTTCAGATTATCAATATGTTTATCCATTCCTGCTGATGTTAAGGGTCAGCAAATCTCCTATGTAAGAAAGGGAGCAATTTGCAAGTCCTCTCAAATGAATGAGCCAATACTTGCTGCCTCTAATTCTCAGTACATTGTTTTTGTCTGAAACACTTGTAAACAGGCAACTCAAAGATATAGTCTGGAGGGAAACATTTTACATATGCAAACCATACTAAAAAAAATTCCATTTTGGAATTGTTTTTATCAGAAATTGTCAGCATTCATATCTGTACTGACAGCGTAAAAGCAATGTGAGGAAAGGGCAAGGGTGATGGAGTAATTTCAAGCTCCATTTCTGACTGTCACTGGACCCATTGCTAGTTATGTCATCAACTCAGGGAAGATTGTCTCCATGACAAGCAATTCGCATTGCAAGTTTCACTAAGGCTTAATTGCTGCCAGTGTTGACCTGTAGAATTCTATGCCTCACCTTTCTCTGGGCTTATTTTACTGATTGTTTTTGTTGATTTAAAACAGTTGCACTGTGCTTGTGGCTCAGTGCTGAGATGTATCTTCCTCTGATAAAGATAGCTTAAACTTTCATCAGGACCTGGATTTTTGCCCAGCACATTAAAATTGAGCATTAAATTGTTTGTAGACTGTTAGCTGAGTTAGAAACAAAGCACAAGGGCATAATGAAAGAGGTAAGATATTATTCCCACAGAGAACACTTTTGTTAAACTGATTAGACTTGATTCACAATTCTTTATTGAACGAACAATCAATCCATGTTGTCTTTACTTCCCAGAATTAATCATATTTCCTTGGGTTTGTCACACACTAAGGCTCTGATTCACAGATGTAGCTCTAGTCCAGCCCTTTCCCTATCATTATCTTGTATTTAAAGTACTTCATTCCCTTCTATTTAGTGCCCTTCCTTTCTGCAAGTCCATTCGTAGTATCTGATGAAGTAGGCTGTACCCTATAAAAACTCATGCCTCTCTGAACAAGGTAGTCTAAAGTGACTCCCTGTCCTACTTTCCGTCTACCCCATCTCTCTAGTCAGGGAAGCACTATTAAGTAATTAATTTAAAGCATACTTGTAAGTATGCTTTAAATTAGATAAGTACAAGACAGACAACTTTAGCATGGGCTGAAATGCTTACCTGAAGCAGGGCTTGAATGCATGTATCTTCTACGACTTCACAGCCTTCTGGTCTTTAGTCTGAAGGCATGCCATCACATTGGCACCCCTTCCACTATTGTTTATGTAGCTGGCTTCTACCTTAACAGTGTAAACCAGGTTCAATGGACTATTATTGCCCCTCTGCAGACTGTCCCCTTTGAAGCATGTGTTTCCATGTCACTGAAATGTCAGAAACTGACATTATAAATGTTCTTTACCTTATGTTGAGAAGGAGAAATTTTCAAAGTACCTTCTAAAATCACGTCAGATAAAACTATGTTTCACCAACAATTAATTTTGTGTATTAAACCTTTTACTTCAGGAGTTTTGTGTCCCAAACACCGTGTTATTTCATTGCTTCAAACAGTCTGTAGTTCTATTTTGTGCTAAAGGAATTAGAAATGGTGAAAAATTAATCAATTTGCAAAATATCTCCCTTCAGCTCTTTCTGTGAAAGCCCCTCTATAAGAAGATTTAGATGTTGGGTCTCTGCATGCTTGGAGAGATGGGCCAAAGAGATTACTACTGTGGCTTAGACATCAAGCCCATTCTATCCCACAGCAATGTCTTCAATTGAAGGTAAGCTGAAAACTTTGAATTAGTGGCCATAACCTCTGAAGTACAAAAGCTAAACATCTTTGGAAAGAAAGCTCAGCAGGGTGTGGTAGATGAAAAAAAGTTAGCAGGAAAAGAGGATGTATAAGGAACTGCTAGAGAACAAAAAAATATTATAATGCCTCCATATAAATGGATGGTACACTCTCACCTTGAACATTGCATTCAGTTTTGGTCACCTCAGATCAAAAAAGGAAGTAATAGAGATAGACAAGATCTAATAAAGGGCAATGATGGTGAATAGAGGCTGTGTGGAGAGGGGAGAATCCATACACAAGGAAGGATTAAATAAATAGGAACAGTTGGTTGGAAAGGAAGAATAGGAAAGAACAAGGACAGAGTTACAATCAAGCAAGGAATGATATAAGGAAGCCAATTGTACCCCCTATTTTCATCTGCCTGCCTCATTTTAGAGGTAGGAACACTCTTCAAAATAAAAAGGCAACCTTAACTTATAGTAAGAAGTATATTTTGCAAAGCATAATTAACTCTGACAGGCTCATTGCTTTAGGACATAAAGGAGCACAATTCAAAAAGAGGATCAGCAATACCATGTAGATGAATAAACAATATCATATTATTATATTATCTATCTGCTTACCTCTAGGCCTAATTACCAACCTGGTGCAGAAAAGTTTTCCTTTATGGTATATATTTGCTCACTGGAACAAGTCCACCCTGCAGTTTCATGCCTTTCTGTATTCAGAGGTCATTGATCTATTCTGATGTAGAACGTTGTATATTCCTAGTTCTTCCTGTAAGAAGGGGTGTCTTTGTTCTGAAGTGGAGGTCTAGTAGACTTCAGAACGAGGATGGGAGTGGGGACGAGGAGGATACCCTCACAGGAGCCTTGTTACAAAGTGTTTTTATCATTGGAGTATCAACAAGAGCCAAATCAAGCACGGGAGTGGGTAGTGAATGGCAGACACTGATTTCTGTGGATCAAAGGGGAGAATTTTTATTGCCTGAAAACATAAAACTACAGTCCTTATTTGGGAGAGACTCTGCGGAAAAGGGGAATAAAGATTATAGGACCAGGCATTTTTAAAAATCAAAAAGTAAACCTTGCCAAAGGGAGAAAACTGGATTGCAGAGTTAGTTTTCCTTTTTTCCCTCCAAATGCTCATAACTCATTCCTTTGTACTATAAAGCTCTCGACTTTTAAATTTCTCCCTGGCTACAATAAAACTTTCCCTTGGCTGGAGAGTTTGGACAGTTTTTATCTTAAGAAGTAAAATAGAATAACCTTTATCCTCTCAGTGGATCCGAGATCTGCAGTGGAATCATTAAAAATAATGCATTATTACTTACAGCACACCTGGCTCTCTTAAAATGGGTTTAGTTAAATCATGATTACGCATCAACCTATCTTGCTTTTTACATTTCGAGCTGCAAAGACCCAAAGATTTAATACATCTCTGTTGGCTACTAACTAAACCACATGCAGAAAAAAAATGGCCAAGCTTGAACTTAGTTTCTATATAAAGACTCAAGTGTTTGGTTAGAAGAGGGCCATGTTTCAAATCTTAACAATTTATCTGAAGGAATAATAATTTACTTGGATAAACTGTGGTAGACTACTAGTCCCCGTGGTATTTGGCAGAAGAGAGGGTAATATCTGGTATTTCTAAACAGTTTGTTTATTTGAAAAGGAAACCTTTGTGTTTTTTTTTCATTTGAAAGAGTAGAGTTTCTACTTTGTGATTAACAGTTTATTTAGTGATTGATATCCCTTGTAAAATAGGCAATCATATTATCCATTATTTGAATTTAATCTTCAAAATCCTTTTTCACATGTTATGAAAGGCACATTTAATTTAGCTGGGAATTAATAACCTACAGCACATATGTCCACTTTTTCCAGTAATGCAATCATCTCAAAACTTCCTGGTTTATAAAAACTTTTGTAATCATTTTCAGTCTCATCTGTCTTTCTCTAGATATTCATTTGGTCTTGGACACGAAAAAATATACATAGTTCATGCAGTGTTTTAGAGTTATCAGTGATGTGGGGTGCCTTTACTATATTTTAAAGAGGCCTCGTTTTCTGAAATTTCTGGTCATCTAAATGTGAAAATGCAATCCTTTTATGGTGCCTAAAGTAAGACATTCAAAACAGATACACACAAATTCACTCAAATCGAGCTTGCCCATGCCTATAAAAATATTATGATGTCATTCTCTTAAGACTGAGTGCCAGTTACATTCATGACCTAAACAGAGTTGGTTAAAGCTCAGAATTTCTATTTTGTTGAAAATTTTGATACTTTGAAATAGGTCTTCATCTGATTTGGACAAAGATTTGCACAAGCACCCATGACACGAGTTTTGCCCATCAGCAGCCAGGGGTGCAAGGCCCCAGAACCCAGAATCCCTGCACCTATCTCCTTGACAGCTGGCAGGCTTCGTGGCTACAACAGGGGCTACCAACCCTGCAGCTTCACCCTGCTGCACCTTAACACACTCAGGGTCACCCATGTCATGAGTTTTGCCTGTCAGCAGCTTGAGGTGCAGTTCCCCCCAAACCCCTGCACTTATCTCCTTGAAACTTGGCAGGCTTTGTGGCCTTACCAGCAGCTACCACCCCTGCAGTTTTCATCCACCCTGTGTTGTAACACATACACGTGACATGAGTTTTGCTTTCACAAATTTGGGGTACAGTTCCCCCCAAGCCCCTGCATCGATCTTCTTGAAACTTGGCAGACCTCATGCCCTCAGCAGAGGCCACCATCTCTGCAAGTTTAATTAAAATCAGACAAAAAACAAGGAAGTTGTTATTTCATTGATTTCCCATTATACTCTATGGTCAGATCTCTGAGGTGGCTCCGAAGCTTCAGAGCCACTTCTGCCAGATCAAAGCAGGAACCCGGTCTAGAGCTCTGGATTGGATCCCTGGCATCCGAAGAGGCCATATCTGAAGCTGGATCAAATAGCTGCCTACTTGCACAGGCCTAGAATCTATCTGCACAGGATTACTCACAGAATATTTTGCTATGTCCCCTGATCAGCAGTTAGTTGCAACTGAGAGCATCATTTGTCAGCCAATGGAATCTCCTAACTCCTTAGAAATAGGCTTGTTTTTCTGAGTCTATCAATAAACACAACAATAAAAGGAAAAATTCCATCAAAATTCTAGATTGAACCCTGCTGCTGACTTCAAACTAAGATACAAGTTGTATTAAAATATTAATGCCAGGATTAGATAGTACAAATAACAGGTCATGCTGGAAAAAGATTAAAGAGATTACAACAAGATGTCTATTGAATCATCAGGCATGCAACTTAATAGCTATGGTTATATAAAAAGAAGCCTTAACTTGTGCAATACCTGTGGGGTGCAGACTCGCACCATGTAATCCAAGTTCATGCCATCTACATTTCAAATACCCTCCTAGAATTTCTCAGCATATAGCTTTTTCAGTATATTGATCCCTTCCCACCAAAATAAATAAATACAGACATAAATTAAAAAAAAATAAGGCAAAGCATTTTGAAAATGGGAAAGAAAAATTGCATCCATATTTTCCTTTAAGAAAAATTGCTTCATAAGGATCAGTACTCCTTAGATACACGCATAGATGATCTCAATACATCAGGAATCTAAATTGATATTTCTTTGTACTGCTCAGCTATCTATAGGAAAATCAGTATTTTTATTTTGCCTGACAGATAATTAAGCAGTGCAGCCTAATTTTTTCAAACACAGGGGTATTCAAATTATGCAATTAAATTAGTGGCCTAATTGTCAGAGGTGCTGATTGCCTATAAGTTGCACTGAGATTTTCAAAATGGAAGAGCTTCTTACCTGATTATTTAAGATGTTGATGGTCTTTGTCAGATGTGTTGGATGTCCCTAGATCTTTCAAGAAGTCATTTTTATTGTCCATTTGTGTTTTGAAAACTTCCCTCTTTTTTCTATGCTCTCTGAGAAATAGCATAACAAGCTGTAATAGCTGAATCTACTACTCAGAAGTCATTCTTTTAAAACATATTTATTGAATAGAATAGTCTAGTTAAGGAGCTTCAGTGATGATATATTTCACGTTCCTGCTCCCTTCTGATGACGTCTATGCGTGTTCAGTGATCTGGTGCATCCATTTTGCTCTCTGTTTTGCTTGCCCAGAGAACTAAGGAACTAACAGGACTGGCCACCAGTCATGCAGGACAGTGTTTCTGAGTGCATGATACACTAAGAAGAGACTGTGATTCTGTAAGCCCTCGGAATAATAACTCAGAGACTGAAACACAGCCAAGATGATGCATTTACCTATTATAACATTCAAGCTTTGCTGCCTCTCACCTGTCCCCAAACATTCTATTTCCACTACTGATCAAAAGGTTAAGAGCTGAGATGGATGCAGTGCCTTTCACCATTTATTAAAAACCAAGATCTGTATTTTGTAGCAATTGTATTTTGCTGCATAGAGTACATACAGTCATCATATGTAAATTGATGGAATTGAGTTTACTTTGGTAGAAATAGTAAGTGTGCAAGAGTTCACAACACTTTTACCGCTTGAAAAATGGCGTGCCCAGTTTAAAGTTAAACCTCATCCAATGAGGTCTAATTCTTGACTGATAGAGGTTAGAATGGTTTAATTCTCCTATTGGCAGAAGCACCCCTACTGTCCTCCAGGCATCCCAGTGTGCACCATTTCCCCTACCTCCTCCAGAGAGAGACAGTTTATGGTTCAGCCAGACTCCACTGCTCCAGCTGAATTACAGATCAAACCCTTCCCCCTTTTGGCTCTAGGGCTGAGAAAGCAAGCCCCTCTCCACAGCAATGGGGATATTAATCTCTCCCTCGCACCCTGATCCTGAGCTGGTAGGGAAAAGCTCTGCTGGTACTCTCCCAGAACTGTTAACAACCTGCTAGCACCCAGAAATGCCTCATAGGGCTCATCAAATTTTGTGCTTGCAGCCCCATGCCTGGAGGCTGCAACTGTGAAGCTCAAATGCCAAACAGGGGAAAAGTCCCTCCCCACAGCACTTGAGGCCCCTGTGTTTGCAACCCCACGTGTGGGACCATGGGCACTGGCTTGCACTTGAGAGCCCTGCATCTGCAGCACTTTGCACAGACCTGCAGGTATGGGTGAGGAGTGCTGAGCCCTGTCCCAGCATGGCTTGACAGCCCTGAGCTCTGGTGGCAGCCCTAGGGATTTCTAGAGCCAGAAGGCCAGGATCACTGTGGTCAAAGCTCCCCATCTGTAGCTTGAGCCCCAGTTTTGGCCACAGTCACAGGGGTGAAGTCCCTGCTGTGTCTTGGGTAAAGGGCCTCTTCATGGCCAGAGTCCTGGCTTCAAAAGACAGCAGACCTTGAGGGTCTGCTGACAGTTTGAAAGCTGAAAGTTTGGGAGAGAATGGGTGCTGTTAAGAAGGGGCATGGTCACTTTGGGCCACAACTAGTCAGCCCTGTGTTCTCTTCCATGCAGTAACCTATTTTCAGGCAGACTGTAGAGCCTGCAAAGCATGCTGCAATGCTTCAGAGCTCTCTGGCTGGATGTCCTCTGCCCTGAAGTCTTGTAGATCTTTGGGTCCAGTCTCCTTGCACTAGGCAGGAAAAGACAACTGGGGTGAAGTGACCCCAGCAATGTGACTCTCCAATCTCCTTTTGAAGATTTCCAGGGTAGGTGACTGCATCACCACTGGAGGGAGTTTATTTCACAGTCTGGGCACCCTGACTGTGAAGGAGTTTTTCCTGGAATTGAGCCTGAAGTGGCCTTCCAGGGGTTTGTATCCATTGCTCCTGTTCTTCCCCAGGGGTGCCCTGGTGAACAGCTAGTCACTGACCTCTTGATGTACTCCCCTGATGTAGCAGTAAGCCACTATCAAGTCTTCTCTCAACCTTCTCTTTTGTAGGCTAAAGAGGCCCAGGTGCCTTAGTCTCTCCTCATATAACTTGTCTTGCAAGACCCTGATCACATGGGTGGCTCTTCACTGGATCCTCTCAAGTTTTTCCACGTCCTTGCTGGTGCGGTGCCCAGAACTGGACATAGTACTCCAACTACGGTCTCACCAGTGCTGAGTACAGTGGGAGTATCACTTCCTTAGTTTTGCATGAGATGCAATGGTTAGCGCATGCCAACATGTTGTTTGCCCTGCTGGCTACAGCATTGCACTGCTGGCTTATGTTCATGGATCGTTGATCACTACTCCTAGGTCCCTTTTGGCCAGGGTGAAAGTCAAAGTTCACAACACCAAGCCCCCAAGACCTGGAATAGACTCCCTCCAGAGGTGGTGCAGGCACCCACTCTAGACTTATTCAAGAAATGCTTGGATGATTATCTTGCTGGGGTCCTTTGACCATATCTGACTTCCTGCTGCTGGAGCAGGGGCCTGGATTTGATGATCTTCAAGGTCCCTTCCAGCCCTAACATCTATGAAACTATGAAATTGTCACCACTGAGCATGTACGTATGTTGCACAAACATACCTACATGTTGGGGATTGTTTGCCCCCAGATGGAGCACCTTACACTTCTGAGTGTTGAATTTCATCTGGTTTCAGTCCGCCCAGCTCTCCAGCCTGTCCAGGTCTGCCTGTATTTGTAACCTATCTTCTGGTATGACTACGCTCCCCCATAACTTGGTATCATCTGCAAACCTGGTCAGCGAACTTTTCAGCTGGCATCCAAATCATTGATAAAGATGTTGAAAAGCACCGGTCCATGCATGGGCCACTAGCCAGGATGACACAGAGCCTTTCATGAGAATTCTCTGGGTCCTACCATGCAGCCAGTTTTCCATCAACTGAACTATTGAACAGTTAAGCCCAAAATCTTCCAATTTTTCCACAAGAATATTGTGGGATACTAGATCAAAAGCCTTTTGCAAGTCTAGGTATATAACATTGACCTTATCTCCCATGTCCAGGTGGCAAGAGACCTGTTTATAGAAGGAGATAAAATTGGTAAGACAAGACCTACCTGTGACGAAGCCATGGTGGCTGTCATTGAGAATCTTACGCTCATTGAGCATATTAGATTTTTAATGACTTTTTCCAGGATTTTCCCTGGGATGGAGGTTAGGTTAATTGGCCGATAGTTGCCCGGGTCCTCCCTCTTCCCCTTCTTGAAGATGGACACAATGGTGACCCTCTTCCAATCCTCAGGGATCTCCCCTGTGTGCCACTATTTCTGAAAGAGCTTTTGCAGGGGTTCTGCAATGACCTCAGCCAGGTCCATCAGCACTCTCATAGTTTCATAGTTGGTAGGGTCAGAAGGGACCTGAGCAGATAATCAAGTCCGACCCCCTGCCATGGGCAGGAAAGAACGATGGGGTCAAACAACCCCAGCTAGGTGATTATCTAGCCTCCTTATGAGGAGTCCAGAGGAGAGCCACGCATGTGATCAGAGGGCAAGAGAATATGCCTTATGAAGAGAGCCTGAGGGTAGGAGCGAGCACCACTTCCCTTAGAAGTTGGTTCCAGATCCTAAGCGCCCTGACTGTGAAGTAGTGCCTCCTGATATCTAGCCTGAATCTACTCTCCATCAACTTATGGCCATTATTCCTCGTTACACCCAGTAGTGCTCGGGGGAACAGGGACTCTCCCATAGCCTGCTGGTCCACCTTGGCCAGTTTGTAGATGGCCACCAGATCCTCCCTCAGCCTTCTCTGCGGGAGGCTGAACAGGTTCAGGTCCCATAGCCTCTGCTCAGTGGGCCTGCCTTGCTGCCCCCTGATCATGTGAGTGGCCCTCCTCTGGACCCTCTCGATGCTGTCCACATCCCTCCTGAAGTGCGGTGCCCAGAACTGGACACAGTACTGCAACTGCAGCCTGACCAGTGTTGCATAGAGGGGGAGGATCACCTCCTTGGACCTGCTTGTGATGCATCTGTGGGTGCATGACAAGATGCCATTAGCCTTCCTGACTGTGTCCCCATATTGGTGGCCCATGTTCATTTTGGAATCAATAATGACACCAAAATCCTTTTCTGCCTCTGTGCTGACTAGAATGGAGTTCCCCAGCCTGTAGGTATACTGCTGGTTCTTCCTCCCTTGGTGCAGTAACTTGCACTTGTCAGTATTGAATCCCATCCTGTTTTCATCCGCCCACCCCTGTAACCTGTCTAGATCTAGTTGCAGCCTGTCCCTTTCCTCCAGCGTGCCCACTTCTCCCCACATCTTAGTGTCATCCATGAATTTGAACAAGGAGCTTTTCACCCCTTTGTTCAAGTTGTTGATGAAGATGTTGAACAGTGCGGGCCCGAAGACTGAGCCCTGGGGGACCCCACTGCCCACATCCCTCCAGGCTGAAAGAGACCTGTCCACCACCACTCTGGGTGCAGCCCTCCAGCCAATTTGTGACCCATCTGACTGTGTAGGCATTGATGCCACAGTCACCTAATTTTTTAACGAGAATGGGGTGAGAGACAGTGTCAAAGGCCTTCCTAAAGACTACGTCCACCGCGGCACCTGCATTCAGGGATTTTGTGACCTGGTTGTAGAAGGCCACTAGGTTGGTCTGACAGGACCTGCCTTGAATGAACCCATGTTGGTTGCCCTTAAGCCTGATCTCCCCTGCTGGTCCCTCGCAGATGTGCTCCTTGATAATTTTCTCAAACAGCTTCCCCAGGACCAAGGTAAGACTAATGGGCCTGTAGTTTCCTGGGTCCTCCTTCCTCCCTTTTTTGAAAATAGGGACAACACTGGCCCTTTTCCAGTCCTCCGGCACCTCGCCAGAGCAGCAAGAGTGCTCTGGTGAAGTCCATCTGGTCCTGCTGAATTATAAATGTCTAGCTTTTCTAGTTGGTTTTGCACCAGCTCAGCATCCACAGTGGGAAGGATATCATTCCCACCATAACCCTGTAATCTTTATCTCACTTGTCTTTCCTCTTGGTCCAGTGAAATACCAAAGCAAAGTGGGCATTCAGGACTTCAGTTTTTTCTTGAGTGTCCATTACCAGCTGTCCCGAGGCGTTAAGCAGGGGCCCCACGCTTCCATTTGTTTTCCTTCTGCTCCCCACATACCTAAAAAAGGACTTCTTATTGTCCTTGACTCCCTTGGGTAACTTAAACCCAGTCGCCATCTTAGCTTTCCTAATAATTTCCCTACAATTACGGACCACTGTTGTATAGTTCTCCTTGAGACTGTCCCTAGATTTCACTGTGTATACACCTCTTTTTGATTTTTCAAGAGGACTACAATGTCCCTATTGAGTCAGTAGGACTTGCCAGCCCTTCTGCTACCTTTTCTCTTTTGGAAACAGTTTTCTTTTGTGCCTCAAGGATTGCATCCTTGAGGAACGGCCACTCTTCATGCACCCCATTTGCCTTCCATCCCCGGTCCCACATTGCCTCCCCTACTAATGCCCTGAGCCTGTTGAAATCAGCATTTTTGAAGTCCAGGACTTCAATCCTGCTAGTTGATTTGTCAACTCTGTGGCAGACAGTGAACCTGATGAGCTGATGGTCACTGTCACCCAGGTTACCCTCAATGTTCAAGCCACATACCAGATCATCTCCTTTGGCCAAGACCAAGTCTATGATAGTGGTACCTCTGGTTGGCCCTTGCACTTTCTGGGTCAGAAAGAGCTCCTCAATTACAGCTAAGAAGCTACATGACCGATCCAACCTAGCTGAGTGTTCCTCCCAATCTATGTCTGGGTAATTGAAGTCACCCATGACAACCAAGTCCCTTACATGTGCAGCCTCTGTCAGTTCTTGAGAGAACTCCAGGTCAAGCTCCTCCCCTTGGTTTGGTGGCCTGTAGTAAATGCCCACAGTCAGGTCTCTCTTGCCCCCTTGTAGATTGACCCAGAGAGTTTCAAGGTGCTTATCTGTGGTGCCAACATCAGCCTCTGAAGAGGTGTACTGCTCCCTCACATAGAGAGCTACCCCCCCCATCTTTTGTCCCTGCTTGGCCCTTCTGTGCAGGGTGTAGCCCTCTATGGCTATGCTTCAGTCATGTGAGGAGTCCCACCATGTCTCTGTGATCCCTACCATGTCATATTGCCCACTAGAGAGCAGGAAGGCTAGTTTTTCCTGCTTGTTCCCCATGCTCCTGGCATTGGTGTACAGGGACTGAGGCCCCCAGTGTTGCAGTGATAGCTAATGAAACCTTTAATGAATAATTTAAGAGCAAAAAAACCTTGTACTACCTATCTAATGATTCACTTTTCAACCAGTGTATTTGCACAAAAGCTGGATTCAAAAAAAGAATTATGCTGTAAGAAGTTACACACTCAGAATCAGGGTTGCTCATATAGCCCTAACATTTCCCTTCTTTTGCCTATGCATCATGGCCTCTTTTGCCTATGCATAGTTCCTCTAGTTACATGTCACAAATTATACCATTTATTTATCTATTTTACACAAAGCACCTGAATCAGTGCATAGATGATGGTGTTAATTAATGCACATCTAGCCCTCCACATTTCCACTAAATACAATTATTTTTAAAACTATCCTCATCAGATTTTTTAATATATCACCACAGCATCTTACTGTGTTGCAAACATGAATTTATAACATCCTGTGATGCAAACCAGTATTACCACCATTTTGCAGATAGGCAAATGAGAAATGCAAGAGGAGAGAGAGTAAAGCCAACCTTGTCAACAGCATTCACTAACTTAAGATGTATTTCCTACAGTTTGATGTTCCAATCTTTTTTATAACACAGGTTGTATATGTCCATATGCACAACTTACCAGTGTTAGTGCCCTGAAGAATCCCAGGATGATCTGTGTGATATCCTTCCTACCCAAAGAAATATAGCCGTGGAAATCCAAAAGTGTAAATAAGCATAGGGGAAAGCTAGGTAGACTGCCTGGAGTACCTTATGAGCTAGGGACAGACATTCAAAAAGCCTGAGCCTGAATTGATTAAATCTTTGCAGGTTAGTCTAACCTGGCTAGGCTGAATCAGTTTGTAACCAGACAGACATCTCAGAAATGCAGGCATATGCCTGCAGTGGCTCAGGCTAGAAGCTGGGGAGCACTAGATCAGTCCTCCCTTCTTTTCCACAGGGCCAAGCGGAGGGGCCATGGCCAGGCCCCAGCAATACACTCTGATTTGGGAGGGATCCCCTCCTCCCCAGTTACCTGTCAGCTCTGTGTTCATGAGGGAGACCAGGCACCCAGTTTGCTGGACTTACAAAGGACTTTACCACCCCCCCTACACACACACACACCTCATCTACCCAGAACTAAGCAGAAGTAAAGTTTAATAAGCATCTCGGGGCGTACATTCCCTGGTCCCACTATGGGAGGCCTATTTGAACTTGATTGACTAAAACTTGTTCGCTGGGTTAGGGAATGCTGAGACAAGAGACTGAGTCAGAGGGGGTATGGGCAACATTTGAACAATGGTAAAGGGTTCATCACAGCATCCAGCCCATTGGAGCCCTGATCACAAATGCTATCATACTTTCTCCGGGATGACTGGTGGAAGTCCTCCCCACAAAGTTTATGAACACTCCAATAATCCCCCTAAGTCTGTTAAAAGACTACAGTAAGAACTGAAAAAGTCATGCTAAGCTGAGGCTTATTTACAACAGGTACAAATACAAAACCCTGACGCTGCAAGCTATCAGGGAAGAAACAATGAGGTATCCCATCCACTATATCTGCTATCCATAAGAATTTCAAACTGGATCCTAAGTGTCTGGTTACTTCTTAACCTTATATTTTTCCTGGTTATTAATCAGTTTCTTGAGATGTTCCAAACCAGATAACCCCTTGTCAACAGAAAAGACAATTATTTACACAGTTAAAAGAATGCTTTGAAGAATCTGAACTGAGGGTTTAAAAAGCTGTAAAATCAGCAAACAGTGTGCTTCAAGAGAGAAATCTCTCTGACACCATCCACTGTTGTTCTCGAAAAGCTGGATGAAACAGATCATCTCCCTTCAAGGATTGTGCTAAGAACTTTATGGGCGCATCCACACATGCAAGCATGTGCACTTGCAGCAGCTCAAGTAGAGGCGGAGCAAATTTGAGCTGGGGCTTTTTGCCTTAGCGCATGTGCTTGGACATGCACTTTGTTGTGGAGCAAATTGTACCACTTGGGGCACAATAACCTTGGCTGGCTCCTCCAGGATCTTCAGCCAGGGTGAGCTAGAGCCCAGGGCCAGCACCTGTGCTATCCACAGCAGTATAAAAAGCTGGCCTTTTCTGGCCCCAGCAGTATAAAAAGTGACCCTGGCAAGTAGCTCAGGGCTACTAGCTCTCAGGAGCTTCTGGGGACCAGCCAATTGGTACCTGGAAACACTACCCCTTGTGGCAGCTCGACTGCTGAGGCAGCCCTGAGAGTTCCCTGCACCCTTTACCCACTGCAGCAGTCACCTGCCAGATTTGGATAGGGACTGCAGAGCCAGTAGAGGCATTTGCCCCTCTGGGCCAGCTGCCAGTTGACTGTGGTTGCAGGATTGGCCTTTGTGCACCACTACTGCCATTTGTGCCCCTTGCCTGGCCATCTGGGCAGCTATCACCTGGAAGATGTTCCGGGTGTGGTGGTCTGCTTTGAATTGTCAAAGCATGACCTACTGGTCCCATTTGGCCAGGAGGTCAGCTACAGTCAGCTGGATCCAAGGTGCCAGCTCTGAGCAGGCAGGGACCTGCCCCTGGGCTCCCTAGCAGGAATTCTGGTGTTCCATACTGGAAAACTGAAAAATTCCTGATAAAAAAATCCCAAAACCACTCTCTAAAATACCCCCAAATCCATGCTCCTCCACAAGTAAAACAAAAGACTACTAGAAAGAGAGAGTGAGAGTGAGCCAGAGATCAGTTGCACAATGTTTTATTGATATAACTACAGTGTTAAAATAAGTCTCTTATCATAATAATAAAGTGAATTCTAAATACAGGTTTCATGAATTCATGAATACATATTTTGCTGCCCTCCCA
>NW_017728886.1:176813418-176814588 GCF_001723895.1 Crocodylus porosus | reverse complement strand
GGTAAGTGCTGGGGTTTTTTTGTTTTTAAGTTTTTAGCTGGCAGGGGGAGGGGCCAGCCCCGACAGGGCTCCGGGGGGCTGGCAGGGTTTGGGGGTGCTGGGGGAGTGGGTGGGGCCATCAGCGGTCCTCCCCACAGTCCCTTCCTCCCTCCTCCAGCCCCCCAACCCCTTACTCACTGGCCTGGCTGGCTACATGTTTCAGCACCAGGGCGAGGGGCAACCATAGAGATGCTCTGGCGGCCAGAAACATTTTTCAATTCCTGCATATGCCTGTTGCCCCACCTCAAAGGGATTTGAGGCAGGACAACAGGCACACATGTCCTTGTCTGGATGCACCCTACCTGTCAGCATTGGAACCCGAGTGCCTTAGATTGGTGAGACCCCAGCTCCCTCTCTCTTTCTCTTCTTCTCTCTAGGCATAGATTTCTGAACTTGAATTGTATTAGTTAAGCTTGATCTAAGTTTCCCCAAATACTTAGTGAACCCAGGGTAGTATTGTAATTGTTTTGATTGTTTTTCTTTGCATGTCTATTATTATTAGTACCATTATACATTTCATATACTCAGCAATAAACAACTTTTATAGTCAAACTGGTAGTAACTAGGTATATTTTTCCCTCTCTACTTCTTCCCCTCTTGCCCTGCAGTAACACTTCTTTCACCTAAGCTAAAGATCCCTGTGAAGCCCAGAAATACTGTGTGGTCTGCTCATCAAGAGGCTACCACTACTAGGACAGTTAGGGCAAAAGATTGGGATGTGCTTAGTTTGAGACACATAAGGAGATCAGCTTGTACAGGCTGATTGACCCAGTTTGGCTCAGACATGCCCTTATGAACTAAATGCTGGCCCATGAGGGTGTCAGCTAGACATCCAGCTGGAATCAGAGGTATTCTGTTCATCTGTGTTCTTGTGTCTGACTGTATTTTATTGTTACCTTAATTAACTGATTCCTGGCATATGAGGGTGTCAGCCTGGCCATGCTGATCAACCCAGCCAGGTCAGGTGTGTCACATAAATCTGTGTGTGTTTGTGTGTGTGGGGAATGGGGTATGTCACCCGGTCGAGTGGCGCCCCACAATCCCCGAATGGCCCCTGGAGAGGAGGGGGTACGCGCCGGACCGCTTGTGCCCCGTCAGTCTCGCCTGCCACGTCTTGATGGAAAAAGGGGT
>NW_017728886.1:176792377-176812883 GCF_001723895.1 Crocodylus porosus | reverse complement strand
ACCCCGGCCCGGTTTATGTTCCGGGAAGCTTTAACTTTCCGGCCAGACTTCCGGGTCTGATCCCGGAAGTTGGACGGCCCGCCGGGCTTTCTCGCTCGGGCCGGGTCCCCTGGGGTCCTGGCCCCCTCACAGTGTGTATGACTGATTTGGTGACTGGAGGAACCCAGCCCCATTGAAACTGAATCCTGCAAGATAGCTCCATTGGGGATGGGGACTTGCAGAAGGGGGATATACAGCTCCATATAGAAACACAAGTCACACAAGCAGCACATTGATTGAATTACAAAGGCCCTAGGAATGTATCCCTAATAAATGAGTGTATCCCAAAGTGATGGGCAAATCTGGTAAGATCCCATTCTGACCAGCCCAGCAGGGAATTGATAACAGTGTTTATCACTCCTAACTCAGTGTTTATCACTCATTAAGATAACAACAGAAGGACATTACCAGCTATCTGTTGATTCTGCTTTTGTCCCATCTGCCACAGCACAGACCATAGACAGCTTGTGGTCAGCTAACTAATGCAGAGAGGTGTCTATTTAAGGCAGAGGGGATGGCAGAAACCCTGCTTAGCAGGAAGTGGTGAGGGGAGTGGGGGCAGGGGGAAGCCAGGCAGATGCCTGCAGTCTCTCCCAAGCTCCAGCCAGGGAGCAGAGGGGAGGGACCAGCACTGCTGTGGAGCAGAGAGCCCCGCCCAGCCCAGAGAGCATGCCAGGATGCTGGGGGAGTCTGGTTTAACTTAAACCAGCCTGGGGTCTGGGACAGACATTGCATAAACCGGTTTGATCAGTTAAGTCTGATACTACATTCAACCAGGTTTATCTCAAACCAGTTTCAGCCACTTTCAGACTGCTTTATATGCACTGAACATCTGTCTGTTACAGGTTTAAACCAGTTTCTGATTATTTAAACTGGGTTATGTGTAATGTCTGTCCCTAGCCATGGAGGCAGTTACATTGCTTCCTGAAACCACATCCAGAAAACACATAGATTGAGACAAACAAGAGCCATGGAAAATTACAGCCTGAATAGCTGAAGTTTGGCAAAGTCATATACAATAGAAGATAGAGTCTGATAATGGCAATCTTAACAACAGGCATTGTTATCAATTCTGCCTTTAATGCGTGTACAGGCTTCTGAGACAAATTCACTACTGAAGTAAAAGGGTCAGTTGCACTTACTGTGATCATGGTGAATTTGACCCTCTGTGTTCTGTTAGTTCCTCATCTTGCAAGCTGCTTGGCTCAGGTGGACACATATAAGATCATAGGAAACAGGGCTGGAAGGGACCTCATAAGTCCATCTAATCCAGCCCCCTGCTGAAGACAGGACCATCTCTGATTAAACCATCCCAGCTAAGTGTCCATTTTACTTGTTCTTGAAAGCTTCCTGGGATGAAGTTTCCATATCCTCTCTAGGTAGCCTGTTCCAATGCTTATACAGGCTTTATTGCTTTATGGCAATGCAGAATCCAAGAGTTCTACAAAGGCTTGTTCACGAGGATTGCCTTACTGGATAGAGTCATTTATTTAGAGCAGGTTACGGATTTCATTAATGTTTGTGCATAAAATCTAAATAAACCAGCAACAATTAGTGTAGAATAAGTTTAGCCAGAAGCAAGCTTTTCCCAAACAGTCATTTAGTATTCTCCAGGACAGGTCTTTCTGAACTACCTGTGAAGTAACAAGGCTGATGGTCATATATCCTGGTTACATGGGCATTTGAAATGCTACCTTGCATGCTTGCTAAAGTTGAAGTAGATTTTATTTATTAAGATTTACAGCCTGAGCCACTAAATGTTATTAAAAAAAATTAAAAATGAACTGTATTGAATAAAACATGTTAAAGTCATAAATAAGATGTAGAAGAAAAATAACACAAAGCAATCCACAATCAACAAAAAGCAAAACCAAATAAACACACCCTGTATCACAACTGCAGAGCTGGAAAATCTTGCTCTGTAGGGCTTCCTAATGGAGTATTTTCTCTTGATAGGTGTCTTGCAGTGAGAAAAACCTACTGCTATTTCTTGCATGTTGAAATTGCCTGAGCAGACACAACAGGAGCATTCTTGCTGATTGCAGTTACATGACAAGGTAAAAGTAAAGCTGCTCAGGAATATTCAAGTGACCTGGACTGTACCAGTTCTGGTTAAATTAATCAGAAAAGGTTTCACAGGTCCAGGGCAGAATTTCTGGTAAGATGAAAAAGACGAGACCCATACTACACACAACACCCATTCTGGACCAGCTGGGGCAAGTGCTGCATGCAGCGTAGGTCCCAGACCAACTGTGGTGGGTGACACATGCTGCTCACGTCCTGAGCCCGGTGTATAGGGCTGGTCCAATGTGCACCAAATGTGGTATGTGGATCAACTCAAGATCCAGGGGCAGTACATGGGCCACATCTTTGATGCCTCTGCCATAAAAGTAAGACAAGACCAGCTAGAGTTTTAAATTCTATAATGCCTTCTATTATTACAGTTCCTGGAAATGACTACAAAACACTTTGCTTTATTGGATAACAATGGATCTTCAGAGCTTATTTTAAGACTAGGAGGGACCATTTAGGCTGACCTCTTGTATCAGAGGTTCCCAACCACCGGGCTGTGGCCTGGTACCAGGCCATGGCAGGTTGGCTGCAGGTGCATGGCACGAGCCCCCTGTTCAGAGTCCTGTCTCTCCGCCCAGGCGAGTGGCTTTCGGGGTCACAGCTGAGCTTCTGGGGTTAAAGCTGGGAGGTAGGGGACCCCCAGGAGGAAGGCAACCAGCTCTGCATGCTCTGTCCTGCTCCCGCTGGGCCACAGTAAAAAAGAGGTTGGGAACCACTGTCATATGTAACATAGAACAGGGTTAGCCAACCTGTGGTACAGGTGCCACAAGTGACATGGGCTGCCTATGTGTGTGTGGCATGTAGCAGATTGGTGAGGGGACAGGCAGCAAAGTGGCAGATACAGCCGGGAGCAGAAGGCAGAGCAGCAAATGAAGCAGGGGAAAGGGATTGGAGTGGTACTCAGGGAGGGTGTAGGGCTCATTTGTGGCATGCCTGCCAAAAAGTTGCTCCCCCCACTGCCCCCCCACCCAATATATGCCATGGATTTTTTCCTAGTAATTCCTTTTTCTCTCCACTTCTCACTAGTAGGGTGTCACTGCACATGGACTAACCCCATGTTCATAAATAACGTTACACAAAGTTAGTAGATTTGGGCACTGGTGTTTTCTTTCAGTACTTTTAACACAGTGTGTACATGCTTAGATCACCCTCTTTCTTTCAGCCAGATTCAAGCCATTTTTGATTGTTTAGACTGTGTGATGTGTACAGCAAACGAGAGGTGGCTTCTTATCTACAAGAAAAAGCTGTCTGATAAAACGCAAAGATGAATAATTTATATGGCGGTAGCAGAGAAAACAGCATTTCACACTTTTTCATGTAAAATGTCACATGAATTCTAAATGGACCAAACAATTTGTAAGAGTCTTGAGACCTAAATATGCTGCCAGAATTGGGGGAAGAGGAAGGAGGAGGAATCTTAATATTATTTTAATCATGGTTTTGTTCAAGAAAAGGTATTTTGATCCTACTATTCCTTTTTCATATTGATTAAAATACAGAAACAAATTACAAGCTCTGAAATCAATGCAAAAAAATAATTATAAGCACACAAACAACATCGATACTGGAAACAGGGCTGTTTTTTCCATTCAATTTCAGTCTATTTTACAGACTGCTGTAAAGCTAAATTTTTCATTCCCTATTCAGACATTAAAACTCTTAGTTACACAGAAATAAGACTATTACTGTTATTATTGCTTATTACTACTATGTTCACCACCCTCATTTTATTTGCACCTAAAATGTGAAGAAAATAGCCACATGGTCTGGGTATAGAAGAAAGCATGCACTATCAAATGGAATTAAAAGCAGAGCATACGAAGTGACAAAGAATGGACACCAGAAACAACATACACTAGCACAGGAAACTCATGCAAATGTGTCAGAGATACTGGGGACATAAAGGCCAGCCCATTGGGAAAGAAGAGACGTAATCCAAGGAATAACAGAAGACCTACCTGCTTAATTCCACAGAAGGTGAAGAGAATATCCTTCTATTTTTTTCTGCGGTACTCCCTCCAACACGTCTCATCTGAAGGCTACACAAACCATTCAAGGCATATCTATGTGGCACCATGCAGAGCTGTGTGGAGATACTCGACTTAGCTTAGGCGCTGCAGGAAAACAGTTGCATTAAGGTGGTGCACAGGGTAACTTATAAAAACACACAGCATTATGCTGTCAGACCCAGTGAAAAGAAAGCTCTTGCTAGTACTTCAAGAAGCTCATGGTTATCAGGTTTAGTTTCTTAAACGAGTTTATTGCACGCCTTACAGCACTACATTAATCACACATGGTAAGGTACAGGAGACGGCATGCCCTGGTACTCTTTTGCTATTTCGTTGACACACAGCATAACACCAGTCTTTGTGGTGGTGCCTCCCATAACTCTTGGCATTCATTGCACAGATCATGCCTGCCACGTTGTAGCTCTCTTGGACATGTGTCCTTGTGTATGTCCTTGTAAATGTCTATGCCATGCTCTACTTGTTTGGATGTATTATCTGTCACTTGCAGCAATCAGATTACCTTTCTACTTTGGAAGCATTCCTTTTCCATAGCGTGTCCAGACTAATAGCCACTTTTCTAGGTATGTAAAATCTCCTATTGAACAGTTGACTAAACTAACAAGATTTTCCAGAGCTTGTGTCTGTTCCTTCCTCTGTATATAGCATTGCTTTCTGCAGATGTGATATTTTTAAAGACTTTTTTTCACTACAGCACCCAAGTCCAGATTCCAAATCTAATTTTAAATCCCTTACACAGGGACAACTCCCTATACATTGAGAGATTAAGGACAGTGAAAATAGGCCGAAAGAACTAGGCCAGCCATTTGCCTCCATGACACTCAGAGGCAGAAATTTGTTCAAGATGCCTTTGCAAGTATTTGGCCTTTGATTAACATGTTGTGTTAACCTGTAACGTGTTGTAGATTGTAGGATTCAGCAAATAGTATATAGCAAGGGAGAAACCTTTTTAAGTTGTAGTCATATCAGATAAAATGTAGATGCTGATCTTCAGTATCCAAACCTTTTGAGCGTAGATGTTTGGGCTAGAACAGATTTCTCTAGTTCTTAAGAAACAGATGCATATGTAATTAAATGCATTTGGGGAAAAATGCTATAAAATTCACATCTAAGAACAATTTGAAATTATAGTTAGCTCTTCTTTTATAAGAATCGATTCACTTATCTCAATACAATTTTCTGGAAGAACTTTTAGAAATGTACAAAGATTAAATGAATAAGGAAAAGGGCTACTCTCTCTCGTCAGTAGAGGGAGCTGTTAGACAGTCTTAGAGAGCTAAACAGCTTTGTAGACAAAGAAGCATGTACATTGCCTCTGCAGCTAACAGAACACAAAGGATAACGATAAAGTCATCTTCAAAACTAGAGGAAAAGTAAGATTAGATTTTGCATTTTATTTTAAAGAAATATAAAAACCTTTTTCACAAGATAATGTTACAGGAATAACATTAGTAATTATAAATTCAGATGCATAAACATAATTTGTTCAAATAATTTTCCACTGAAGGCAAGAGAGAACACTAATAGCATCTGTTTGTTGTTGCATACAACAAATCCATTGTATTCAATGAAGCTGTATGCTCATGTGAATCAAGATAGTATCTCAAGTTTACTACAATTAAGTGAAATTAATTAAGCTATAGTGGCAAAGTAAATTAAATCAAAATATGAAATATAAGGTATGCAGTAGGCATTACTGTCCACAATTTCAGATGGACTGTTTGTGCAACTTCAATTACTTGAAAACCATTATCTGAGGACAGAGTGAAAATATGGCCCAGATTACCAAGCATTTTAGGCCCTCACATAATAGGGTAATAGGATTCCTAATTTTAGTCACCTTTAATTAAAAAAAATAAAATGAAATACAAATATTCAGATCAATTTTTTAAAATGGAGGTGATTAAAATTAGGAATAAACGTTATGTTGAACTAACTGCAGTTAAAAACAAAAGTGATAAAAAACAAAGCAACCTTAACAGTAGAAAAAGAAAATATATAAAAAAAGAACTCATTACTATTACATTTTGACAAGCTATTAAGTGACAGAAAGTCATGAGTGTGTTCTGTGCCCAACCCTATCTTTTCTTTGTATATTAGAACTGACATCACAGAGTGGACCAAAGTTTTAGGTGATATTATGCTCCTCAAAATTAGCCTGAGATCTATACATTCAGTCAGGGAATAGGTTTTGTCCAAGTTGGGGTTGTGGGATACATTCAACTAAATCCTCTCTAATGGGCACATTAGAAATGCTAGATGGCTTTCTCTCTGTACACCTCATCAGGATAATTAAAGATTTGTCTAAGTGTTAAATATAAACACTGATGTTGTTATCAACATTTTCAGTAAAGTTTTACTCTTTTTTATGCGGGTATGCATTATAATCAAAATAGACTGAACTTGTGTGCAAACACAAATATATTAGATTATTGCAAAATAATATAGCTTTATCCAGCTCTTACACAAGGCAATAAAAAATTATTGTTGACTTGAATTTCGAGATCACATTCCTTAAAAATAATCAAGATTTTTGGTAAGGATAAAAACTTATTTTTTCAAGGAGAAATCCAACTTAAGGTAGGATAGTTTTTTTCCTGTGAGTTAATTATTCCATAATTGCTTACTGCAAGGTTCTTTGCAGTTTTCTCTGTACTATCTGTAACTGCCAGAGAGGATAATAGTCCAGTATAGTATGACAATTACTAAACACTTACATCTAATTTTAAATAATGTTCCTCTGGGGTACACTAGAATATCACTTCAAGGTAGGTTATCATCTTAATCTACCTTGCCAGATAAGAAGTGTTGGTTTCTTTCTGCGAAACAGTTCTTAATGCACACACAAAGATACTATCATAAGCATAATACTGAGCCAATGTTTTTCCTTCTCAGATGAAGGAGAATGCAGCCGAATGCATATGTTCGTATGTGTTGAACATCAATATCCAAATTCTCACTTCAGTAGGAGCCTTGTCTGAAGTCAGTGGGAGTTGAATGCATATATCAAGGGAACGTTTTAACCTCAAATTCCATTCAAATGTCTGACCGTACTGTGATGAAAGCCATGATTGAAGCAGTCACAGCTTATAGAATTGATTAGTCTATCATATCTTTGCTACACACAATGGGGCTTACATCATAAAGATGTTTCAAACGGGTTGCTTCCCTACTTGACACACAATGCATGACTTGTTTAATTCACATAATGAGCCTTGTTGTGGGCACATTTGAAAAGCCTTTCACAATTTCCACGAAACTGCTACAAGGCTTAATTTTTTTTCTCAGCCATAGGAAGGAATGGTATTTGCAGCATCTGAAAGGAAGTGACCCTGCCATAAAGGCCGCAATTCCACCTGCATAGGACAAAGGAGTTGTTGTGGTAGCTGCTTACCATAGAACCAGTTATAAAAGACAATTCACACAAAGGAGGTTGATATCTTGAAGACACAATATGCAACTTTAGATAAGGCTAAGTAAGTCACATTACATCCTGCCCTCAGATATGACTTCTAGGCCCCTGCTCTTTTAAAGAACCAGTTCTAAATGCATCCCAGTTCCTCTGCTCTTCACATAGTCATTTTAATTGGTGCAAAATGAGTACCTAGGTGATGTAAAATAGTACTTTGAGTTAGTAGCTTTAACATCCATTTTTTTGTGTGGTTTAAGTGGACCGCACAAGGTGCAGGGTGATGCTCTGCTGCCTTCTGGTTTTTATAATCTACCATGCAATTGATTTGGATTGTCTCTTTGACCTTGTGTTTCCCTCCTCCTCTCCCTGCTGAGCACCATATTCTTTGCCGTTCCCAAATGCAATTTTGCCACTCTTGGCATCACAGTCTGACCTACTATAGTCTCTGGAGCCACCTGGAACAGCCTTCCTGTGTCTGTCCACTTCGCTGATCCTCCAACTCTGTTCAAAACCTCTTTCTTTTTTCCCTTGCCTGTCCTCCTTCATTTTTCCCCTCTCCTGCTGCTGCTATTTATTATTTAAGTCTGTGAAGCTCTCTGGATTGAAGCTGGCCTGAAAGATAACTAAATAAAAAGGGCATTCTATTAAAGGCAACATTGAGTATTTGGGATAAGGGATCCCTTGTTTGAAAAATACATATAATGGCAAGTTGTAAAGAGCTAAAAGGAACTGAACATCACCTGTTTCCACAATCTCATTTCAAAGGTACTTTTTGAGGGACAAGTGTTGAAGTACGTCCAAAAATATGAAAGTGCAACTCTTTTGAACAATTTTCAGCCTTATGTCTTTGTCATCCTGAAAACTGGGCTTGATTCAGTATTTCGCATACTTACCCCCAAGTCCTATTTTTGTCCTAAGTCCTTAGTTGTTCAAACAGCAAGTCCACCACGAGGTTATCCATATATTTTACAATAGGCCATTAAGCAAGGTAACTATTGGCCATGCATAGTTCCTTCTGTACAGTATATGGAGATATTTAGATTTGTGCTTCTCTACCCCTGCTTCAGGTTTTGCAGGACTGATTTTTTCCCGTAGTATTGGTTTGGCTTGTGGTAATGTTATTTTGTTGCATCATAGGAATGAAATGGACCTCAGGTGTCATCTGGTCTACCTCGTCCTACATGAATGCAGAAATATTATTCTGAAATCTTCCTTGCCAAGGCTTATCCTACAGTGAAAACCTACAGTGAAGTAAAATCCATTTTCCCTGGGCAGTCTATTCAATGGTCTTACTGTTCTAACAATAGGGAAACTTTTTCCCCTGATATCTAATCTAAATCTACTTTGCTGCACGTTAAAGCCGTTGCAATTTAAAGCCACTGCACACACAACCTTCACCCCTCGTGGCAGACAATTCTATTCACCACTGGTGCAGAGTTAATTATTATGGTTCAAGAGCATAAAACATTTTTTTATGTATCTTGGGACCAAGTTATTAATGCAAAATTTTCAAAAGGAGGACGCTAAAGTTAGGTTCTTAAATCCTTCTTTAGAATTGCAAATAAGTGCTATTCCAAGAGTACTGGGCAACCAGAAGTTCCTTTTAAGCACAATAATTAATCTCCTATTTTTTAATAAAAACTTGGCCTGTAGACCACCATCAAGTAGAGTTGTGTGAAATATGGAGCATATCCACACTGCAGGCTGCCCTACAGAATGGAGAATCCCAACCTAATTTTAACTAGTTGGCACAGGTACTGAAAGCGGTCTGCTTTGGGAGAATTTACTTTGCTTCTTGGCAATCTGCAGTGTTCAGGGTCCCAAAAGGGCTCAGAGTCCATTGGTAACAGTTGTTACTCTTCCCTGCACTTACAAAACAAAATGTGTCTGCTTTCACAATCAGTGCTCACTCAGTTTTATAGGTGCTATGGTTTACAGTGGAATAGGAAAGAAGATTTTTCTGTCTCACAAACCTTTGTGATTTCAATACGTTTTCCTTTGAAGAACAAAATTCAGCCGTGAAGTTTTCCATGGAAAATGAGAGTGATACCCATTATGGAACAGCCAGCATCCTGACAATTAGGGGACTTGTCCAGGAAGTGAGAGAGTGAGAGTCAAGCTGCTTCACTGCCTGATTCAGACAAAGGATTTGAATGTTCACCACTGACATCCTAGTAGGATAGCTGATACCTTGCAGGTATTCTGGGATGGATTAGGAGGTTCTTTCCCTCATGAGAAATTCCATCCTGAGCCTGAGAATTTGTTCCCTCCAAGCTCATATGTTCCTGTGAAAGGTTTCAGCTAGCAAGACTGGCATTTTCTCATGAGAGTCTGTTTTGTCAAAGAAGTCCCCAACTGGATAGTAATATTTGTCCTTTCTCTGACAGTAGAAAATGCCAGAACTACTGTAAGTAAAGAACTTCTTATATGGGATAAATTTTCTACTTGCCTGGAATTAAGAAAACATTGGAAATCTCATATGATAAAACCTGCTGGCCTGAGATTGCAATCCAGTTACATATGCTAAAGAGATTTTAGATAGTTTAGATAGGCATCCTGACTTTAGAATGCTTATAAAAACCAAACAATTACTGAACTATTTGTGGTTTGCCCATCAGTTTTAAGAATCTGGATATATTTCAGAAAGTGCCAATGAAGATACGTTGAAAGTGGCTGAAGTTGTGAAGTCCTTAGTTAATAATCATAAAATCTGCTGATACAGAACGAAGCTTCAGTGTGCAAATATTTTTCAAAGAGCAATGTCTGTCAGAAGAGAGTTCACATGGAGTGCTATGCCTGATTACAGTGCAGAGAGGACCGATCTGGGGTAATGGATTTTGATTACATGGGGCAGCGATTCGCAACCAGGGTGCTGTGGTACCTTGGGATGCCTTGAGATCCTGTTGAGGGTGCTATGGGGTGCTATACGTGTTAGCACTGTTAAATGTGCAAACATGATTCACAAGATAAACCTGGTGTTTTCAAATAGGGATCTATAGTGTTGAAAACATTCTGACCTGTTATGGTCTGAGTTGTTTGCAACAGAAGAAGTCCCCTATTATTTTCTATAGTACAAAAAAAAAGAAAAAAAAAAGAGGGAAAACTAAGAGGGGTGCCTTGACTCACAAAGGTTGAGAACTACTGACATGGGGTTTCTGTTCAGTGAAATCCCCAAATATTATTGGTTTCTCCTTCTCACATAGAACTGGTATGGGAGGTGTAAAACCATATAGGTTGTGTCCAGAGATGCATGGACATTTAGTTCTCTGGGGACAGGTAGCGTCGGTGTACCTTGTGCTACCGCTAGTTGTCCCTGGGGAAAGCCTCTGGCATGCTCTCTGGCATGCTCTCACAAGCTCTCTGGCACGTGGCAAGTTACCCAGGGTGGCATAGGGGAGGCTGGGGCCAGCACTGGGCTAGCCTCAGCAGCCTCACCTGGGGTCCTGTAGGCCTCCTGGGGCTGTCACAGTGGTGATCCTGCTGCACAGAGCCTGGCTGACAGCAGAGTGCAGCTCTAGCTGGCCAGGCTCTGGCTTTGGGCAGTTCCTGCTGCTGCTGCATACACAGCTCTGCTTTATTTTTTTACCCCTGGGTATCCCTGGGTACCCTCTGCACTGCAGAACAACAGAATGTGCGGTATATGGCACCACAGATGTGACTTGGTGCCACATACCGTACGGCTGCGCTCATCTGTACATGGCCACACTGATTGTATGACTCATTTACTTAAAATAATCTATCACCGGCTATTTCTACAATTATGATAGGTAGGTATATAATGCAATGCCAAAGGGCCCAGTACTTTTAACACTTCCTACATACAACACCCACAGAAGTCAATGAGAATTGTGCACATTGAATGGCTGCAGGTTTGGAACCAGAATACAATATGCCACAAAACACAGGAGAGTAAGGTATAAGACACACAATCTGCAAAACTCTCAAAGTTACCTAACTTCAGTTTTGAACATACAGAAATCAGACTATTCTTAACTATTCCTAGAAAAATGTAATTGTTTGCATGGATATTTGTAAGACCTGCCCCTGTCATTCTAGTCTTGGTTCATTTACAAACAACAAAAATGATTTGCATGGTGACAAGTATCATGTTCAAACACTGGAGTTCTGCTACTTAAAAAGAGCAGATGCCCACTTATGCATGCATTTTTTTCAATTCATATTTGCATACCATTTGGGCCATTATCACAATTGTAAGCATAAATCTAATATTTGCTCATAAAACTGGCTAGACACTTAAATAGCCAGTGGTAGACAAGTACCTGCTTTGCACTTTTAATTATAGTTGAAGTGCATGCAAATTTAGGCTCAGAAAAGCATATGCAAATTGCAAAGGCACTTCATGCTTTTTTATTTTTAAAGAAGCAGATCCAAATCTATGGCTCTCACACAGATGCTCAAATGTAACTTTTTAAAGTTGCACCTTAAATAGCACGACTCAGTTAAACACAAAAGCAGAAGAATCTACGCAAATGGGATCAGCTACAGAAAATAAGAAGTAAGTTTAGTTTTTTCATGCATTATTAAAGAGGAATGAACGAAACAGAATTTGTATTATAGAGAGATTTGATAATTGGTTTGAGAAAGAATAGATATGACATCAGATTACATTAAACGTAGCTTGCCACTATCAGACATGGACACATGACTGATGTCACAATAGGCAACAATCTTACAATAGGATACAAAAATGTTAATAAAATAGATTCTCATTTATTCTAGACTGTTAATTAGAATGATCATATTGGACACTTGAGGTCAAATCTCTAAGTACCCTGAGTGTACATGCAAGGCCCAAGCAGAGCCAGAACAAACAGTTAGAAAAATGTTTCTACCATGCTGGGAGGATAGTTTGTGGAGGAGAAAGGCAGATAAAATTGAAGGCCAGGAAAATGGAATTAAAATGGATTAAAATGTATAGAATGAGCAGGATGAAGGCATAGAGGCGTGGTCATGTGGTCAATGAACTGGTAAAACATAATAAAATATACGTATTTGAATGCTAACAATATACAGTGATCAAACTGAAGATGATGTTACCGTAATCAAAGTATATATCATACTTAATATTTATTCCGAATTATGTCTCTCTTAAAGAGAATATACCAGTACTCTTCCTCAAGTCTCAGGGGTCTCTAAGTGCTTTTCTACACATGCTCTGGGGATTGCAGGAGGGGTGTGCATTAATTAGAGTGGCTCTGAGAGTTGCCTTAATTAATGCACCTGCAGCATCTCACATATCAGTGCCCCCGCACTTCAATGAGCTTTACTTAAATTGCCCCCACCATCATTTTGAAGTACAGGGGTGCTGATACAGGAGACGTGGAGGCTGGCTGGAGCGCAGTAATTAGTATGCTCCAGTAGACTCAATCGAGTTGGAGCAGCCTCCCCACACATATACTAGCACTCTTAGGTCTCTGAGAACTAAGAAAAGGTACTGTGGTAGCCAAAAACTTGTCTATGTCCATGCCAACCATACAGTTGGTCCAATAAAAAGTATTACCAACAAAAATCCTTGCCTCTTGCATTTTTTTGTGGACCAACACCGCTACTATATCACCTCAGAGCTACCATCAGATAAATTAAGTTGTACAGCACACATTTTTCAATATCTTTAAAAATCTACTTGCATGATGTCTCTTTCTTCCATATGTACAGCAGACAAGATACCCTTCTGGATAAGTTTTGTATACTTCTGCAAATCTTCAAACTCTCTTTTTGCCCTTTTATTCACTCTTTCCATTTGGTCTTTGTGGTTCTTATGTCTTGTCCTCACTTTTTTGGGCTCTATCTCTGGTCTGGTTTCTTTTAGAGCCCCAGAATCAATTACTCCATGCCTGCCACAAGGAAGCTCTGGAACTTGCTAGGTTTCAGGAAATAAGCTAGCCTAGTGGGGATGACAAAACCCACACAGAGGGCAGTGAAACAGGTTCAGAAATAATTTTAATTTCAAATTTCTCCTAGCATAGATTATGAGGTGAACAGACATCTACTCGAAAATGGACTAGGTTCATATCCTCAGTTCACATAAATCAATGAATACCTGAGCTGGTAACATTTATCAACCACTTCTACTGCTACCCAGACTGGATTTGAAAGTGCATAATAAAATGTTTTATGCTTTGTTTCCAATTTCCTAAGCCATCCAATACCTCATTAGCAACACTTACAGTGACTACATAAAAGAACCAATGAAAAGAAAGTGAATTCAATCCTAATTCAAATTAGTGTTAATTATTTTTCAAAATGCTATGATTTTGGGATAAGTCCCGCTTCCACAAGCAACTCATTTCCATTGATTTTCTGTGAGATATGAAATGAGGTGCTTTTTGAACAAGTTTTTACCCTGATCCATTTTCAGACTAATAAATTGATTAAAGTTTTCCCCTGTCTCTCTAAAGAAAATGTTTTGAAGCCATTATTTAAATATGCAATTCCATTTTAGTTTTACTGGTATTAGATTGGATATCTAATATATTCAGTACAGTTCAAAAAACAACAAAAACAAGCAAAAAAATGTCTTAGCACTTTGATGGCAACAAAACTTTTCAGTCTAATTAGAGAACTCCAGATTTGATATCAAGAATGAAACAGAATAAAATCAGAAATTTGATTTTTCTTTATCACAATGATATAATTTACCAGCATGAATATCAAATTTAAAAAAGGCAAAGGGTTCACAGAATAAGCAGGCCAGGATAAAGGAGATGGCTATCTACATAGTAGATACAATATTACAGACAACTCAGACTTACGTGTAACCTTCAACACCATCCATCTGCTGCAGTATAAATTAGAAACTATCAGCCAAGGGAGTCAGTGATCCACACTTTTAGCTGATAAGATCATTTAGACACCTTTAGTTCTAAGTGTTTCTTGTGCAACATCCACAGTTCTGTCTAATTAGTTGGTCCCTATGGAAAGAAAATTCATAGGGTTGATAGATGCTGCTCTTTTCCTATATCTTCTGCTGCACTATGACAGCTCATTACAGACTGGTGGAATTGGAACACTGCAGTAAGCGAGCATGGAGGGAAGATCAGTGTAACTAGATGGAAAAAGTGGCGCACACAAGCATTATCTATCCTGCACATATACAGAATCAACATGGCAACACTGTCAAAACTGGTTACTGACTGTAGTGCTCCTGTTTTAGGATCTCCTACCTGAGATCCCCTATGAGATATAAACATTGTGATGGGCAAGTGCTCAGCACTTGATTTCAATAGTATTGAAAGCTGGACATTACTACTTGCTGCAGAGACTCCTAATTTCTGCATCTCTGTCCTTCCAGACATACTTCCAAAGTCAGTTTGGATAAATGAGCAAATTCTGCATGAGTGTTGCTCATGGAACTATGTGGTTTGCATCAGCTAAGGACCTGGCCCTGACTGTCTCTTAAAGGGTAGGTTCACACAGTACAATGTAGAGTGAATGTCATTTGGGGTAAATCTACATAGCACAAATGTTGTGCCATGTAGAGATACCCAAGCCAGCTTAGGAATTGGAAGCAGTACAAGTGCATTAGCATGGTGTTTTACTTTTTCAAATGAGCCGTGCTGAGAAGAAGGATGTATAGTCCAAGATGAACGGTATTCTACCACAGCTTCAGGTACATCTGAAACATAAGATAGCTTGGTTGTCTTTGCACAGCTTTGTCTATGGGGATATATCCAAGATGCTATGATGGGTGATCACTTGCCAATGAATCAGATTGTCTTCCAAGGATTTTAATAGTGAGTCTGCAGGTGGCTCCATAGCCTAATTCTAGATCCACATGTCTTGTTGCAGTGAGGACAGGTGTTTCCAGGAGGGATGGGCACTGTGTTGCTGCATTGGATGTTCTGATCTTCTTTTCACCCGTTGTTCTTTTCCTTTTCTGCCTGTCGATGACCTGTTTCAAAGTGTTGAGGTTTCTGTCAAAGACCTTTTCTCGATTTTTGTTGGTCTTGAGCAAGGGTCTCCCAAGTGTTGATGTGTATGTTACACCTCTTCATGTTTGCCTTCAGGGTGTCTTTGAAGCACTTTCTTTGCTGTCCAGTACTTCGCTGACCTTCTTTCAGCTGTGAGAAAAAGATTCTCTTTGGAAGGTGGAAGTCAGGCATGCAAACAACATGAGCTGTCCAGCAAAGTTGGTTTTGGATGATCATGGCCTCAATGCTGTTGGAATTTGCTTCAGCCAAGACACTGATGTTTGTGCATCTATCCTTCCAGCTAATCCAAAAGATCTTATGAAAGCACCATTGGTGGCACTTTTTCAAGTTCTTGAGATGTCTTCTGTTTGTGATCCAAGTTTCTGAGCCATACAGCAAAGTTGGAATGACAATGGCTTGATAAACCAAGAGCTTTGTTTCAGCAAGGATGTCATGATTTAAGAAGATTCTCTTACTCAGACGTCCAAAGGCTGTGCTTGCACATTTCAAGTGGTGTTGTATTTTCACCTCGATGTCTGCCTTTGATGAAAGATGGCTTCCAAAATAGGTGAAGTGATCCATGTTCTCCTGCAACTCTCCATTGATTTGAAGGGAGTGGGGAGAGGGGTTGTTCCTCCATTTGGAGCAGGTTGGTATAGGACTTGCTTTTTCCTGATGTTTAGAGTTAAACCCATACTCTCATAGACTTCTGAGAGTACATTAAGAATGGTTTGGAGGTTCATTTCAGATTGAGGAATGACTGCATTGTCATCTGCATACTGGAGCTGGTCTTCGTTTTGGACTTGAATCTGTTGAGGTTGAAATCTTCTGTCCATCCTATACACAATTTCAATTTCAGGTGGGAGCTTTCTGTCGATGAGATGCATTATGGTGGAGATGAAGATGGAAAACAAATTTGGAGTGATGATGCACCCTTGCTTCACTCCAGTTTTCACCTCAAAGTGTTCTGTTTGATTCCTTTTGCTGAGAACCCTTGCTGACATGTTGTTGTGGAGAAGTTTCGGAACACTGATGAACTTGTTTGGGAAGCCAGTATTGGACAGAATTTTCCCTAGGGCTTCACAGAATCAAAGGCTTTAGAGAGGTTGATGAAGGCCAAATAGAGAGGTTGATTTTGCTCATGAAGCTTCTCTTAGATTAGACATGCTGTAAAGATCCTATCCACAGTTCCTCAAGATGGTCTGAAGCTGCTTTGAGATTCTGGAAGAATTTCTTCTTCAAGTTGGAGAAGGCAGTTAGCACGGATATGGGCGATGACTCTCCCAGCAGTGGACAACGAGAAGCCTTTGTAATTTCCACAATAAGCTCTGTCCCCCTCCTTGAAGATGTTAACAATCAAGGAACCATTTAGTTTGCTGGGATTTCTTCTTTGTTCCAGATTTTAAGGATGAGGACATGAAGCTGACACGTAAGTTATTCTTCTCCTCCTTTGAAAATCTCTGAAGGTATTTCATCAATACCAGCTGCCTTGTTATTCTTCATTTTCCCGAAGGCACTCACAACCTCTGCCAGGGTAGGAGGCAAACTGAGGTCTCCTCTGATTGCTTTTTGTGGAAGGATGTTGATCTACCTTCATTTAAAGTTGAGTCATGATTCAGAAGGTCCTGGAAATGTTCTTTCCAGTGAGAATTGATGGATTTGCTGTCTTTCAGGAGTATTGTTCCATCCTTTGATTTTAGAAGATTAAGGCCTTGAGCGCCAGGGCCATAGACAGCTTTGGTAGCACTGAAGAAGCCATGAATGTCATGGATGTCAGCAAAATGTTGGATTTCTTTTGATTTCTGAATCCACTACTCATTCTTCAGTTCTCATGTTGTTCTTTGCACCTCTGATTTTGCTTGTTGGTGTGCATTTTTCTTGATGGCAGAGTTGTTGTCGTTCTGCCAGGCACCAAATCTTTCAGTTTCATGTTGATGAGACCTTGAATTTCAGTGTTATTTTTGTTAAAACAGTCTTGATGTTTCTTGTCTTGTATTCTGTGATATTTTCCCAGGATGAGAGAACAGCTGTCTTGAGTCCCGTCCAGCACTCCTTGACTCCTTCTGGGTGCTCTGTTGGTAGTGTCTCATTCAGGAGTTGCTGGGATTCTCTCTGCTTGAGTGGGTTCTTCAAGCACTTGATGATTAACTTGTGCCTGATCTGCTTCCTTTTCATTCTTCATTTAGGAGCAATCCTGATGGACATGAAGGAATGGGTGAGTTGGTGGTCAGTCCAACAGTCATCAGCACTAGTCATAGCTGTCATAATTAGGACATCCTAGCAATTGTGAGTCTGAACAATCACATAGTCGATGAAATGCCAGTGTTTTGATCTAGGGCGTTTCCAGGATGTCTTGAACTTATCCCTTATTCAGGGTATTTGTGATGACAAGTCGGTGTTCTGCGCACTTCGTCAGGAGAAGGACCCCAAAGCCTTCTCTTCTGATAGTACCATTCCAAAGTTTTGAGTCTGGCATTAAAATCTTGGAGAAGGATATTATCTTCCCTTGGGATATTTGAGAGGATGGTGTCAATCTGTGAGTAGGAGTTCTCCTTCATGATCTCATCAGCATCGAGAGTTGGAGCATATGTACTAATAATTGTCAGCTGTCGGTTTTTGGTGAGTTTCAGATGGAGAGTCATGAGGTGTTCACTGATGCCAATTGGGAGTTCTGAGAGTTGGTTCACACATTCTGTTTTGATTGCAAAACCAACTCCATGTGCCCATGGCTCTTCTTCTGCTCTCCCACTCCAGAAGATGGTGTATCCTCCATCTTCTTTTTTCAGTTGTCCTTCTCCAGCAAGTCGAGTTTCTGATAGGGCAGCAACTAAGCCCACCAGGAGGATAGGGGGACTACCACCACTGCTGGCCTAGTGAGCAACCCTTGCCAAACCAGCAGGTCAAGGCACTTAAGGCAGCCCACCCCTGCCCCAGCCCTGGTATGAGCTGTGAGCAAGGCAAGGACCCCTAAAAGAACACTTGCCTGCCTGTACACAAATACCAGGAGCTTGGGGAATAAACAGGAGGAACTTGTCCTTCTGCTTAACACAAATAATTATGATGTCATAGGGATAATGGAGACCTGGTGGGACTTCACCCATGACTGGACCACAGGTACAGATGGCTATACTCTGTACAGGAGAGATCGAGTGGACAAAAGGGACGGAGGTGTAGTTCTCTATGTCAAGAAAAGCTATACGTCCCTGCAAACTGATATTGGCCCTCAGGGTGGATGATTGGAGACCCTCTGGGTTAAAATCCAGGGGGAACACAGCACAGGGGACACAATGGTGGGAGTCTACTACAGACCTCCTACCCAGGATCAAAAGCTTGACCAGGAATTTGCCAGGGAATTGAATGAAGCCGTGTACTCCTGGTGCACATTTGTCATGGGAGACTTCAGTTACCCTGCCATTTTGTGGGAAGAGCACTCAGCCAAATCAGAGTGCTCACAAATCCTTCTCTCATGCATGGGAGAACTCTACCTGATGCAAGAAGTTGACAGGCTGATGAGAGGTAAAGTGCTGCTTGACCTGGTACTGGCTATGGGGGATGACCTAATCAGTGACCTAATGATCAAAGGAAAGCTGGGTGACAGTGACCACAAGCTGATCAGCTTCACCATCCACCATAAAGCTGGCAAGTCAGTCAGCAATACAGAAATCCTCAACTACAGGAAAGCTGACTTTCAGAAGCTCAGGAGGCTTGTAGGTCCCTAACGCACCATGACCCAAAGGGGAGGGGAGTTCAAGATGCTCCTCAAGGAAGCGATCCTGGATGCACAAGATAATTCTATTCCATCTTGGAGGAAAGGCAGCAAAAGGGCACAGCAGGGAACTAGCAGACCTCCTGCATCCAAAAAGATAGACTTACAAAGGATGGAGCACTGGATTCACCTCCAAGGAGGAATATTCTGCACTGGTTTGGACCTGCAAGGAGGAAAACAGGAAAGCCAAGGCTGTGACTGAATTCCAACTAGCTACATGTATTAAGGACAATAAAAGTCCTTTTTTAGATATGTGGGGAGCTGGAGCAAAAGCAAGGGCAATGTTGGACCCCTGCTAAACCAGATGGGGCAACTGACAACTGATGCCCAGGAAAAAGCCAACTTGCCAAATGGGTACTTTGCATTGGTTTTTCACCAGTCCCATGGGGCACCCCTGCCCATTACAGGACAGGAATGCCTGGGTGAGGATGATTCCTTACCCTCTATCAATGCTGACCTTGTGAAGGAACACCTTGAGATGCTGGACACCTTCAAGTCATCTGGCCCTGACAGCTTATACCCCAGGGTACTTAAGGAGCTGGCAAGCATCATAGCTCAGCCACTGGCATGGATCTTTGAGAACTCTTGGCACTCTGGTGAAGTGCCTAAAGACTGGAAGAAGGCCAATATGGTGCCTATCTTCAAAAAGGGGAGGAAAGTGCATCCAGCAAACTAGAGGCCCATCAGCCTGGCCGACGGCAGCATCCTGAGGGATAGCCAACACGGGTTTGTTGCAGGTAGGTCTTGCTTGACCAATCTTATTTCTGTTTATTATTGTCCCGGGGTGGGGAACCTAACCCCAGAGTCACGGTGGGCCGGGGTGGCAATTAGACACGGTAACAGGCTGGGTTCTATTGGCTATGGAGTACTGAGGCACGGGAAGCGTAGCGGTTTCTTAGACAAGTTGGAAATTTATTTGACTTACGCTTAGGTGCGTAGGAGAACGATGTCTTCAGTTACAGTTTACAACAACAACAACAACAACAAAGGGGTCTGTTGGCCCACGAGGTTCAGTCAAAGACCTAGTCCCAGGTCCACTCATTGAGTGGATAACACGAACAAGAAACTAACTGTAACACGGTGAATGATGAAACGAGATGTGACGCCAGTCCAATATGGGTGGACGATCGAGTAGTCGTAGAGTAATGCCGAGGTCGGGATGCCAGAATGTTGAGGTGAAGTCGTAGTGGGATGGTCCAAAATTGTAGTCAGCAATCAGTCAAATTGAATCAGGAACCAGGAGATCAAAATCACAATC
>NW_017728886.1:176775259-176792189 GCF_001723895.1 Crocodylus porosus | reverse complement strand
AGTGGGTCAGGGCTGATTGACAGCTCCTGAGGTCATAGAAGGGGTAACTCAGGCCCTGCATGGAATTTTCCACTCTCAATCAAACTGAGTTCATGCATTGGCAGCACCTATACTTAAAATTTTGCTCCAACAATTATCAAGTGACCTATTATCTGGATAAGGGAGAGGAGATTGATATCGTACATCTTGACTTTAAAAAAACCTTCAAACTGGTATCCCATGATCCCCTCTTGGCAAAACTGGCCAACTGTGGCCTTGGCTTCACCACGATCCACTGGCCGGGGAATTGGCTCTGTGGTCGGACCCAGAGGTTGGTGGTTGACAGAAGTCAATTGTCGTGGTGCCCTGTGACAAGTGGGGTCCCTCAAGGCTCTGTCTTAGGGCCAACACTATTCAACATCTTCATTAATGATGTGGACATTGGTATCAGAAGTGGACTGGCCAAGTTCGCCAAACTCTGGGGTAAAGCGTCTACACCTGAGGATAGGAGGGTGATACAGGCTGACCTTGACAGGCTCAGGAAATGGGTGGATGAGAACCTGATGGTGTTTAACACCGAAAAATGCAAGGTTCTCCACCTTGAGAATAAAAACCTGCAGCATGCTTATAGGTTTGGCAGCGCTACACTGGCTAACACTACGGACGAGAGGGACTTGGGGGTCATCATTGACCACAGGATGAACATGAGCCTGCACTGTGATGCTGCAGCTAGTAAAGTGACCAAAATACTGGCTTGCATCCATAGATGCTTCTCAAACAAATCCCAGGACATCATTCTCCCATCTTACTCGGCCTTGGTGAGGCCACAGCAGGAGTACTGCATCCAGTTTTGGGCTCCACAATTCAAAAAGGATGTGGAGAAGCTTAAGAGAGTGCAGAGGAGAGCCATGTGCACAACCAGAGGTCAGGAAAACACCTTATAATGAGAGGCTATGGGATTGTTCAGCCTAGAAAAACGGAAGCTCAGGGGTGATCTGGTGGCCCCCTAAAAGTTTATCAGGGGTGTTCACCAGGATCTGGGGGAACATCTGTTCACCAGAGCACCCCAGGGGATGACAAGGTAAAACAGTCACAAACTCCTTCAGGACCATTTCAGGCTGGACATAAGGAAGAACTTTACAATCTGAGCCCCCAAGGCCTGGAATGGACTTCTACTGGAGGTGGTTCAAGCACCTACTTTGAACACCTTCAAGATAAATTTAGATGTTTATCTTGCTGGGATCTTATTACCCCTGCTGACTTCCTGCCCCCGGGGAAGGGGGCTGGACTCAATGATCTTCCGAGGTTCCTTCCAGCCCTAATGTCTATGAAATCTATGTGAATATTGAACTTCCTTAGTTCACAAGAGACAATTGCTATCCTTCACTTGGGACAATCACTATTTGTGTGGTCCATTAAAGTTTGTACATTCCAGGTTCCTTAAAATCAGTTTGGTTTTTTTGTGACAACATAGAGATGATTCCACTGGATGTGGTTATCCAGTCAGGAACTGATTGAGACAGACTATGTTTGGGGCACCTTTTCTAGCCTCCTCCCCAGGTGTAGTGAGCAGAGTGGATCCTAAATAGGACTGCTCAGTCATGGGTGTAGTTGCTAAACTGCTCTTATTGCCTCTGTCTGTCCCAGGAAGCAGGGTAACGCAGGGTACTTACTGGCAGCCCTGAACGACACATGTAGAGAACAGTGGGAGAAACCCGTGTGGCTCATGAGCTATGACATCAGCACCAGATGCCGGCCGGCAAAGTTAAAAATGGCGGCCGCCACAGCAGAGGGGGTGGATAGCTCGGAGATAGAGCTCCTGCAAGCAACTCCTGAAGGGCAAGCTCTGCTGTGGCTAACACTGCTGGAGGAGCAAGCCACATTGCTGCATCTGCCGCCGGAGGAGCAAGCAGGGCTGCTGCGGACGCCATTGGGGAAGCTAGCAGTGCAGCTGTGAACGCTGCCTAAGGAACAAGCTGCTCTGCAGCCGCTGCTGCTGGAAGAGTGAGCCTTGGAAGCGGAACCAGAAGAGGCTGGTGTGCTGGAACCTGGGCTGTGGGAGAGAGAGGCACCCCATCGAGATCCCTCACCAGGCACTGCTGAAGGGAGTACTGACGTGGAGGGGGAGGAGTGGAGGTGTCTACGCAGAAGCCTCAAGACGAGGGTGGAGCGGTGGGCCGGTGGGGTGAAGGATGGTTCTTTGGTGGAAAAACACCTGTGACAACCCAGATGAGGGGTTGGGGTGAGACGGGGTCATTGACGAGGCCCAGGAGGGCTAGTAGAGCTGACCTGAACTCTGATGCCAAGCAAAGGGAGATTCACGGGGTGTGGTGAAGGAGCACTGAGTCTTGGCAGCCGCAGGTGAAATTCCCCGAGGTGGGGGAAGTCTAGGGTGAGGGCACGTAGGATATGGGTATAGGGAAGCTAGGAGGCAGTTCCCGGGAGTAAGTGTCCTGTGGGGCAGGATTAGGAGGGAGACCAGGCTAGGGGCTTGGCCTCACCCAACGTCGTGTCACTGCACAAGTTGGGAGGGTGTGATCCATTGGAGGACGTCATCGAGACGACCAGCAAGGTGGCGTGAGGCTGGGGTGTAGGGGTGGTGGAGCCCCGTGAACAACCTCCGGGCTGGACCCAGGCATCGAGGAACCCACCAGGCACCCCGGCCATTGCGGAACATCAAGATGTGCCAGGTGAGTGCGGGGTCTACAGCGTGGGAAGATAGAACTACCTTGAGGTTACTGAGGCTCCAGAAAAGGCAGAAGATCCGAAGAGAGGTCCGAGCCACTGCCTGGTGGCTAGAGACAGCCCAGAGGGCACACTGTCCTTGAACAAAATGCTCTGAAGCAAACACCTGCCACCTACATGCTGGTCTATGACTGGGAACTTCCAGATCTCACAGTCCTGTCCCCACTGCCACTCACTGTT
This sequence comes from Crocodylus porosus, assembly GCF_001723895.1. Taxonomy (NCBI): domain Eukaryota; kingdom Metazoa; phylum Chordata; order Crocodylia; family Crocodylidae; genus Crocodylus; species Crocodylus porosus. The sequence continues at coordinate 176,789,285 of NW_017728886.1, read as the reverse complement.
TCCGTAGTACTTTCCTGTTATGCAGAGGAGATGTATGATTCTCATAAAGAAGATGCCTGTGTGTAACTTCTTTTAGTGTGAGGATATTGTTGCATGCCAACAAATGCATGGTCCTTGACAGATAGGGATCTCAGTCCAAAGGCATGGAATCCAAGATGATTGGAGACCCTTGATCTGCTGCAGCCTCCATTCGCCTTCACAGCCACTGAAAAGTGGGTTACACTTTTCTTTTGCCTGGTCCACCATTGAGGTTGTCCTGAGAAGCGTGGTGACGCTGAATACTCACCTGCAGCCCAGAATGATGCTCCCAGGGAACCTGTGCGGCTCGTGAGCCAGCTCTATGTGCAGCAGCGGCTGGCTGGTGACGTCAGCACCAGATGCCGGCTGGTGAAAATAAAAATGGCGGCGGCTGCAGTGGAGGGGGAGGATGGCCCTGGGAAGGAGCTGCTGCAGACACCACAGGAGAAGCAGGTCCCGGAGGAACATCCCGAGAAGCGTCAGGGAGAGAAGCACCCTGTTGGCATCCAGCATCGGGCTCCAGGGAAGTGAGCACTGGCCTGGAGGAGGGAGAGCAGAGGCAGCCACGAGGACCCTGCAAGACACAGGTGGAGGGTCGGACCAGTGAGGAGTGGAGGATGGCACACTGGGAGGCCAGAGCTCAGGAGGACCCAGATGAAGGGTCATGATCAGGGCAGGGCTGCTGCCCAAGCCCAGGAAGCTAAGTGTGAATGGGCTTGTGCTTAGGGGATTAGGTGAAGTAAAATATACGGGGAGTGGTAGAGTAGCACTGTAGTTGGGGCTGTAGGCAATTGGCCCCACGTTGGGGAAAGCACCCGGGGTACCAGGCATAGGAAGGCCATAGAACCGGTCCTGGAGGTAGCCTCTCGGGGAGTGGGGTTAGTGACAAGTCTTGCTAGGAGTGTATGCGACCCGACCCCACGAGGCATCAGTATGTAAGTGGGAAGGGCAGGATCTGCTAGGAAGACCTCAAGACATTGCAGAGGCGGCCCAACAAAGGTGGTGTGAGGCTGGGGTGCAAGGGTGGTGGAGCCCCGTGAACAACCGCCGGGTCCAACCCGGGCATCGAGGGACCCATCAGATGAGCCCGCCCATTGTGGAACATCAAGACGTGGCAGGCGAGAGCGGAATCATTGATACAGGAGGCCAGAGCTGCCTCGAGGCTTCTAAAGGGCCTGGAAGTGGAGTAACACCTGGCTGGAACATTGGAGCCACATCCACATGGATAGTGAAATCACAGCAGGCACAGAGGTCTTCTTGGATAGCTCTTAGTCAGGAACCTCCCCCTTGACTTTGCTGTCATGGGTGACCCCACCAGGAGCATGAAGCTCCCTATGGCCTTGCTCTCAGGACCATTGGAACACATAAGCCTCTCCACCACTACAAGGTGATGATCCCTGGAGAGGATGTCTATGGGGACATACCCAAGGTGCTGTACACTCCTGCAGACAGGGAGGAGTTTAAGCAAGGACAAAATTATGATAACAGTTAACAAGTTATATGCTCAGGCATATAGTTATGCACAGGAAGCATGTCAGTAAACTGGGTAAATACCATTTATCTACCTCAGAGAAGAAGCTTTAATAAGGCATCAGGCTTAAATAAGTTAACATCTGTAAAGTGTATTGAAGTTTTAGGGCAGAAAATCTCAAATAGAGAAATATAGTTGCAATTAGCTAGCCAATAAAATAAGGCAGAACTCTTTTTTTACAGTATTTTCTCCTTTAAATAAGCAAAAAGAGAGAAAAAATCAATTAAGTTTTTTTAAGACACTTATTCTCAGCAAGATAAGAAACCATTACAACACAGTACAAGTGATTGAAATCAAAGCATTACAAAAGAATCATTCAGAACTACTGTAGAACATAATGAAAAGGAAAAATACAAGTATATTGGAAGAAGTGGTTTCGAAGAACAGATGCCCACATGTTCACTAAACTGTTTTGGTCTTCTTGATTTTGTTTGTTTTAGAAGAGATGCTAAAATCTGAAGGATAGATATATTTAAAAACCACTCATCTCTACTGACACAGAAAATCCTTCCATTAACTGCTAAACCTTGTCAGATTAATGATAGAGTTCCCATATGTGAAATTCACATTGTGATAAATTAAATGTGGGCTTTAACTAGGGAGATTTAAAAGACTCAGACAGTTCTGAGAAAAGAATTCTATCTTGTAAATCATTTGTTTAGGGAGAAGTAATTAGTTGCTCCAGCACTTATTTTATAATTGTATTCAGAGGAACCATGGGGGACATTTTAGGTATAAGCTACGTTAGTTTTTAAGGAAGGGCTTTATCATATAAATCATGTATCTACTCAGGCAAAACTCCCATAAAATTTTAGTAGACAGCAGGCAGTTTCCCTGATTAAGAATACTTATTTGATATTCCCATTCTATTGCATGGAAAGTTGAACAATTAAAGACAATAATTAAAAAAGAAAGGAAGGTGATGTTATTTCATTTTTTGCTCTAAGAAACATTTGCTTTTTTGTTCCAACAACAACCGTAAGTCAGTTTTGGTCATTTGATTGTTTCACCAGAGTTTAAACAGACAACAACATATATAATATTTTTGTGCATTAACTGACAGTGGTAATTCACCTTCAGAGAAAACACACACTATCACACTAGCTCTTTGACTCACATTCAGCATTTTAAATTCAGCTTTACAGGTTATAACAAGTACTTCAATCTTTGACTAGAATTATATAATAATTAAAAATATGAAGAATGAGATGATGCATAACTCACATTAAGTATAATCAGTAATTTAACCACATGAATCCACTCACTGTTATTTTCTACTAGAATAAATACATTATCTTTTAATAATTTTATGTACTTAAATTTCCTGATATGACTTTGATCTTCAATATTTCATGTCACTCACTTCAGAAGACAATACAGAAAATAAAAATTTTCATGTACTAACAGTATAATGCCTAGTCGTGTCCTTAACACCATGTTTTATGTTCTCAGCACCATGTTTTATGTTCTCCTGCCCACATGATATATCTACATTGTTGGTATTAATATGAAGTGCTGCAATAAATCAAATATTATTGTTAAAGCAATAGCTCTTTCCACATAATAGCTTTGTATCTGAAGTATCCAAATCAACTTAATACCCATCTTACCTATTCCTTAAGAAGAGGCATAAATCATGAGTTACTGATAACAGAATATTCCTCAATAATGAATGATTATCGATTATTTCGGTAATTCCTTGAATCTTGGGCCAAATTCCAGTTCTCCAAAGATTATCAACATTTTACAAGAAGACAGGCAGACAAGGTTCTTTGGGTAAATCCAATATCTTTTAGACCAACTCAAAGTGTTGGAAAAATTATTCTCACATTTCTCACAAGAAAATCACTTTCTCTCCAATCTCTCAGTTTTAATTTTTGGAATTTACAAAACACCTTTCATAGGTAAGCCTATGAACTTCACTTCATCAACTTCATACAAAAAACCATGGACTAAATATAGAGATTGGATTTATGACACATTATAACTTGCCTAACATCTGACTCCCCAGGTAACTCTTCATTATTTACCAGCTACATTCATTCCCCTTCTCCTCCTCCCCCACCACCTGTCTCTCACCTACTGACTCAATTTACAGCTTCACTGACTAGCTTTCTTGCATGCATACCAGCATCTGGCTTCTTTACTATTCCTTTCATCCAGGAATAGCACACACCAACTGCAGATGCTTCTTCAGCCTGATGAAGGTTATTTATACCTGAAAACTTGCAAAGGAGATTTTTCCAACAATTTGAGTTGGTCTAATAAAATAGTTCAGATTTACCCAAAGAACCAAGTCTGCCTATGTCCTTAGACCAACACAACTACAACCTATATCTCTTTATAGTCTTCCACCATACTGCTAATAGACATCCACTACTATAAAGCAGCAGAGTCTATTACTGACTGTTGTCATACATGATTTTCCATGTGGCAGGACAAAAGGTATCAATGCTCAGTGTTTGTGCTACCATAAAATTTTCTTTCACAGATGAGCCTATGAACTCCACTTCATCAATCTATTGGACACAGAAAATCATGGACTAAATACAGACAATGGATTTATGACATATTATAACTTGCCTAATATCTGATTCCCTGGATAAACCCTACATTTTTTACCAGATATTCTCATTCCCTTCCCCACCACCCTCCTGTCTCCCATCCTTTTACTACAGCTACATTCATTCCCTTTTCCCCTTGTCCCCACATGTCTCTTATATACTGACCACCTCAATTTACATTTTCACCGACTGGCTTTCTTGCATATGTACTGGCCTCTGGCTGCTTTACCACTCCATCCAGGAAGAGCATAGACCATCTGCAGATGTTTCCTCAACCTGATGAAGGGTGTTTGTGCCCAGAAGTTTACTAAGAAGAATGTTTCCAACTATTTGAGTTGGTTTAATAAAAGATATCGATTTTACCCAAAGAACTTTGTCTGCATATGTCCTTAGATCAACAGCGATACAACCTACACCCACAAAAAGACAGGGGTACTGTGAAACAGGTGTTGACATGGGAGATGGGTTTAAGCCAAAAAATATAGATCTAGATTTCAAACAACCTGACTCTGGACTGTTTTAGATTCATGTTTTTGACTGTGAACAAGTATTCATTATGAAGTTCAGGAGCAGTCATGAAATGCGGAACCCACTTTGGGTCTGGCATTTTGGGGAGACTTCATCTTCAATTTACATACACTTCCTTTTTGATAAACATGATCAGGAACTGATTTGTGCAAGAGATCTTGTTCTTAATAACCACTAACATTACAGTGCCATTAAATAAGACAGAAGTCTATTCCATTTCCCAAAAATATACTAACTCCTTCACCATTTTATATGGCAATCTAATTAGACATTTCCATATGCAGTAGTATAAATTTAACCTGAACCTGAAAACTAGGCACATGTGACATCTGTGTTAATTATTCAGTTAGTAAACAGGAAAAAGCAAATTAGTTAACAGAAAGGACAGAATTAATTATATTTAATGAAAGTTGTTGCAAACAAAATATTTTAAATGATATATAAGGATATACTATATTACTGTAAATATATCATGTGAGAAGGATAACAATGTAATGCTAATGTTACAATAAGATGCTTGAATATCTCATAAAATGTGAAAAATATTATTTTTTATCATATCGGATGTCTGATGTTTATTTAGCATTCTGTCTACTTAGCAGTCGTTGCTTTTTAGTCACAATATGTTGGTTCCCTGGTGTTATGCTGATCCTATAGGAAATGTTACAGAATATGTAGGAGAGAAAATGTTCCTGGTATGCTGTTGTTGCTCTTACCAAGTCTTGCTGCAAATGGTTATCAACTGAATTCCTTATTTACACATATCCAAGACAAGCATTTCTTTTTCATTCAGCATGGAGAAAAAAGTCCCTTGTCTCGGATTTGAGTACAAGGGAGAGAAAGGGACAGGTGGTTGCTGCTGCTTCAACACTCACCCCAACCTCAGGTCGAGGATAGAATTGAAGCTGCCCCCACCTACCCTCTCTTCCCCTCACTGGTGCATGGCCTGACCTGGGCTAGAAATACCATATGCTCTAGGCTGTAATGGGGCCGGAGCCATAACTGATGGGCAGCAGTGGGGAAGAGGCTGCAGGGGCAGTCATGGAGAGCAGAGGCTATGAAGGGGAAGGCAGGGGGTAGAGGCTGTGGGGGAGTAGAGGTCAGGGGGAGCAGATGCTACAGGGGGGAGCATGAGAATCAGAAGTTGTAGGGGGATAGGTGATGAGGCAGAGGCTGAAGGGGAGGCAGGAGCACAGGAGGGCTGGCACCTTGGGGTGCAGGCACAGAGGAGCAAGTGGGAAAGGTAGTGGGGGTGCAAGCACCAAGGGAGAGGGCAGGGATCAGGGGGAGGTGGAAGGGTACATGTGGCTGAGGGAGCAAGGTGCAAGGATCAGGCCACTTGGTCTCCACATATCCCTACCTGCCCCCTTGCTGCTGCTTTCTCTGATATAGCACTGGGAGGGATGAATTCAAGATGACCTTCCAATAATTAGATTCTGTACATGGAAAATTATAACAAATTTATACATTTTCCACGTATTGAATTTAAGTAATGGGGGATGGTCATCTTGGATTCAGGTAAGTATGGTAATTGCTTGGTAATTGCTTTTCATCAATAAGTATCCATATAGTGGATACTTTGCAGGATTAGGTCCTTATGAAAAAGAAGTTTTATAAACCTAGCAAGTATCTATACAACTACATTAAACAGCTGTCCAGGTGACTGAAAGGAGCATGCTTAAAAGCAGAAATTGCATTTAGACAGCTGTGCAGCTTGCTTTTGTCTTGGCAACATGATGCAAGGTTGTGAGCCATCTGAGTATAAATTATCCAGCGTCTACCGTATAATGATATGCTGATCTAACAAAGATATTTGAGTAAGTGGCATCAGGCGCTAATATTTCAGTTACACTACATAGTTCACAATAAGCAAATAAGTATGTTATATCTGTGATGAACTTTTTGAATGGCTTTCTAAACTTAAGGGAATTAGAGGGTGGAACCACACATCACGTGACATCTCATTTGTGCCACCATAAGAAAACGTTATGGTGGCACAAATGCTGAGCAAATAGAACATTGATATCTTTTGTCCTGCCACATGAAAGGAAAATCATGTATGACAACAGTCAGTAATAGACTCTGTTGCTTTATAGTAGTGGATGTCTATTACCAATGTGGTGGAAGAGTATACAGGAGTATAGGTCATTGTCATGTTGGTCTAAGGGCATAGGCAGACATGGTTCTTTGGGTAAATCTGATCTATTTTATTAGACCAACTCAAATAGCTGGAAATAGTCTCCTTTGCAAGCTTTTGGGTATAAACACCCGCAATAATATAAAGCATGGCACAATGATGATTGGTAGTTCCTTAAGGAGACAATCCTCTTAGCCAAAGGGATGAGAGTCCCAATGAGAATCAAAGGGGGCAAGAGTGCTCAAAAGCCACCTTGGCTCACCAAAGGCATTCAGGAACACCTGAAAGCCAAAAAAGAGGTGTATACCCAGTGGAAGGAAGGGGATATCACCAAAGAGGAGTATACCTCCATTGCTCAGGTTTGTAGGAGGGCTGTTAGGAAAGCTAAGGCAGATATGGAACTAGGGATCCAGGACAACAAGGATCCAGGACAACAAAAAGTCCTTTTTTAAATACATAGGGAGTATGAAGAAAGCACCAGGTAATGTGAGGCCCCTGTGGGATACACTTGGCAATCTGGTGGTTGCACCAGAGAAAAAGGCAGACCTTTTAAACAATTCTTTGCTCCATTTTTTTGTGCAGGGACCGGGACTCCCCTACTGAGATTCAGGATGGACCCAGGAGAGACTCTGTCAAGTACAGGGTCAGGGAGGGCCAAGTTAGGAAACTTCTGGAGGGCCTGGATGTGTTCAAATCAGTAGGTCCAGATGCTTTCCACCCCAGGATGCTGAGGGAATTGGCAGGGGTTATTGAGGGGCCCCTGGCAGGGCTTTATGAGCACTCATTGTGCTCTGGCCAGGTACCAGATAGCTGGAAGAAGGCCAATGTGGTCCCCATTTTCAAAAAAGGGAGGAGAGAGGACATGGGCAACAATAGGCCCGTTAGTCTTACTTTGATTCTGGGAAAGCTCTTTGAAAAGATTATCTAGGAGCACATCTGGGAAGGACCAGCACAGGGGACGATGCTCAAGGGCAACCAGCGTGGGTTCATTAGGGGCTGGTCCTGACAGACCAACATGATTGCCTTCTATGATCAGGTCACAAAATCACTGGACACGGGTATTGCACTGGATATAGTCTTTCTGGACTTTAGGAAGGCCTTTGACACTGTCTCCCACCCCATTCTCATTAAAAATCTAGGTGATTGTGGCATTGATGCCTATACGGTCAGATGGGTCACAAATTGGCTGAGGAGATGCACCCAGAGAGTGGTGGTGTATGGGTCATATTTGACCTGGAGGGAAGGAGGCAGTGGGGTCCCCCAGGGCTTGGTCCTCGGGCCCACACTGTTCAATCTCTTTATCAGCAACTTGGATGGGGGGTGGTGAATAGCACCTTGTTCAAATTTGCTGATGACACCAGGATTTGGGGCGAGGTGGCACGCTAGAAGGGAGGGACAGGATACAGCTGGAACTGGACAGGTTACAGGGGTGGATGAATGTGAACAGGATGGGATTCAATACTGACGAGTACAGGGTACTGCACTTGGGCAGTAAGAACCAGCAGCATACCTATAGGCTGGGGAACTCCCTTCTCAAAAGCACAGTGGCAGAAAGAGATCTTGGAGTCACTATCAATTCCAAAATGAACACGAGCCGCCAATATGAGGACACAGTCAGTAAGGCCTGTGGTGGGCCAGTAGGGGGGCGCTCCTGTGTTGAGCCACCCACCTCACTGTGCCCGACCACCTTCCAGGCTCTGAGTACCTCCCTAGGGGCGCCTCGCGTCTGGCTGACCCCTTTCCTGGAGCACACATGCTAGCCTGGGGGTAACCTAAGCTGCTACCACCCCGAGAAGGGACTCTCTCAGCCCTGTGCCCTCGGGGAAACACAAGCCTAATAGTCCTATGGGTACTCGACCCAGTACAGGCACTTGGGGCACTTCCCCAAATTGGGGGCCAAAAAGGAAAGTCTCCCTTAGTCTGTAGACCTAAGGGGTCTCTTAGGCATAATTTAGACCCACCCTTCAATAAGTCTCCTACACTGGTGTCAAAGGAGAACTTTATTGATTACTGGGCATAGGGTGAAAATAGGGTACAAGATAGGGTACAATATCATAGAAATCCCATAGAGCAAAACAGTCTGGCTGAGGTAGCCTTTTCACGCATCTGAGTTACTGCCAGCTATATATCTAACCAGATGTCGAGTAGCTTACTCACAAGTATTATCCAGAGGCTGTTGGAGATTCCCTCTGGAGGCAGGCCATTCCTAGCTCATGAGTTATGGGGGAGAGAGCCAGTTTCAGATGGTAAAACTCCTCTCTAAGTCTGAGTCCCCTGCATGGCTGCTGCCCCCTCCACCTGGGCAGTCTTAACTTATATAGCCCCTGTGACCTCGTTCACCTGGTCCAATGGAGGCCAGCACCTGTTGGCTGTTGGCCAAACAATTTGAAATACATCACTAGTTGCCAGGCAGACTCTAGCCCACCAGGTAGAAGCCCCTACCCCGGGTAGCTGATACCAGTCACATAGGCAGAGGAGCAGGTTTCCCCCCTCCCTCAGGAATGTATCTATCTCAGGTTACCTAAAGATATAGGGTAAAGGTGTGTCTCCCATCCTAATCACATTGTCACAGCACAAAGATTTTGGGGAGAAACAAAGGTGGTTTCCTGCCACACCTTGTCATGTATCCACAGATGCATCACAAGCAGGGCCAAGGATTTCATAGATTTCATAGACATTAGGGCTGGGAGGGATCTCGGAAGATCATTAAGTCTAGCTCCCCGCCCAAAGGGCAGGAACTCAGTTGGGGTCATAGGATCCCAGCAAGATAAGCATCCAATTTGCTCTTGAAGGTGTTCAATGTAGGTGCTTGAACCACCTCTGAAGGCAGGCTGTTCCTCCCCCTCTATGCGACACTGGTCAGGCCACAGTTGGAGTACTGCATCCAGTTCTGGGTGCTGCACTTTAGGAGAGATGTGGCCAGCATTGAGATGGTCCAGAGGAGGGCCACTTGCATGATCTGGGGACAGCAGGGCAGACCCTATGAGGAGAGGCTATGGGACCTGAACCTGTTCAGCCTTCACAAGAAAAGGCTGAGAGAGGACCTGGTGGCTGTCTATAAACTTACCAGTGGGGACCAGCGGGGAATGGGAGAGATCCTGTTCCCCTGAGCACCTCCCGGAGTAACAAGGAATAACAGCCATAAGTTGTTTGAGAGTAGGTTCAGGCAGGACATTAGAAAGAATTACTTCACAGTCAGGGTGGCTAGGATCTGGAACCAACTTCCAAGGGAAGTGGTGCTGGCTCCTACCCTGGGCATCTTTAAGAGGAGGCTTGACAATTACCTAGCTGGGGTCATATGAGTCCAGTATTCTCTCCTGCTCAGGGCAGGGGGTCAGACTTGAAGATCTACTTAGGTCCTTTCCAACCCTACATCTATGAATTTATGAACTGGTCCACTTCATTTACCAATGCCTATTTCTAGTTTAGAAATTTTATTTTTTAAATAACTGATTTTCTGAGCCATATTTCATGATATGTATGTATGTATGTATGTATGTATGTATATATGCATGTATACCCATTATATATTCACATTATATTTAAAAAGATGTTAAAAGAATAGTAAGATTCCAAAGTTGAGTATTCAAAGCTGATAAATGCAGGAATTATGCCAGCAACAGGAACTGTGACAGCATAAGACATTTCCCTGGTCTCAGTTCCACTCTCTACCACCAATTCATCTAGTTGTCACTTAGAGGTACAATGAAGGATAAAGATCTACTGTGAATGCATAAACAGATTTTTGGATGGTTTTATCATGGTCAAATTTGAGATCCCTTCTGTGGTATCACTGATGTTCCAATGGTGCTTGCATGAGCCTCTCTCCAAGGTATTTTAATAAACCTTGCAGGGGCAGGACATTGACATTGCCCTCATCCCCCTACTTTACCTGTGTTAGATTAAGGTATTCCTGGTGTTTTGGGGCAATGTGCCTTGCAGTCATGACAGGGCTGTTTGTGTAGTTTTATGAACAGATTAGAAAAACACTAGTATGGGGTGGTTTGGATAATCCTGCTTTGAACAGGTTGAAGTAGACCTCCTAAGGTCCCTTCCAGACCTATTTTTCTATGATTCTATGAATTCCAGGCTCTTTATCTCTTTTTGCCCCAGGATTCCATTCTAAGTATCAGCTGAAGTGGTGGCAATGTTTCAGGAAATGGAAAATATGTATGCACCAGCTGTTCCTTCTTCATGCTCAATTTGTAACACAAGGCACGACAAACATAATCAATTGAACCCTTACTTTAACCACAGTAAGTACCACCAGTCAAGGGGAGATTGTCATGGATATGAAATGACTAATGGACAGAACTAGATTCAAGTTGACTAAGGGTAAAATAAGCAGAAGGCTCAGAAAATTGATGATCCAATAATAATAATAATAAACGACGTTCAAAAGCCATATGTAAAGCAGGTCCTGTTTAAAATATAGGTCACATATATATGGTTTAAGAGGTTATTGATATGTCCCAACATAACTATAGCTGGTGGGAAGGAAAGGTAGGAAAATACATGTAGAAGGGGCTATCTTATTTCCAGAAGTTTTGTTGGAGGTTGGACTAGGAAAGTGAGGAACTCCCAGGCCCCACTCAAGGAAGCATGATGAAGCAAATTCTGGAGTGACTATTTGAAACTGTGCAGGGATTGGGATGTGGGCTAGTGGTTGACACTTGTATTGTGAGAGGAAAGTGGCTGAGATGCACTTGCATAAGGCATGCTAATATATGAATTTGTTTTGCACAGTGAGAACATTATGAGAAATATAGAGTAGTGTGTATTTCCAAGTCATATCTAATTTTTTTCCAGTGAAAAGTCAGTGAAATGGTCCCTTCTTTATGCAAATTGGTTTAAAATGAGAATTTTAACTAAAGGATTTAATCCCCTTATAATGAAAGATGTTATAAATGCATATCCAGAGGTGTAGGCAGTTTTAGTCCCCCTGTTTCTGTAATTATTGTTTTGAATTTTCTTTCCTGTGTGTGTAAGAAAACTACAGCCAATATTTACAATGAAATATAGTTATATGAATAATATTTTGATACCAACTCTTGTTCTGCCATCCTTGGTATCTATACCACAAAATGGTGCAGTATAGTATGATGACTGATGTACTGGACTAAAAGATAAGAAACACTGCTTGTAGCCCTGACTCTCCCACTAGCCATTTTGGATACTTTAAGCAATTCAGTTTCCCTCTTTGTTTCCTTCTTTGTTTTTCAGTCTCCCCACCTGCAAAATAGTATGATGATACTGACTTTCTTTATAAAGTACTTTGAAATGTACTGATGAAAAATACTAAAGCAGTATTTTTAAAATTATGACTAATAAAAGTAATATTTTTGTCCTTGATGATGCTGGAAAAGTAGTTAAGTCGCTGCTTTATGTTTTAAGCATATTTATTCTGGTTTCTATATTGCATTACCGTTGAGAATGAAAGATGCTTGGAAGCACAGACATAATTTTAACATTTTGGTATTTCATGAAGTGTTTTGTTGTAAATTTCTCCTGTTTTATGAAGTTTTAATACAGCTAAGATTTAGTAATGATAATATTTCCCTTGGAAAATGCTACAGTGATAAGAAATAATGGTATTGGTTTAGAAACAGTACTTTGCTGCTTACTTTTGTGAGGGGAGCATTTTAGTTTTTTCTTTTTGTTTATATGGAACTCATCACTGCTTGGCTGCAAATGTTTTGACCTTGTCCTATACCTAATGCTTTGAAAGCTATTGCATACGACATATTTGAATAGATTTGGTTAAGAAATAGAAAAATTAAATTTTGAATCTCTTAACATTCAATTATGCTTGAAATATGCTGAAGGAAATTTCAAGGAGATTGTAAGTTCTTTTGGAATGCTAATGTAACAGCTGCGAAAGCATGAATTAACTATTCCAGTGTTGGTTTCTGGGTAAGAACTGATTTTGTAAATTGATCTGAGATTTTGAAGGTAACTAAGGAGTCACTTGGAAGTGACTTAATACTGAAAGTGGAAAGATATGTTTCAACCTATCTTTTGATCTTAGCTATCTCAGCCTTTCTATTTTATGCCCTAAACTTTTGCTGTTGGAAGTAGTATTTCTAAGGATCTTGCTACACATGAATTTTAGGCAGCTCCTGGATTTCTTAACCCTTGGGTTGTCCACACATTACCACCAGAAAACTAGCTTTAAGAACACTTAGGTGGCTTAAAGTTATGCCATTCCAGGGCACATTTATCTCTGATCTGTGTGTTACCCAGCTCATGTTCCATTATTGTATGGCTACTCTTCACAGATGAGATGGAAACTGTAGTCCTCCTGCATCCCAGAATGTAGTAGCCCTCCCTCCATCACCCTCGTGTTCTGTGTGGACAAACTCTCCACCCCCTGAACTCTACTGCCTGGAAGGAAGGGGGGAGATTCTGGCACTAATCCAACTGCTCCCCCCTGGGGGTGACTTTTGCACCCCCAGGAGTGCAATCCTGTACAAACAGCCTGCAGAGCACATGCCAGCTAGCCAGTTTGCAGGGCAGAGATGGATCCAGATGTGGGGTCTAGGGAAGGTGGTGGGGGGATATGGTAGGGGGGAGGATCAGATACTCATAAGCTGGGGATTCCTTCTTGGGGCAGGGGCAGTATCTCCCCCTAATGTACCTTCTCTCACTGTTCCAATCTCTCAGGCATGAGACCTTCTTTAATTTAAATCTCCTTTAATTCTTTCTACATTCTTTTTTTTACTACTTTTATTTATTTATTTTTATTTATGACTGGCTTCCTTCATTTCAACACTCTTCCCCGACCCTATTTTCTTTCCACCTCCCATTTCATTACCCACTCTTCATCCCATTAACTATCTACCTCCCAGCTTTATGTCCCCTTGCACCAAAACCTCTTGCACATCCTGATCGAGAGAAGGGATAGAAGCCCGTCCTGGCTCACCAGCCCTGCAGTGGCAAGTCACAGCTGTGCAGGTAGGGTCAGTCTTGGAATGATGAACACCTTGCTGGGGTCCTTTGACCCCAGTACTCTTTCTTGCAGGGGGTCAGACTAGATGATCTACTCAGGTCCCTTCTGACCCTAGAAACTATGAAACTATGATTTTAGTAGGGTTGGGTATTTGACCAGTCAAAGAAAGTTCATAGATTTCATAGAGTTTTGGTCTGGAAGGGACCCCGGAGGATCATCAAGTCCAGCCCCCTGCCCCAGGAGCAGGAAGTCAGCAGGGATCATAGGATCCCAGCAAGATAAGCATCCAAATGTGTCTT
>NW_017728886.1:176768864-176773871 GCF_001723895.1 Crocodylus porosus | reverse complement strand
GTGATAAGTCACCTGGTCATAAAAGGAAATGAGATTGGTCAAGCAAGACCTACCCACAACAAACCCATGCTGGGTATCCCTCAGGATATTGCCTTCAGCTAGTCTGTTAAGGATGGCCTCCTATATAATCTTTTCAAAGATAGAGGTCAGGCTGATGGGCCTTTAGCTTGCCGGATCTACTTCCCTCCCTTTCTTGAAGATAGGCATGGCGTTGGCCCTCGTCCAGTCACAGACACTTCACCAGAGCACCAAGAGCTCTCAAAGATCTGTGCCAGGGGCTGAGCTATGATGCTCGCCAGCTCCCTGAGTACCCTTGGGTGTAACCCATCAGGGCTGGCTGACTTGAAGGTATCTTGAAGGTCAAAGTGCTCCTTCACAAGGTCAGCTTCGATGGAGGGCAAGGAATCTCCCTCACCTGGGCCTCCCTGACCCATAGTGGACAGGGCCGTCCCATGGACCTGGTGAAAAACTGATGCAAAGTTCCCATTTAGCAAGTTCGCTTTTTCCTGGGTGTCAGTTGTCAGTTGCCCCATCTGTAGGAGGGGTCCAGTGTTGCCCTTGCTTTTCCTCTGGCTCCCCATATATCTAAAAATGGACTTCTTATTGTCCTTGATATTTGTAGCTAACTGGAGTTCCATCACAGCCTTGGCTTTCCTGATTTGCTCTCTGCAAGTCCAGATTAAAGTAGAGTATTCCTCCTTGGTGGCAGTTCCAGTCCTCCATCATTTGTAGGTCCATCCTTTTAAGATGCAGGAGGTCCGCCAGTTCCCTGGAGAGCCAAGGGGATTGCTGTGCCCTTTTGTTGCCTTTCCTCTGAAACGGGATGGACTTTGCTTGCGCATCCAGGATTGCTCCCTTGAGGACCAGCCACATGTCCTGAACTCCCTTCTCATTGGATTGTGGCTTTTTAGGACCTCTGACAAGCCTCCTTAGCTTGTCAAAGTCAGCTTTCCGGAAGTCAAGGACTTCTGTATTACTGACTTGCCAGCTTTACAGAAGATGGTGAAGGTGATCAGTTCATGATCACTTTCAATCAGCTTCCCTTTGATTGTTAGGTTGCTGATTAGGTCATCCCAGGTTGCCAGTATGAGGTCAAGCAGCGCTTTACCTCTTGTCAGCTCATGGACTTCCTGCATCAGATAGAGGTCGCCCACACATGAGAGAAAGCTTTGCAACTGCTCGGATTTGGCCGAGCGCTCCTCCCACGAGATGTCTGGGTAGTTAAAGTCTCCCATGACAACCATACACTGGGATCATGTGGCCTCAGCCAATTCCCTAGTGAACTCCTGGTCAAGGTCTTGGCTCTGGGTAGGGGGTCTGTAGTAGACCCCCACCATACTATCCCCTCTGCTGTGTTCCCCACAGATTTTAACTTAGAGGGTCTCAAGTCATCCACTGTGGGTGCCAATGTCGGCTTGCAGGGATGCGTAGCTTTCCTTGACATAGAGAGCTACACCACCGCCCCTTTTATCCACTCGATCCATCCTGTACAGGGTATAGCTGTCTATACCCATGGTCCAGTCATGGGTGGAGTCCCACCAGGTCTCCATTATCCCAATGACATGGTAGTTATTTGCATTTAGCAGGAGAACAAGTTCCTCCTGTTTATACCTCAGGCTCCTGGCATTTGTGTATAGACACGCAAGTGTCCCCTTAGGGGCCTACATTTTGTTCCAGGGCTGGGGCTTGGGTGGGGTCCCTTATGTGCCTTGGCCTGCTGGATTTGCAAGGGCCACTCAGTGGGCCAGCAGTGGCAGTAGTCCCTCCATCCCCCAGCGGGCTTAGTTTAAAGCATGGTGGAGCAGGTCAGCCAGTCTACCTGAGAAGAGCCTCCTCCCCAACAGAAAGAGGTGGAGGCCATCCCTTCCCAACAGCTCACTGCCTCTTTCTCCAAAGAGCAGGCTGTGGTCATGAAAGCCAAAGCCTTCCTGATAACACCAGCCCTGCAGTCTTTGGTTGACTACCTGGATCCTCCTCCTCCTCCTCAGCCCATAGCCCGAGACAGGGACAATCGAAGAAAAAGATCACCTGTGCCCCCAGGCCCTTTAGCCCCACACCCAAATCCCTGTAGCACCTCATGACCCAGCTAGGAGCACTCCAAGCTATGTCATCAGTGCCCACATGGATGAGAAGCATGGAATAGTGGTCTGTGGGCTGGAGGAGCTTAAGGATCTTCTCCGCAATGTCTCGGATGTGGGCCCCCAGGAAGCAGCAAACTTCCTGGGCTAAGGGGTTGAGGCGGCAGATTACCCCTTCAGTTCCCCTCAGGACAGAGTCTCCCATGACAAACACTTTGCGTTCAGTCAACAGTCCAGTCAAATATCAGCCAAAAAATGTAAAATATTGCCAAGAGGTCTAAATAATACACAAATTTTCTACTAATAAATATATCAAAAAGCAATAAAAATATTCTGTCAAGAAAACTACAAAAAGTGTAGGGTTTTTTGTTGTTAAATTGCTATTATCTTTGGTCAAAAATATGCAGTCAGTTGACTGGCCAATTGATGGTATTTGAGCAGTGAATTGACTGGTGTGCCAACCTTAGTTTTTAGCCTTAAGATATGATGTCTCCAAATGTGAGCCAGCTAACGCTAATCAACATTTGAACAACTTTAAGTGCAACATGTAACAAGACCCTAAGAGTATTTTATAGACTTTTTTCTGAGCTAAGGGACTCCAAAAGGTACCAAACATTTTGCTATAACAATTTCAAGCTGCTCTTATCAGATAGTTCCCAAATGAGTACATGTGCCTTAGATTCATTTGGAAAATGCAGTTTGTGAAACCAGCAAGTTATTCATAGCCAAATTTTTTAATGTTGGAATGCCTGTGAGAGAAAAAGCCTGGAAAGGCCATATTACATCAAACATAGCATGTTTCAGCCAGTATATGTGGGATTTTTAAAGGTGCAGCTTAGCATTTTCCCACTTCTACTCAATGAAACTAACAGTAAAACTCATTGACTTTCCAAGGAAATAGAATAATGCCAATGCTAAGTGCTTTTAAAAATCCCTGTCTCAAAACTTACTCCTTCTGGAAACACAGGTGCACAGGAAAAGAAACCACCAGGTTTTAACTGCAATCCTGTC
Organism: Crocodylus porosus; assembly: GCF_001723895.1. Classification (NCBI taxonomy): domain Eukaryota; kingdom Metazoa; phylum Chordata; order Crocodylia; family Crocodylidae; genus Crocodylus; species Crocodylus porosus. The sequence continues at coordinate 176,770,782 of NW_017728886.1, read as the reverse complement.
TTTCTGCAGTTGATTCTGAGATCCATCTTCTCACTCCTCACTTCTTGTCCCCTGAGTCTCCAATTCCTGCTCTTTTCTTTGATCTGGCTCCTGATGGATTAGTTTGTAGATTTAGCTTATACATGGTCAAAATGGAACTCATATCCTACTCCCACACCCCCCATGCTCTATCATGTTGACAATGAGTTCTGCTGCTGTTACTGAGAGCCATTTTGGGGTCCTCTCTCTCCCCAAACCTTCAGCATGTAAACAAATCATATTCTGCCATCAGATATGGTTAAACTCTAATGGTATTTTCTCCCTTCACTTCACCTTGTTCTGGTCATCATATGCCATCCTAACCATTATCATCTCTTCTTTCTTGGCTCCCTGAACACACAGGTTGGAGAAGGCGAAGCTACACTTTGTGGAGACTGGAGTGGAATACTAACTTGATGTGTGGAGGAAAAGTTCTGATAAGATGAGGGGAAGCAGAAGCTTTAGATATAATATGGAGAAACCTAGCTGCAACATCTTAACCAGAATTGCACCATTTTGTTTCCCTGTTTTTAGGTATCAGGAGTTTGGAAGTGGTGGTAGGGTGGTAGCCAGACTGCCATGGTAACTTCAAATAATTTCAATCATTTCTATTTTAATTTGTATCACATTTTAGATATATCTGCTGCTTTGGAACTGGCAATGGAGAGGGAAAAGGACAGAGCTTTTGCTTTTCTAACTAACAAAGTTAAATGCAAAAAGTTGAAACAGTAATTAATACCAAGTCATAAACTCTTGCAAATACAGGTGAAAAATGCTAACAGATGCTTAATGGTAAAGAGCATAATTGTAGAGCATAAATAGTAGAAAAGGTAGATAAAACAGCAGCCTTCACACCTTCTTATTTCTGCATAGCTTTTGAAAGTTCACATGGTAAGAGCCAGCAATGCTAGCTACCAGCTCTAAATAAAATTGGCATTGTCAGGTCTCCAGGAATAAGGATATCATGAAAGAAACAAATGTCACGGTGTAATTCAATTCCACCTATTTATCATGTAAAGGGACAAACCAGATATTTCATTATTAAGCTGGTACTGAAAGAAGAATAAAGTGACTTACAATTTCTGACATCTGCCTTACTCCAGAGGTATCATAGTTAATTTATTCAGCAACATAGTAACCGAGACAGCGGTTGTGATACCTCTGAATATCACTTGAAAAAAAAGTTTATCAACTTGGAAGCTAGGGCTGATAAAAGATGATGAAATTTTATGTGAAAAAGAAAAAAAACAATTTAATAAAAACCAAAATGTTTCATAGAAAAATAGTTTGATGAAAGATGCATGAGAAAGTTTACTCAGATACAGGACTGAATTCCTGGTGAGAGGAAAATAGGACCCCCTACCTAAAGCCTGGCAGTGAGGACAACAATCTGTAGCAGGCTGCATGTTTCATGGGCTACAATTCAGCTGCAGGCTGTAAGTGATTGCAAACCTGCCTAGGAAGACTGGGCCAGCTGATGGGGATAATTGGCTGGTCCAGAGGAAGTTACAAGCTCAAGGGAAGATTGCTGACAGGGTGAGGGCTGTGAGGCAGAGATTGCAGCACTGAGCCAGAGAACTCTCTCAGGGTCCAGGAAAGAACCTTTTACTGTTGATGGCTTTGTTTGTCTGAGGATTTATGGTTTATGTTTGGCCTGGTGCAGCAAGTTTGCCTCAAGGCAATAAAAGACTGTGTTGCCACCTGCCATCTCACTATACCATCTTCTTATGGCTAGGCCAAATAGATAGGACTTCCACATTGCTCTAACCAGAGATTGTACCTGGTGCATAAAGAGTGTAAAAATCTTATTTCATTTCTGTATAACTGCCGCGCGGCATTCTCACATTTATGTGACCTTGTAGTCTTGGCTGTTAATCAAAATGAAAGCTTTGTAGTTTTC
>NW_017728886.1:176763504-176768764 GCF_001723895.1 Crocodylus porosus | reverse complement strand
GAAACTTATGTAGAAAATCTACCTAGTAACTATTGTGTAAAAGAAACTATCCTATCCCTGTATGCTTAGCTTATATCATAGTTAGTGTCATAGAGGCAGTCCAACCAACATCTATAAAGAGGCAAAGAAGCAGGAAACAGCAGAGATAACGACTGGACAACCCTTCAGGATTGATCACCCTGTAAGCCAGTCCTTAGCCTCCCCGCCTGGGCGTATCCCAGCGAAAACCAAGGCCTCGAAAAGCCGCATTACAGTTTTATTATTTTTCATCCTGTTCATGAGCTGTTGACCAGCCCTAGGACTAACTAGTGGGCAGCCGCACCTATCATTGGACTGGTTCCAGTGGTGGAAAGCAAGGGCTTACTAGTGAACCCTGTGGGCCAACAGACTCCCTTTGTATCCGGCATACTGTAACTGAAGAAACATCGGAGACTCCATTTCTTGACTACCTCTTTTCGTAGCTTAGACAGCATATCTATGCTTCTGTACTTGTATTTACCGCAACTTCGTTCCAGCCGGTCTCCCCTCTTATTCATAAGAGGGTGAGGCCAGGTGAGTGAATAAAACAAATTTTTACTTTACTTTATACTCTGTAATAACTTCTATTACTAACATCCCATCTCAATGAGCTGTTGACCAGTTCTGGGACTTAAGGAGTCGGCAGCCGCACCTATCAGTGAACTAGTTCCAGTGGTGGAAAGCAAGGGCTTACTCCGGAACCCCGTGAACCAACAGACATCTTACAAAATTATTATAAAAAACTAACAACTTACTCTAATTTGTCTACTTGTGCCAGCTCGGCAAACCTCGAAGGCGGTCATAAAGCTGCCTCCAATCCCGCCCCACAAGCCGCGCGCTTGCACAGCTCCGTAAAGCCAGCGGCTCCCCAAGCGGTGCCGGAACTGCTAGCCCGGCATTTTGCCACAAAGAGAAACTTGCCTCAGTTCGTGGAGTTGTCTTTTTTAGTAAATGCTACAATATAAATCCCAACATAAGATTTCTCTCTATTCCTAGATGAAGTTTTGATTCCTCAAATAAAACCTTTTTATTGAAACTCCTGGCTTCCCTTTGTCCAGGTTGTCACTTGGACTTCCTTTGTATCCAGGTTGGAATTAGGGGGCTGTACTTTCCACAGTGAATTGGCAGAAATCAGACAGTAGTTTTCTACATGCTTCTCATAATTTTAACTGAGTGGCTCAGCCAGAATAATTATGGCATTTGTTGAAACCTCAGAAAGTTATATAAAATTTATTAGTGATGTATAACATTTTATAAATATCTTCATCCAACCAATAGATTTGAATAGTAGAGATACTGGAGATATACTTATCAAACATTGTAGAATTTGAATACTTCTTCGAATCCTATTTAATTTATATAGAAACCTATCAGTTAGAGTCTACAGGAATGACTCATAAAGGAAAATAGATAAATGGGGAATGGAGCCCCCTTTGTTTACAAACAATATTCAATCAAAGCCTCTATCTCTGACATAACACAGTCTGGAAAAATGTGACAGTCTCCTTTATCAAACCATATTTATTTTCTCTTCATAGCAATTCCACTGTTGGTCTGCAATTTCTTTTCTAATTAGTTTCTTGGCATGTACAAAGGCAGAGCTGTTTTAATTTTATTCAGGGTTTTCGTGCATGCTTTTCTACAACAACCTGTTTTTCTGTGTCTGTGTTTATTGTATTACTCTCAGCCATGGCATGTTTTCTCAGTAAGTAGCTTGCCAAATCTTCACTGATGCTTATCATGTTCCAATTTGTTCTCATATTTAGTCCCTTCCTTAGTTTCCTACACAAGTAGTATAAAGCTGACAAGCTCAGTAGCGTTTTGTAGATATGTAGATGGAGAGTTGGTGGTCTTGCATGTAATATAACCAAAAATAAAAGAGGCAAAACACCATTTATAGGGGAACGCAGCACATGGCAAATATACTATTAAAGAGTTGTTTCACTCAAAAGCAAGACCATTAGTACTGACATTTCATTCTGAAAAGCAGATTTAAACAAAATAGTTTTTTTCTAAAAGATAGCAGTTACCAAACACTTGCATCAAAAAGCAGCAACACTTGTTGTTATTCACAATCTCCCACACTTTTTTGATTAAAATCCTTTGAGAAAACACACAGATTCAGTAGTGCCCATGATACATGAGCCAAGAACATTAACTATCTCTCCTGTTTTCAAACCTATTTAAAAACATATGTAACAAATGTCTCACACATGCCTAAACTGCAGACTGGTTGATACAACCCTTCTCCTTCATTGCACTACTTGCAACTGTTTCTTTCTTCCTCCCAGGTAGACCCTCTCCACTTGTATCATGCATAATACTTATAATTTAAGCATTTCAAAGCAGGGAATCTATCTTCATTGTCTTATATGTCCTGAGAATACTTTGGTTGCTATAACACAACAAAATACAAATATTATGAATTTAAGCAACTTGTTGGGTTTATGCACCAGGCAGGGACAGGGAAATCAGCACTCCCAATAAAGGCTGCCCTCCAGTTCTTTTTGCTTTTCCATTAAAGCCTCAACACATAATAGTCCTTATTACCTCTAAGCACTTGTCTCTAAGCCTTAATACTCTGTATACCAAGTTGTCAGAACTCCTTTCTCCCCATGCCTACCTCCTAAGTGCCTATGCCTAGCTCTTTCCAACTCATATCAGGTGCCCCCATCTCACACTTTCTATTGATTGGTGCCATGCCCCTGTTCCTTCCTTGACCCTGTATTTCTACAATCTAACCCTCTGCCTAAACAGACAAGAAACCTTATATGACAATTCTTGTAGGGCACATGTCTAAGGAATTATATGGCGGGGGGGGCTTGTTGCTTGTTACACTTAGGACATGTTTAGTTTAGATCATAGTAAGCAGTACTATAAGATAGAAAGTTTTCTGAGAAATCACATCATAAAGCTTACTAAAAATGCTTAATTAACAAAAAAATGCCTTAAGCACTGGAGCCATTAAAGACGGTGTGCTGCTGTGTGCTGAAGGGTCTGGGACCGGGAAACAGCTGATTGTCAGTTCCATCCTCTGCACTGCACTCGAGGGGTTGGGATTGACAATCAGCTGTATTACCTCTGCAGAGCAGTTGGATGTTCAACATGTTAGGTAATATGACCTGGAGATGCTCCTTGCCAGAAAAGTTCAAATTTTGCTACACCATAATGCCAGGCACTTGAACTAGTGTTTTAAGTGCTGTTAACATGCCCTAAATCTAACATGCAACAAGACCCTAGGTATATTCTAAAAGGGCTCAGGAGGTATAATAGGTAAAAGTGCACTGTCTTGTCACACTAGATATTTTTAAAAAGAACATAAGCTATTGCCAGTACATGTAACCAGCCATGCCTTAATATTGTGCATTTCTATTACATATAAAAGAGATTTTTCTAAGGCTACCTTAATTTTCTTCATTTTGCATTCATTCTCTGTACAGGATGAGGCAGGCATGCCATGGGAAAAGCAGCATGGTCTCATGTTGTTACAGTCTATACCATAGTACAGACATAGAAAGGATTAGACTAGGCCCATATGAGGTACTAAATAAATGTGCATTAGGCTATACTAATGTGCAGAAGCACAAGTGCATGCTTTTTTAGTGACAAGCACATGCTTTATTTTACTGTGTGTTAGTATATTAGCTTTTTTTTAAAAAAAGAGAGTAGGATACTGTGCATTAAAGCATGTGTGTAGATGTGCCCACCATGTATTAGAATACAGACAATGCATGCAGCATAAGTTGGTGGTTCGCAACTTTGGAATGCCTGGCGCTGCAAATTAGTACTGTGCCTGCTGCTGCTTTGGTGGCTGCATGAGTCTGGCTAGAGTGTTTCTGTATTTAGTTATTTTTTTGTCAAAAGTTTTCTGAAGAACTCAAAAGAAAAGGAAAAGGACAATTTTGCAAGGTTTATATCTCAGCAAAAGTTGAATGTAATTTCATGGGACAGTGAACAGGCACACTGCTTAGCAGAGAGTATTCTCTTTGCCAAATACTAATGGTCTGCTACAAAGAATAGAGGTGAGAGAACTTAAAAAAAAATCCTTTGTAGCAGGAAATGTGCGGAGGTGGCTACCTCCTTTGAAAAATGTTTATTGTAACAAAAAGGAAATAACATGGTATAGGTCTCAAGAATAAACTATTTTGAACAAAGACATTATTTTACATGTATACCCTTGCCCTTGCTTGAAAACACATTGTTTTGAATCACGCTATGTCATCGCTCATGATCTATCTCTGTGGATCTGATTTTTGGATTGGGGTTTTAGACTGTTAAAACTGAGTCATAGAGCTTATTATTTTCACATGTAAAGCATGGCACATATATATGGTTCCATATGCAGACAGAGGAATTATGACCATAAAGCAGAATGTGCAACAGCAAGCCTGAGGCAGTTTAAAAAACAGTTTACAGTTTATTACACTGCATTATATTGTACTATTATTTACAGGTAAGAAAAGTCTATTTTTTTACCTATGAGACAACTACCTTTATTTAGTCATTGATGTATAATGACCAGCTTTCTCAGTTCCAATGTGTGTCTCTTGCAGACAGATGATGTTGATTGAGTGTTGGAGGCCCTGTTGGAAGAAAGCCAGAGGACTGTTCAACACTGGGGCTGTCAGTTGTGAAGGGACTGGGATTCCATGAGGAGGCTCTTTCTGAGTTTTTCTCAGTCTGCTAATAGGATCATTTGTTTCCCCTGGAGGACCTGGGTACTGACAGGGTGTGCAACATGCTGATCCATTACATCCATTGAAATCAGTTAATTAAGAGGCTATTGCTTGGCTTTGAGGAGTTGCATTTGCTAAATAAAATAATAAATAAATTCTTTATTTATAATTAATACCAAAGCAGCAGCAGGCACAGTACTAATTTGCAGCGCCAGGCATTCCAAAGTTGCGAACCACCAACTTATGCTGCATGCATTGTCTGTATTCTAATACATGGTGGGCACATCTACACACATGCTTTAATGCACAGTATCCTACTCTCTTTTTTTAAAAAAAAGCTAATATACTAACACACAGTAAAATAAAGCATGTGCTTGTCACTAAAAAAGCATGCACTTGTGCTTCTGCACATTAGTATAGCCTAATGCACATTTATTTAGTACCTCATATGGGCCTAGTCTAATCCTTTCTATGTCTGTACTATGGTATAGACTGTAACAACATGAGACCATGCTGCTTTTCCCATGGCATGCCTGCCTCATCCTGTACAGAGAATGAATGCAAAA
>NW_017728886.1:176744724-176762694 GCF_001723895.1 Crocodylus porosus | reverse complement strand
CATATAATTCCTTAGACATGTGCCCTACAAGAATTGTCATATAAGGTTTCTTGTCTGTTTAGGCAGAGGGTTAGACTGTAGAAATACAGGGTCAAGGAAGGAACAGGGGCATGGCACCAATCAATAGAAAGTGTGAGATGGGGGTCATTTTGAAAATTAGTATTTTACAATATATATATAGGGATGAAACTCATTATTTATATTGCAGGTTGTCCTAGGCATTAAGTAAACATACATAAAATGTTCATAGAAAATTGGGTGGGAAATATACAAATGATCTAGTAAACCTCAAGCCTGCTTGAAGAATCAGCTTTTGGTAAACTACAGGTAGAGGACAAATATCAGGCTTCAGAAACTTTAGCTAGGTGCAAAAAAAAATCTAAATTATTTTTTTTTAACTAATGGAAAAAGAATGCAGGATGTACAATTTTGCATTGTATCCAGTCTTTGAAGGAAATAAAAAGCAAAGGTCCAAGCTGTCTCCATCTGAAAGGTCTATTGTGTTAGTGGGATTTAGGTGCACTGAATTCTGTAGCTAGCAGCACACAAATAATAATGTGAAGTCACCTTTGACTTGCCAGCCTGAATGCCCAGGTATCCATTTAAAGCTAGGTCACCATAGAGAAAGACTTCAACATAGCAAGACTCAAACTCATTGCTTCCAACTTCAGCTGCAGCTCTAATAATAAATCTTATCTACTTTTGCTGCCACGCCCCAGCAACCAGATAAAGGCTTATTGAATGCAAACACTTCATACGCAAAATGATGATTATTTATTCAAGATATTGGTGATTGTTTTACTGTGGGCACCATGATAGTATTGTTTTGGTAGTATTGTATTTCCTATCCCATATCTATCACCTGTTCCCCAGTGTTGCTCCCAGGTCCTGCAGCTTTGTGCAGATGGGAAGGATACCTGTTCCTCCCAACAAGCACTGCTCCAGGTTTTGTGGTCCAGTGAAAGAATGCTCACCTTTTCAGGCATTTTGGCCCAATCAGCTCACATGGATGATGGTGATTGATACACCATATTAGTATCTATTGCTAAAGAATATATGAGCATCCAGATTGATTGGTGTTGATTAGTGTGTTTTTAAAATATATTGAACATCAGCTTCTGGACCTGGATCAATGGCAGGCTGATAACTGACTTCAGTAAGGGGTTGATCAGGTCTAGATTCCTCTTCTTTCTTCAAGACAAAACCTCCTTTGTACATACAAGAGTTTTAGCACATACCTGAGACTGTAAATAAATGGCCATGTATTAGGCAACATGTTAGACCCCAACTCCATGCAACACCCAATGACTAAGGAGACGATGATACAGGCTCATGGATCCTATTACCCATTAGCCAGAGCAAGCAGGGAGCAAACACCAGCACACATTGCTCGCAACAGCTTTATTCAAATTGGAGACAGCTTTGGGTGAGCTCCCTCACAAACACTCAGTCTATAAACATGGAGAGCAGCACTGAACATTAGTTTTTTCACATTTTATACACCTTGGTTCATACATATTAACATTCACTCCACCTTTGTCCCTCCTCAGGTTCCAGCCATTTCTCTTCCCATCTCAAGCTCCACCTCTGTTTACTGTTTGCTTCATTAGCATGGAATTGCTTATACATTTCCTTTATTTACATGTCTCTCTTCTAAGAGCACATGCGTAAGGCCATGAACTCAGGTGCTCTCAGTCAATCAAGTTTTTCTGTTTCTTTCTGACTCCTTCTTCAGCTCCAAGGTCTTGCTCCTGCTGTATCTCCTGACGATAGTTGGTGGGCTGCATCTTGTTCTTCTTACACAAGGAATCATGTATCCTCCACACTATCCCATTGTTAGAAAACTACTTGCCTAAGCATTTGCAAGGTTATTTTAATATATCATCCTGCCTTGTGACCAGTAGCTCTACTGAGACAGGAAAAAGCCTTTTGTGGCAGGGCGGCCTCCAGGGATGCCGTGACCTACCCTGGGGCCCTACCTACCCGTGCCAACTCGGGTCTTGAATGCACCCTCTATCTTGCCCGCCACGTCTTGTTGGTAAATATTTAATGGGAGGCTGCCTTCCTGCCCTCCTTGGCACGGTGCCTGCCTTGTTGTACCAGAGCCTACTCCAATATATGCGCCCTCTCCCGGGGCCTGCTCCAATATACGCGCCCTCTCCTGGGGCCTGCTCCAATATACGCGCCCTCTCCCGGGGCCTGCTCCAATATACTTGTGCCTCTCGCGCTCCCCGCCCACACTGGGGCCTCTGCTTGCGCCTCTAGTGCTTCCTCGCCCACACTGGGGCCCTTGCCCGCGCTTCTCGCGCTCTCCGCCCGCACTGGGGCCCTTGCCCGCGCTTCTCGTGCTCCCCGCCTGCACTGGGGCCTCTGCTAGCGCCTCTCGTGCTCGCCCGCACTGGGGCCCTGCTTGCGCTTCTCGCGCCCGCCCGCACTGGGGCCCTCTATGCCCGACTCAGGCTTCCCTGAATTGGGGCTCAGGCGGCCTTAGCCTTAGCCCCCCAGACCCACCTCTTCGGCCTATGCCCCACTGGGGCTTCTGCCTACACTGAGCTCTTCCCGAAGCTGCCCACACTGGGCTGGGGTCGGGACACCCCCAAAATGCGGCACCCCCTGTGGTGCCAGGAACACCCCCACTTTACTGGGGAGCTCCTAATGAGGCCTCCTCCACCCCTACAGCCTCACCCGGTCCTCCGGTTGTAACAATAACCCAAAACCAAAATCTCTCTCTCCTGGGTTACAACACAACTTCCAACCACAACAGAAAACTCCCCCTTCTGGGTTCCAACACAACTTCCACGCACCACAGAAAACCCCCTCCCTCCGGGGTTCCAACATCAGTTCCAAGCAAAACCTGGCTCACACTCTCACGTATTGCCTTATCAGGGTCTCCTCCACTCAGTACTGCCAAGCAGCTGCTCTCCAGCCACCAGGCTTCTCTAATGTTCTGCTCAGCTTGCTCACACAGAGCTCCCTCCTTCACTCAGGCTGCCAGCAGGGGAACTGCCCTCTGGCCTCAGCCTGCTCTGCTTATAAAGGCCAGGCCCTGCCCCCTGGTGGTCAGCTGACCCAATCAGTTGTCATGGCAACTGGCACTTTCTGCCTTGGTGAGTGGCAGCTAGGCCCCTCTTTCTACTATTCAGGACTATTATTCCTACACCTTTGTATTCAGCTGCAAATCCAGTGCTCCCCAAAAATCCAAATTATTGTCACCTTAACACAACTTATTTTCCTCTCTTCCCTATTAGGACTGTGTGAAGTGGCTAGTAGTCACTTCGGATTCAGATTCAGCTGATTCAGGGCCAGTAATTCCATTTGGTGATTGGACTGTCCTGAATTGATTTGGCTGAATTGACCAAATCTCTAAATTGAACAGGCCTCAACCCCTGCCTGCTCGCCCATTCTTGTCAATGCCCCTAAATCCAGCTTTAAAAAACAAAAAAGCCCCCACTCACCAGATCCTGCCAGGCAGGGAGGTGATCCCTTCTGCAGCCTGCTGGCCAATGCTGCATTGGGAGGCTCTGCCACAAGCCCCCAGAAGCCCACAAGGTCACTGCAGCAGCTGGTGAGTGGGGACTTTTTTTTTAAAGAACTGGGACCTGGGTCCGGGCAGGGTAGCCATGGGTGAGGTGGGGCTGGGAGAGTGGGCAGGGGTCAGGGGGCTTGTGGCAGCAGAGCCTCTCATGCAGCGTTGGGCAGTGGGAGGCAGTGGGGATTGCCCTCCTCACTTGGCAGCAACCGGTGAGTGTGGGCTTTTTTTTTTTTTAAAGAGCTGGGAGCTCAGGCTGGTCAGGGCAGCCATAGGGGGATGGGAGAGCAGGCAGAGGTCAGGGGGCACTCATGGAGGCTGGAGGAGTAGGCAGGGGATGAGAAATGGAAGGGGTCCCCCCATGGCTCCCTCCCTCCTCCTCCAGCCTCCCCTCCCCAACCCCCTACTTACTAGCACAGAGTCCAGCTCCAGCTCCTTGTGGCAGTGAGCAGGGACTGCCCAAATCTCTGAAGCTCTTCAAATCTTTTCTGAATCAATTCAGAGAGCTTTGAATCAATTTGGACCTTTTTATTGGTCTCTCGATTTGATTCAGATTCAGAGATTTGGCTGCTGAATTGGGCTGAATCTCCTCCAAATCGAATAAGCACCTGAAGCTTCGCACAGCCCTACTCCCCATGTAACATTTACTGGCTATGTTTGATATAACATCATGCATCCTTCTACTACATTTCACTGTAAAATCGTGAAAAAAATGCAAGCTTTTAAGACAGCGAACAAACAATCTCATACTACAAAGTTGTAAAATTAAGCATTAAAAAAACCTGAAGTATTTGGATACCTGCTTTTAAAAAAGATTATTTTTTTATAGTACTTGCTTTGGGACTCCTGGTCAATCTTTCCCTTGCTCTGTGTCCATTGCTTTAAGATGATATGTATCGGTAAAACTACTTATTTTTTGTTTTGAATTAAGTGTACAGTACATTGGCTTACATACAAAAGTTCTTTGACACACTCATATTATGCACAGATTTTGTTAATGAATGGAGCCCTTTTCAATTTAGCATTCAGTTGTGTTGTCTAATTTGATAAAACAGAAATCTGAAATCAAGTCAAAATCTAATGCAGGATGAATTTATGGTTAAGCATGTATGGAGCTCCATGAAGTTCTGAGTACTACAGAGAGGAAGATAGTGCCATGAAAGCAAGAAACAGCAATGTTGTGGTGAATGATAAGGATTCCTTTAAAAAGGAACAGAACAATCTCAATAAACTTATGAGGAATGAATAATCAAAATGAATATTATGAAGATGAAATAATACCCAAATGTCAAAGTGAAAACAAGATCGCTTTCAATGACTTGAGATCCCAGTATAATTCTTGGATTATAAATGAGTCTTTTTAACTCCTTTGGGAAGCTATCTAGGATTGTATATAAATAAAACAAGTAAACGGAAAGAATTTGAATAATTTAGAAAGTTTTAAAGGTTATTTTTCTACCCAATATAACCAAAGAACTTTTATTATAATATAATGTAGGGACATAGGGAAAAATTCTGATTAACATTCTATATTTCAAACTCTCATGCATCTGTGAAATAACCAATTAAAGTACATTTAAATAACTTAACCAACAAATCCAAAGAGCTTAAAAGTTAAGACTAATTTTTCTGCATTCCCTCAAATTCCCTCCTTCTTTTAAAAATAAATCTTTCAAGTTCCTTACAATGAGTGGACAGAGCCAGGCATACAGTAGAGTCATAGATGTTAGGGTCAGAAAGGACCTTAGTAGTGTCGCGCCCCTAGCACCGGTGCACCCTTGACCTGTGAGCCTGGGTCGGCATGACCAGCTTGGCGCGAGGAGGGGGATTTATGACCGGGCAGGTGGGTGATAACAGTGAGCAGGAGTCAGTATGATTTAAACACAGCGTGATGGTTTCACAAAAGATTTATTTTACTTATGCTTCTGATGGCTTGCAGCATAGGCAGAGAAGCTGATTGATTTAGTTACAGCATGCAGAGATCATGTTACCCAGCATTTACAGGGTGGGTAAAACAGTTGCTTCTGAGAGATTCATATAAGCTGTTGCAGTCTGAAGATTACTAAGAGCTCTTGATAAGAAAGATAACGCCAAAGACAGAGAGATAAACGGACCGGTAAGACGAGATACGCCAGAAAGATAACGTAGGCGGAGAGATGCACGATTTGTTCTTCTTGAGTGTATACACAGTTCTCTGCTCACCATTCTCTGCTTTGGGTGGAAGTTCTTTCAAAGTTATACTTTCTGCAGGTGACCAATTACTATACACTAATCATAAATAATTAATGAATTGGCACTTGTGCTTTCTTTGTTTGCTCAGGTTTCATAAAAAGGGGGGTTATTTTTACTTGGGTGGTACTGGTTCTGTTTGGTCACAGGAAGGTGCACGTAGCATATTTAATTTTACAACTTCATTAAAGTAGTTTCATTTTTATCTGGTCACTATGGGTACCGATATCTCTTGTGCTGAACTGTCAAGGCCAGTTTCTCTCTCTAGTGTGGGAACTCAAGTGATTTGAAATGAGGCACAGACAGGGGTGTGTATATGCAGCACTGTTAATACAGAGGCATAAATTACAACCACAGAGTTTGTTGTGTTAGCCTCTGACCTTTTGTCATCTGACCTTTTGCCATCGGCATCTGAAATCAAAGACTTTGCTTTTTGACAAGTAGGTCATTGAGTCTGACCCCCTGCCCTGGCAGGAAAGAGCTCTGGGGTCAGATGATCCCAGCTATGCGCTTGTCCAGTTTCCTCTTGAAGACCCCCAGGTTAGGGGAGAGCACCAGCTCCCTTGAAAGCCCATTCCAGATTTTGGCAACCCTTACTGTGAAGAAGTTCTTCTTAATGTCCAACCTAAATCTGCTCTCCATCAATTTGTGGCCATTGCTCCTAGTTACTTCAGGGGATGCCCTAGGAAATAGAGCATCTCCTATTCCCTGCTGCCCTCCCCTGATGAATTTATAGGCAGCCACAAGATCACCTCTCAGCCTTCTCTTGCGAAGGCTGAAGAGATCTAGGTCCCTCCGTCTCTCCTCATAGGGCCTTGTTTGGAGGTCTCTGACTATACGAGTGGCCTTCTGAACCCTCTCAAGTTTCTCCACGTCCCTCTTGAAGTGTGGTGCTCAAAACTGGACGCAGTACTCCAACTGAGGCCCAACCAGTGATGTATATAGAGGAAGCATAAAATTTTTGTCATGCATCTGCTAATGCATGATAAAGTGCAGTTAGCCTTGTTGACCAGTTTGTCACATTGATGAATCATGTTCATCTTGCAGTCAGCTATGACTCCAACAATATTTTCTGCTGCTGTGCTGCTGAGAAGGTCCTCCCCCAGTCTGTAAGTGTGTTGGTGGTTCTTTTTGCCCAGGGGCAGTACTTTGCACTTGTCTTTGTTGAACTACATCCTATTTCATTCTGCCCATTTTTCCAACCTGTCCAGATCTTCCTGGATCTGTTTCCTACCCTCTGGTATGTTAAATTTGCCCCATAATTTCGTATAGGCTGCGAACTTGGACAGGGTACCCTCCATGCCCTCGTCACAGTCACTGATGAAGACATTGAATAGCACCAGTCCAAGGACCGAGCCTTCTAGGACTTCACTGCCCACACCTTTCCAGGTCGATATTGACCTGTCTACCACCACTCTCTGGGTGCAACTCCTAAGCCAATTTACGACCCATCTGACCATGTAATCATCTACATCACAGCTTGTTAGTTTATTTACAAAATGAGATACTGTATCAAAGGCCTTCCTAAAGTCTAGTAGTTGACATTTACCATGACTCCTGTGCCTAAGCATTCTGTGACCTGGTCATAAAAAGAAACAAGGTTAGTTAGGCAGGATCTACCTGCAATGAACCCATGCTGATTTCCTTTCAGCATTATTTCCCCTGCTGGGCTCCCACAAATGTGATCCTCAATGATTTTTTACAGAGTTTCCCCAAGGATAGAGGTGAGACTAACTGGCCCATAGTTTCCTCCTCCCCTCCTTGAAAATAGGGACCACATTGGCCTTTTACAGTCCTTTGGGACCTGTCCAGAGCACCACAAGTGCTCAAACAGCCATGACAGCGGCTCTATGACACTGGCCAATTCTTTCAGCACCCTTGGACAAAGTTTATCCAGGCCCACTGATTTGAACATATCCAAGCCCTCCAAATGCCCCTTCACTAAGTCTGTGCTAACAGTTGGTGGGCTGGTGTCCCTCCTGTGTCTATCTATGATCCAACTGGGAGATTTGTCTTAGTCTGTGTCTAGGAATACAGATGCAAAAAACCCATTGAAGAGCTCAGCTTTGTCTCCCCTCTGTCACCACTTGCCCTAGTTTGTCCTGTAGGGGTCCTATGCTACCTTGCACCTTCCTTTTTCTCCCTATATACCTGAAGATGGACTTTTTGTTGTCCTTAATTTTTGTCGCCAGCCTAAGTTCTAATCCTGCTTTGGCCTTCATAACTGATTTCCTGTAAGTGCGAGCCAGGGAGGTATACTCCTCCTTGGTAGCTATCCCATTTCCACAGCTTGTATACCTCTTTCTTTGCCCTTAGGCTTTCCTGGGCTTCCCTGTTCAGCCAAAAGGGCTTCTTGGTATCTTTGCCCCATTTTATGTGCAATGGGATTGTCTCATTCTGCACCCGTAGGATGGCTCCCTTGAGGAACGACCACTCTTCCTGGACCCCCATTTCCCCAATGCTTTTGAGCCTTAATGCCTCACTAACTCCAGAGCACACTGAAGTTAACTTTACTGAAGTCTAGCACTTCAGCCCTGCTGGGTAGTTTACCCTGCTGATTATTTAGTACTGTTTGACTTACAACTTACTGAAATGAGTAAAAAGATTTCCACTTCATTGGACTTGGGATCTAGCTTGTTCTAGTGTACAAGAGTCTGGAGTCTCAGATATTTTCACCCACACATCTCAGTCCTAATCTTCAAAGGCCTTCCACCATTCCCATAGTTTAGACCAGTGGACATCTGTAGAAATATAGATACAATTTAATACCTTTTTACTTTGCCTAATCAAAGCATTAATTAGTATTCAGCAGATTCTGCAAAGGATAGAACACTGAGAAATTCATATTTATCACAATATCTAAGTGAGTTAGTTTAAAAAAAAAGTTCAGAAATCTCAAGTTATTCTCTTGGTCAATACCCTATGAGCTGCTGAATTTAATGAGAGCCATATAAAATGCTCCTCAGTTTAAAGAGACAATGATATAGGAGCATCAACAGGGGAAGAAAATGAGGGAATGAACAAAAATGGGATTCCAGAGGAGTTCCAGGACTCTCTAACTAGCGAGTTAGTGAGATTTGGTTGTGGGTAGTGTGGGAAGCGGAGGGAAAATTATAGATCTAAGCACGAGGCAGGCAAACTATTAAGTCTCTGTTTTTCTTACAATCTATGACCACTGTCCTCTCATGTCCTGATTATTTCTCTCTATTTTTTTGAATACCCTTATTAGCCATTGTGTCTTTTTTTTATCAAGATTCATACCTTTCATCAAAGGGCTAGTCAACCTGTCTAAAATGCAAGCTCCATATCATCTTACGTGCCTTTCCACTATCTACAATCTGCCCAAGTGACCATCTCTTTTGTCTTTATCACAGACTGCCTTCTGTCCCTTGTACTCCTGAATCTTTTTTTATTAGTTGCTTACCTTTTGTTCATTAAAATTCCTTTTTAAAAAGCATATTTTTGCATGAAAATGACAAGTAAAGTCTGCCTAGCTTTGAGAGAAGATGTTCTTCTGCCCTTCTGGTGTTTGGCATCTTTCCTGGTTTGTCTTAAATAAAATGATCTCTACCTCAAAGATGTATATTGCCCTCTTTTTTAAAAACAGACACAAGTACATTGATAACATTTTCCGTAATTCTTTAAATCAACATTTCTGGATACAGCTTTCATTTGCTGCAGATTTACTGAGACACTATAAAATTATAATTGTGTAATAATTAGACACTCAGTACTGGAAGCTAAATAAATATTAACTGATTATGAAAAACATTCATTATAATAATAGTGTTTAATCCTTCTGAATGTGTTTTTAATAATACTTTTGTATTTAACATAGGCTGAATGACTTATTAAATGTAAATTTAAGATGCTTTATATTCTCAACATGTTTGGCTTTCATCCATTAGTGTTAATGGGATTTGAATGGCACTGAGTTCAGCCTAGACCCCAAGTACAAATGTGAGAACCTTAATTAGGTTTTTATTAACATCTTCAATTAAATGAGTTATTTCATATTTAAGATATTTGTTCACATAGTTTGATTTCAGCTAGATATTAAACATTTTTCAGTCCTTGTGAAATAATATATGGTCTCAGACCAAGTTGGTAACTGGGAAAATTACTTACATTATTCATGATTTTTTAGTTAATGTTTGAAAATATTTTAAGTGTGAATTATGGGACAGCATTTGCAAGTTCTAATTCTGGAACATCCAACTGGTTTGCTAAAATGTTACTGAGTAAGTTACCATACTTGGTTCAATTTCACCATCTGGAAAATGAGGAGTCATCCAGTACCCTTATAATATTGCAGTGAGGAGGAATTATCATTTTTACAACTCTTTCAAATAATGAAAACTGCTATGCACTATATTATAATGTAGCCTACTTTGCTCCAGAAGGGAGGCAAAGCCCTCCATGCACCCCTTCTTGCACTACTCAAATCTCCAAATCAAGTGTAATGGCATAAACAAATTCATTTCCCTCTTCCTCAGGCCAGGTATTGAGCAGGGGAATAAGCTCTGCTCTGACAATCTGGCAACTAGTACACCTAAGCCATGGGTAACTGGTGCTGCTTTAGTTGTGGGGGGGCATGTTCCCCCCAGCCCCGAGATCAGTCAGTGACTGGGAATGGGTCCCCCACAGTCAATCTTGTTGGATGGGGGGGTGGGGGGTGCCCTCTGTGGAAAAGCTTACCAACCAGTGAGCAGCTGTGCTGCTCCCAAAAGCAGCCACGGTGCTCCTAGAAGTAGCCATGGCGCTTCTGGAAGTGGCTGTGGCCTACATCTGGAGCTTACATTTCCTGGCTGGTGCTCACAGGGGGGGCACCGGTGCTCCCACCTGACCCCCCCTCCTGTCACCTGAGTAGGAAGCGTGACCTGAAAGGGGGTGCACCAGCACACTCAGGGGGTGCACATGCATCCCCATCAACCCCCTATGCATCGCTACTGACCTAAGCCAAGGTAGTGGGTGTCATAGTATAAGGCTGAAGAGGCCAATATAAATTGCTGCTCTGGAAAAAAAGGGAAGCAGAGAGGGAGCTTGTCATGGTGGACCTTGCCTCTCTGTATCCTTTTATAATCTCCCAAAGAACTGTAAATACCCCGACTTTCCCGCCTGCCATGTCTTGGATGTTATTATAATATGTTCTGCTTTATGATGTCACTTGTTGGGAGGGTTGTTATATATATATTTGTTGTTTTATTTTGCTCTTTCGGTGTCTCTATTAGGAATCCCGGTATTATAGAGGAAAACTTCACTCGATTATTCCCACACACTTGCCGATATATATATTCACAATCAGATGCAGATTATCACTTGTCTTTATCTTTATTCTTTACAACACTATACAAACTTTCATAATCTTTAAACAGCAGTGGTCCTTTTTTTTTTTTAACAATTATATCAACTTTGTAATTCTATCTACATACTGTCCTTATTTAACCTTTATCAGTTGGGTTGGACTGAACTTGGTGTTAATAAACAAAGTCCCTTTAACTCTGGTTTGTCCATTTATTTCCTTTTTTTTTTTTTTTTAGAGCAGGCTTTTCTCTTCAATCCTTGTTATTTCTCTCTCTTTACTTTTGCTCTCCTGAGTGTGTACCTTTCATCTGGTGCATGCCTGAAGCCTTGAATCCTTGTGGTCAGCACTCAGTTGTTCTCACTAAGCTTGTGGGAGTGAGTCAATTCACTGTTCTCTTTTTTTTTTGTTCGTTTACTTTTCAGCGCTGCTGCTGGCCATGTCTCCAGTGCCTCTTCAGGGATCCTCCCCTCTTTCTCAGAGCTCCGCTCGCTCCAGTGGTGAGAAAAATCCTGAGGTAAGTGTCTTATCTCCTGGAGATCTTCTTTCTCCCTCACTTTCTCCTTCAGATGCCCTTTCTTTCTTCTCCCTTTCTGAGACTCCCTTCTCCTCTTTCTTTTCTTTTCCCGGAGCTTCTATCTTAATATGGTAATAGCTCCGGAAGCGGCGTTCTCCAGCTCTTTTTGCTGCGTCGCTGTTTACTCTTTCACAGAGCTGTTTCATGGAGGTGTGTTTTGGAGGTGCAGTCTTCCTAGAGCACTGAAGTTTACACTGCATCATTTGATCAGATTGGTGTAGTCTTGTATAAAGCAGACAAAGATATGAAGACTAATTATCACAAATGAATATGCGATGTTCCAAAATAGGTATGTTTCAAAAACCTTTCCTGGTGAATACTACAAAAATAAGTAGTATTTTTCTTTACATTTTTAAATCACATGTTTACGAATAAATTAATTTTAATATAAAATCTCTTCTTAAATGTTATTCGCACTCTATTTATTTTCATTAACCAAGAGTGCTTCTGAACATTATTACTTTTCAAGGAAATTATAAAGCTGTTCAATAGTCAAATCCATGTTTCCATTTAGACACACTCATTAACAAGTTATCTGACCATCTTAAAGTGGTGATTGTCAACCAGGGTGTTGCAGCATCATGGGATTCCTGGAGATCCTTGCAAGGGCTATGGGGTACACATTGTTAGAATACTCCTAGGTGTGAAAACATGATTCACAAGATAAATCCAGAGATTTCAAGTAGGAATCCACAGTGTTAAAAACTTTCTGACTGCTGCGGTCTCTCTCAGTTCTTTGTGACAAAAAAATTGCTCTATTATTTTCCCATCATCAAAAAAATCTGTGAAAACTAAGAGCCTGAATTTTCCAAGGGGAGCCTTGAGTCTAATGAGGAGTGCCTTGAGTATAAAAAAGTTGAGAACCACTGGCATAAAGGCTCTGAAGCAGTCTGCAACCAGTGGCCCCTATTGAGACAAAGCTGGACTAGTTCTGGATAATGGATTACTCAGCACTGAAAGGCAAATGTCCCCATAGCTAAAGGGGTAGCAAATGCTGCTGTACTGAGAATAGTAAACCCTTTCCCAGAGCAAATCACAATGCAAAAGGAGACATTTAGCTGCTTTGCACAGTGCAACAATTAATTGCCAGAATATTTCCTCTGTTCCTGTTTCTAGGACACTCATAATCACACAGCTGAGAATCCAGCTTTAGTTCTGTTTCTGCATCTGCCCTTAAAAATAGTCTAGTGAATAAGCTAACAGTTCATTTGTTCCATAAGTTAAAACTGAAGTTCACAAAATCAAGAAAAAGTAGATCATTACAGCCTAGGGACAACTTTGTGTTTGCAATCAGGATGTCATTGTGGGCAGTAGTTATGTAGGCAGAAACTGAGTCAGGTGAAAAAATAGATAAGCAAGTGTGAGAATCAGTTCAAACTGCAACTGAGATTTGTTAATAGAATGTGTGCAACAAGGAAAGCTAACCCAGATGCCAGCTTGTAGTCCAAGACACCCTCCTATTTCAGTCACAGTGGTTAGGTACAGACATTCAAAAAGCCTGAGCTGGAATCAGTTTAAGTTATGCAGTTTCCTGTAAGCGGTGCAGCTTAGCTCAGTAGCAAACAGAATACACATTCATCCTTGGGGAGGGTGGGAGGGCGCCAATCTTAGACAGGATTCTACTATTTTTGATCAGTCTATGTGTGCTGAACTTCTTTTCTGTTATGGCTATAGACTGGTTTCCGATTACTTAAACTGGTAAAAATGTAATGCCTGTTCCTGGCCAGTACATCCTGTCAGAAACCAAAGGAGAACTTAAAACCACCCTAGAACTGTGGCTAAGTAAACCTTTAGCACCAGGAAGCTCAACCCCTACCCTGTGAACCAGATCTGGCACATAGATCCATGTTAGCCAGCCCACAGGTCTCTCATGTAATCTGCTGCTAAATTTCCAAGCCCCATGTAACTGGATTGGTCCCAGTGGAGCCAGGCCTGCATGGAGGGCTCAGGACCCAATCCAGCCACATAGAAATGGCCTAGCCAGGGCCTGATGCAGCCCCAGGGGGTGGGTTCAAGACCGGATGCAGCCTGGATAGACCTGGTTTCACTCGTCTGGTTTGCAGGCTGAAAAGGTTGAGCACCACTGCTTCAGCACAATCTAACAGAAAGTGAGAAGACAAAGACAACTTGTATTCTACGCAACCCTAGTTTGATAGCAGTCAAATGCTTGGTGAAATTTTTTTAAGCAGGTGTGCTAGTAAGTATAGTTTTGATTTTTAATGAGTGGGGTCTAATCTTGGTAGACCTTATTAGCTATTACATATTAGTAACATATTATGAAAATACTTTGAGTTGATATTTTCTATTTGGTGTCTTGACCAGGAGACCATTCTTTCTTTCTACCCAAAACCGTAAGCTGTCAGCAGAACAGTTTAAACTTTTAATTTGCTAGAGTTTGCCCTTATCCAACAACCACTATGAAATATAGGGAAAAACTCCCTTCAAGTAACTGAAGCAAGAGTCTCCCTCTGCGCGATTCAATTAATTCTTGGAGGCCTTATAGTCTGTCTGGGAGAATCAGGCCCTTGCCATTTAAATAAATGGAATAAAATTAAACAGGCTACTAATGCTAAGCAAACCATCCTAAAGAAAGAAAAAGATAAAGATAATGAAGAAAACTAAAAAAACAAGGAAATTACAATGCATTATTAAAAAAAAAAAAAGCAAGCCACAGCACAGTATTTGGGGGCTAGAAAGAAGTAAAATGATATATTCTAACCAGTATACTCTTCCCATGGTATTCACTCATGTTTTCTAAATCAATCATGTTTTCCTTATCATATGAGTTTTTTTAAGCCCTACCATGTTACACATTAGGGGAAAGCAAGGCTTGGGACATGTTATTACTTCTTACAACATCTGGTACCTAACACGTTCTTCTTTGATCAACAGTATGTCATGTGTTATAGTGTAGCAGATTGTATAGTTCATCCTTACTGAACCTTCACCCTCAGGGCAGCATGTGAAAGGCAAACTCCATCTGCCTCAGAGAAGACCAAAATAGTTTGAAATGTAGAAATTCAAACTTGCTCAATAGCTGTGATCATGACCAGAATTCATATTAAATAAATTCACTTCTTGCTGCTTTGGCAAAATAGGACCAGACTTCTTTTTCACAAATGGACATTTTAATACTTCCATTAAAAGTAGGGTGAAAAGTGTTATTTAAAGAGACACTTAAAAAAGGAAGAGTGAATTTAATTCTTATGAGTGTGGGTAAGAGCATATGAAGCGAGTATTTCACAATCTTCCCCACAAAGTTCTACTCACTATAACTTCATCCTAACCATCTGAACATTAATATTGCACTTCTGGGTCCTCTTAAGACTAGTCATTCTGAACTGTTGTTTTAATGTTTGTAAAAGGCAACTAGGAAGAAATCACATCAACTGTGTATGAGCTTAGTCAGGATTTGAAGCATAGTTTCTAATATTGAAAAACTAGTACCCTTTCTTTTATCTTCTCTCCATTTAATATTTATATATTTTTTACATTAAATTTAAACATGAGTCATATCCAAAATATCCTGAGCTAAGACTGACTTATTTTACATATCAGTATTTTAGGAACAGTAAATTGCAAAATATATAAAAATTACTCTGTACATTAACATGTAAGACCAAAATCTATTTTCATCTACACTGGTATATATCCAGAATAGTTCAGGCTCACTGAATTCATTCTAATGGGAAAATGAGTCTTCAAAATGTCTTTCTCTTTTTTGCCCACAGTATTGAAGTGACCCAAACTTTAGTGAAATCAATGGAAGGAGTCTTACTGGTGCTATGTACTTTGGATTAAACTCTACAAATCATACTATTAAATGAAATAAACCATGGCTCATGATATCTGTATGAATTTATGTAAGGTCTAATTTGCTCTCAGATGCTTGTACACTTCATGAAGAGCAGGCCTAAGTTATACCTAGGTTTCCAGGATCAATGGGTGCTGTTACAGGTTACCTTTAAAACATTTTAAATCTGTGGAATGTTATGCAGTCATAATGTTAGAATAACGTTAGGGGAGTCACAGGTTAAAGCTTAATGCCATCTGAGACCTACACAACTGCCGCTTACCACTAGGGGGCTTGGAGAGCATGGAAATGGACAGAAGACAGGACTATCAGTCTTCTGGGTTGGGGAAGAAAGGGGGAAGGTGCCATATAACTCAGAGGTGGAGAAGCCATGGAGGCTGTGGCTTTCTTCACTACACTGACAGCAGGTACTAGCCATAACCACAGGTGGGAAGGGAAAAGTCTTGAAAAAAAACAACTGTTTGACATGAATAACAAGAGGGAGATTTAAAAAGAAGTAAAGAGAAAGGAGTGTGTGTGTGTGTGTGTGGGGGGGAAGAGAATAATAAAAAATAAAGTACAAAACCTTGCATGTGTTTCACTGAATTGGGATTGGGTTAGGGGGTGGAGAGGGATTAGTTAGTTCTCACTCCTCAGCAAAGTTAAGGTCCAGAAGGTTTGCTGCATCCCACACTGAGGTTGAGCTGAGACCCAGAAAGCTTGCTGCATGCTACTCTGGGGCAAGGCTGGGTTAGCATTCATACTAGGGCAGGGTTGAAACCCAGCAGTTTCACTGCATGGTCAGCATAGGTCCACCTTGCAGTCTTCTGGGTGGTTTCCATTCTCTGGTTCATTCTCTTCTCCAATGTAGGTCAGGATTGCTATTGCTGTCTGCATGGGGGTGCTAGAGCAAACAGCAAGCTGGTGAGCTGCACCTGGGTGTTCAGTGTGGTCAGGGTGTATTGGGGTTACACCCTAGGAGTGGGAGAGAGTGTTGGTTTGGGGCCAGCATCACCTTCAAAGCTAGTACAGTTCAGGAGGGTTGAAAGTTTGCCCATGGAGCAAAGGAGTGGAGAGGGCTGGGAATGTTGCATCTTGGGATGCTGGAGGAATGAAAATAGAGCATTTTCTCTCCCCAGACTAACAGTATCCTGGAATGGATCAACAATAACCCTCACTTGAATTGGCATAATTTTAAAAAGGTTTAGAGGGTACTTATCATGGGTGAATGTTCCTTTATGATGGATTAAAGGCAACCTGTAACACTATCTGTGGTGGTTCTGCTTATGTTCGAGCTTTAGCCCTCTTTCTCTCTCATGTAATACACAGTATAGAGTAATTGAAACTTAATGGTTGAAATAAACAGGAATTTCTTTGTGTGTGTGTGTGTGTGTGTGTGTACAGGACACCCTGCCTCTAGGGGAGATCTTATTGCACCAAATCTCTCTGGATATTCCTGTTTCTTTAAGGGTGAAGGAGTAGCTGTCCCTCAGGCTCTCTCACCCATGAAACTCTCTAGAGTCTGATTAACTTTACTGTACATCCACACACAAATAAGGAAACAACAAACACTCATTTTGTTTTGACCTAGAAGGTAGCTGGGTTTCTTTCCCCACCGTTGCATCAGCCAACATTCCCGCGCCATTTGGAGCCTCTCTTTGGAGAGGAACCTTCTGTTCTGTCTACTCCTGGCTTAACAAGACCCAGTCGAGTTACTTGCTTCTGTCAGGACTGGTCTTAGGGGTCCTTTTCACTCCAGCAGCCTTGCTTCCTTCCTTTTATTTTTTCTCCATTACTCGCTCGGCATGCTGCCCCACCCTTTTCTGGGCTGCTCTATCTTAAACAAGCAGCTTCTTCAGAAGTGGCATTCTCTTTTTTTTCGCTGCTTCTCTGCCTTGCTCATTTTCGATCCCTCCAGCAGGTATCCCCCAGTTAGCTGGTGTCTCTTCACACCACCCCATGTATGTTCCTGTTATTATGTATAGTGGTGTGTGTGGGTGTGGGGGTGTGTGTGTGTGTATGCTCCTGCCAGTAGATGGGGTTACTCTGTGTTGTATTTGTCTCCTGTTGATGATTCCTGTTATGCCTGAAGAACATTCATTCTTTTGATCATACAATAAAGATGACTGGCCTGTTACTTCTTATGTGATCTTCCTGGGAAAAAAACCCCCCATGCAATACACAAAACTTGCCATCTCAGTCTTCTGCTCTTTCTCTTCCCTTTTTTTACTACATGACAACATCAGGAGAATATAAGGATTCATTTGGAAACAGGTTTCGTGGACTCCAAAGGTAAAATTTCATAGTTTCATAGTTTCTAGGGTTGGAAAGGACCTGAGCAGATCATCAGTCTGACCCCCTGCTGTGGCAAAAAAGAGTACTGGGGTCAAATGACCCCAGCAAGGTGTACATCTAGCCTCCTCTTAAAGACCCCCAAGGTAGGAACCAGCACCACTTCTCTTGGAAGTTGGTTCCAGATCCTAGCCGCCCTGACAGTGAAGTAGCGCCTCCTGATATCTAGCTTAAATCTACCCTCTGCC
>NW_017728886.1:176739127-176744349 GCF_001723895.1 Crocodylus porosus | reverse complement strand
AGAAGGGAGTTCCCCGGCCTGTAGGTATGGTGCCGGTTGTTCCTCCCCAGGTGCATCACCTTGCACTTGTTGGTGTTGAATCCCATCCTATTCTCATCTGCCCACCCCTGTAACCTGTCTAGGTCCGATTGCAGCCTATTCCTCCCTTATTTGTATTTATACAAATACAAATGGCTCATGTACAATACAAATTGGATTTGTACAATTCAATTGTAATCTTCCATTTCACTATAGTCTCCTAGGTAAACATGATTGAATTATAAATTATGCTTTGCAACAGAAAGAAACTGATTAAGAACTTCAAGGCATAGCTTTTGAATGTAAACGCTTTGCAGAACACTCCGTTACAGAAAAAAGCTGATAGTGGCTGATACAAAGCAATTTCAGAGCATCCTAATTTAAGGCTAATGTAACCTTTTTCACTCAAGATTTTTCTAATCAATAGATATATTACCAATACATGCTGACTGATGTTTCAATATAAAGTTTATATTTACAGTACTCAAGCATATATATCATTTCCTCTCAGATTATAAAATTATCACATAATGGCTAGATACAGACATACACAATTCCAGTGTGGAATTGATCTAAATTACACAATTTTCTGTAAGCCGTGTAGTTTAGATCAGTAGTGAACAGAACATAGATTTGCTCTTTAGTGGGGCAGGGGAGAGGATGGGAGGGGGAAGGGGCAAATCTTAGACTGAGTTCTACCATTTTTAAACTAGTCTATATGTACTGAACTTCTGTTCTGTTCTAGGTATAGACAAGTTTCTGATCATTTAGTCTGGTAAAAGTGCAATGTCTGTACATGGCTATGAATACCATACAGTATATTATTGCTCAGAAGAAAAGCGGGGAATGCAGAAGGGCAGTTTAGTACTATGCTTCAAAAAGTAACATAATTTAAATGTTTTAGCATTTTTCTTAAATCTATGCAATAAGTAGAGCTGTTTCTTTGATAAAGACTTATGTCAATAGCATAATATTCAGCTCTACTGAACTCTGCTTGGTGGAAAAAAAAATCCAAAATGTAAATCAAGTACAACCAGTTCAAAGGATCTCACTGATGGAAATCACATTTGGTTGCCATTTTTTTAGTGCTGTTCACTGTCATATTAGAAACAAGCGGCATTGTTTGCTGTTCAATATTTTGTTATTCAAACAGGTTACAACACATTCAGGTTTTGAATATTCATCTTTTTAAACAGTGGCATGCAGCATGAGGTACTATGTTAGATATTATGGCATAATTATCTACGTGAGTTAATTCTGGCTCATGCTTCCAACCAATTTTTCAGTACTATAAGTGCATCTACAATGATAATCATTACTATATCAGCAACTAGAAGATTTTTCTTCCTGCAATGTGCAGTGCATTTGTCAACCTCTACTAAACAAAATCAAACAAAAACCACTGAATGTATCTTCCTATTATTTTCATGACTTGGATTATGCTTTGGATTTGTTGAGTTGTTTTTCATGATTCATTCATGATGTATTATTCAGGATATCTGAAAGCGACATAACTCAAGCACTCATTAGCTGAAACCACTTCATTACAAATTCTAATGTAGTATTTAGACACTTCACTACCTTCTAAACCCTTCTCAGCCCTGGGTTATTTTTAAGTCATAGGACATTAACAAAAAAGAAGTGTTTTCATACAGCTCATAGGTGAAGTTGAACTTTAGGTACTGTGCACAAAATAGTCTAGTTTTGCTAGTAGTTGTAATTATTACCTTTTAAAAAGCAATATTTCTGGACCTAGATATTGTTATATGCCTTTACAGAGTACAAGTCTTCCCCCATCAATTAGTTAAACACTAAACATTTTTTTTCTTGCCAAATTAGGAGAGTCCATCATTACTAGTATTTGTTATAATTTGTACAGCAGTAGCACTTCGGAGCTTCAGTCACGTAGTGGGACCCCATTGTGTTAAACATTGCACAAATGCTTGACAAAAAGATGGTACCACCCCAAAGAATTTACAACAATCCTTGCCCAAGTACATAAAGGTAATGATTTGAATCTTTCCACCAGATGGTGTTTTGTTTGTTTCCTCTTGATCTCCTCATTATTTGTAAAGTAGGTAAAACACTTGAGCTCGGATCCCACAATCATATTTATGTGCTCAACACCCCCCCCACCAAGTCAGTAGTTGAGCTCTGTGGAGGTGGAAATATTTTTGCAATCAGACTTGTTTACCCAGATCAGCTGGTATTTTTAAGAGAGCTCACGGACCAAGCACCCTGGTTTGTTTTTCTTGGTAGGAGTAAAATGTTCTCCAACATGCAAGTGTACTTTGTATTATTTCTGTTCTTGGCATTTTAAAGTTTATTCTACCTCATACCAGTGTTCCAGAAATTATAAAACCAACTTTTAGTGTGTTCAGGATTAATATGATAAAGTATAACCTCCCTGGTTAAAACAAAATAAAAATGTCTAGAAAAGTTAACATTGTACTATGATTGCATATGCAAAAATAGGACAAATTGAAGTTTCAAATTAAGTTATCTGCAACTCCTTTAATGTAGGAGTGCACCAGCTTTTGTCCAGATATTAACACTGCTGTGACTAGAAAGCTA
Organism: Crocodylus porosus; assembly: GCF_001723895.1. NCBI lineage: Eukaryota > Metazoa > Chordata > Crocodylia > Crocodylidae > Crocodylus > Crocodylus porosus. Next base: position 176,741,757 of record NW_017728886.1, on the reverse strand, counting down.
CAATGATAAATCTTCCTCTTCATACACAGTTTCAAATCAAGTCTCAGTTTTCAGAACAAACCTGATGTTCTTCATTGCCTGAAGCCAAATAAAACCAGAACATAAGAATATTGTTCCAGTTTCTTAAAAGAGTTTCCTCCGTTACCTTTATTTCTTGGTCTGTCTCAGTCCATCTGCGCCTATAATCTTTCATTTCTTACTCAGGCCTGTGGCTGCTCTTTTTGCTCTAAATGTGAATAATTTCAGCTAGTGCTTCAGATTGGCTGCTAAATGATCCCCTTTGGTTTTTTTTAGCCTCCTTGCTGAGTTTCTAGTGCACTTCTTGCCAAGAACATACAAAAAAGGTCCTCTTATTCACTTACTCTTAAGTTACAGAAACTTTTAGGTACAGCACAAAATAGAAACCATGTTTTTATCGCAGATATAATAGAGCAGCCAAATTGATACAGCCCCCTACAAATAAGCATATTTGGTATCACCATCTGGTGATGTTCCGAGGTGTACATTTAGAGGCAAGCTTTTCCTCCTTACTAATATATATAATTAAAAAAAATTAAGCAATCCCCAACTTCAATAACAATGGAATGGCTCATTAGCTGTTTCACTGCATGAGCCCATTTTAAATGGATAGCTAATAGAATGTTCCATCACATGCGAGAACTGAGTGACTGAATAGTTTTTTTGCTGCAATACAATAGCACTAAACCAGCCGCTCATTAAGAGAAATTCAGCATACAGCACTAGATATAAGCACTAGATGTAAGCACAGACACAGAACACTAGACCTAATGCAACCATCTCTTCCAGTAGATAAAGACCTTCTTCTATGTCAGTTCACTATAGCATAAACAAACGTCTATTTGAGAACCAAAGTTCATCATCATACCTAGAAAGAAAAAAGGAAACAGTAAAATCTAACATTAATTAAAGGAGCATGACTGAAATCACACATCAGAGAAAGTGGATTTGTTCTATGAATATTTGACTAATAATTTCTTTGCATCTTTCACCAAATTAGCCTGAACTACTTCATAGCTGTACCCAGCAGAAGCAACGTTAGCAACTATGACCAGTTAAATTGAATGGAGGAGTCTGTCACATTACTAATTTGCCTTCTGTTTCCTCAGTTGTTCATATACTTAAGTAAAATTATAAGCAGTGGTGTAGCAGAGAAAATGACATCGAAACAACAGAGATCTAAAGAATATGACAAAAAAGTACATTGGGATAATTATATAAAAATGATAGTATTTTATGTGAAAACACCAGCTTTGTCACCAGTTTAAGCTGTGACTTTCAGTGAATTTCACCATGAAAAATACAACTAAGCATGAAGGATGAGTTGAATACAAGTGGAAGAGGTAGTTTCTTTGAAACCATGACTTGTACAACTAGAATATATACTTCTTTATACTAGAATAGAGGGGTTTTTTTAATTGACTTCTCTTTAGGAAGCACAGATTAGTCACCCACAGGCAACTCGTGGAATTATGTAGTATTTAAAAACAAACAAACCTGAGAGGGTTCTTCACACCTTGCATATCTAATGACAAAAAAGATGGTTACTTTTCAGTCTGCATTTTTCTGGTTTTCTTTCTTTTAAGGGTCATCATTATTGTACTTTAGTTGATTCATTAAATTGGACAGAATCAGGTGAATTAAGACCCAAGAAATTGGAGCCCTTTCCTTCTAATCTCAGAGGTGTACTTATTTGCAGGAACTGGGAGTGTTTACACATGTAATTAATGCAACTGAATAAACTCTGGTGAAATTTGAGCCATTTAAGTGCAGTAATTTACTCCCACCATTGGATAGTACATGTGTCTGATGGGACTTTCCTATGCCAGAGTAAATGACCTACTCTGCCCTAATTGAAGCACACATGTAGACAAGCGATGCTTTACTATGCAGTAAATTAGTCTACTGTGCAGTAAATCACACATATAGATGTGCCCACTGAGTTCCAGATAGTGGGGTGAGTGCAGAGGAAGGGGAGGGTAAGAAAAGAAGATATATAAGATAGCAGATAGCATTTCCTGTATATTTATTTCTTGCGGATGTGGCTTTCATTACCTCTGCTTTAAAACTGAAGACCTGTTTGGTTTTCCTGGATAAAGACTATTATGGAGAGGATGCCACTGTGGGAGGTGGTATTGCAAAATTGTTAATGCATGAGAAAAATCAAGCAACCTGTTCCTTGGTGTTCATTCAGCCTTTCCCCCTCACACTGTTCTCATTACTGAGGTTACACGAAGAAAAAGAGCAACTATTTCCCTAGCTATGGCAGACCTATTCATTACTTTTAACAATGTTCCAAACTACACAATTTTATAGACCAAAGATATGGTCAGTTGTCTGAGGAATTTATAATCTCACTTTCACATGACTATGAGTTAAGATAGGGACCCACTAACAAGATCACATAGTTAATGCATGAAACCACACTACTACTTCTTTAATTTAAAGTAATAATTATAATTGACTCAGTTATTTGTTGTTGTGGAAGCAGTGAATCTGAAGGAAGGGTTTCAGAGGGTTTGGATATCCTGATGAAGCCACAGCTGGAGTACTGCATCCAGTTCTGTGCACCCCATTTCAGGAGGGATGTGGACAACATTGAGAGGGTCCAG
>NW_017728886.1:176736087-176739027 GCF_001723895.1 Crocodylus porosus | reverse complement strand
CTTCACAAGAGAAGGCTGAGGGGGGACCTGGTGACTGTCTATAAACTCACTAGGGGGGACCAGAAGGGCTTGGGGGAGACACTGTTTCCCCTAGCACCTCCTGGCATGACAAGGAACAATGGACACAAATTATTGGAGAGTAGGTTTAGATTAGACATCCGCAAGAACTACTTCACAGTCAGGGCAACTAGGAGCTGAAACCAGCTTCCAGGGGAAGTGGTGCTGGCTCCTACCCTGGGGATCTTTAAGAAGAGGCTTGATGCCTACCTGGCTGGACTCATTTGAGTCCAGTTTTTTTTTCTCCTGCCCAGGCAGGGGGTCGGACTTGAAGATCTACAAGGTCCCTTCGACCCTACTTCTGTGTTTCTATGATTCTATGAGAAAGGTGTTTTGTGTGTACCTCTCAGCTGCAGAGAAAAGAATGGGCTATGTTATAGAATTATAGAAAAGTAGGGCTAGAAGTACTCTCAGGAAGTCATGTAGTTCAATCTGCTAGAATCATCCTTATCAAAACCATCCCCTACAAATGCTCATTTAACTTGCTGCTAAAATATACAAACAACTTTGTAACACAACTGCAGGGCATATTATTCCAAAACACCAGGACCCCACTAGCTTGCTACAAGTAAAGCAGGACAACTAGGGCACTGTCAATGTCCCACTTCAAGAGTTGTTACAATACATTTAAGTGACCCAAGGAAGAGGGCCATGGCTTTCGCTATGGAAAAAGGTAAAATACCCCACAGTCCACACTAATATCTGGGTTCCTTTTCATTTTAGTACAAATAATTAGAAGAAAACATTTCCTTCTGATCTGGATTAGATTGGCAAGGGGGGGCCTCTTTCTTTCCTCGCTTCGTCTGCTACCTGAATATTTGGAAACAAAGCTCACAGTAGGAAGATGTCTTTGGGCTGTGCAAACCTTTTGGGAGTCTTTTTCAATATTTACATTTATATTTTCTTAAATGTGATTAAGAAAAATTGTTTGAGGCTATTTGCAGATGAGGAAGCCAGATAATATACCGCAAGAGACATCTATACAAATCCAATACAAACTGAGATGGTAGCAATTTTGCATGTATTTTATTCAGGTGTAAATAACTGCTTAGGATGAAGGGCAGCAGAGAATTAGGCCCAGATACTGAACTGCTGGGTATCAGGCAACTACTTTAATTGCTGTGGTTAATGCCCTGCCTGCCCTCTTAAGGCATACCAGGGACTGAAGTGAAAACTTCCAGAGCAAAAACATGAGACTCTACCTGTCAGCTGCAGCAGATATACATTCTTTGTGCAATGGGCACAGAAATGGACAGAAAGGAACAATTTGGGGATTAAATTAAGTCTCTGAGTTGTATCACTATGAACTGGAGCAGGCAGACTAAGCAGAGAGATTGTGTAGTTAATAGAGCACTGTATTTTCACTCCTGACATTTGTAGGTCCTGACTGCTTCACAATTGTATAATAGATTATACAAAATAATTAACTGCTTTTATGCTCAGTGTAATATTTTATGTTCTATTATTTCCCTAGCACTCTGTTTTTTTTCTCCTTTTTAAATTTTATCACAACCAGGTCAAGGGATCTATTTGTATACCTCTATAAACAAACTTGAAAAGAATCGATTAATTAACATAAATTAGCTGATGCTTGTGTAATGCTTTGTGAAAGCATAAATCAAGTACTACGCTTTAGCATAGTATATTATTGATGGTCCTAGTACTAGAGTTCTTGGGGTTCTTATTCCTACTAAGCCATTTCGTTCTACGGTTGGCATGTAAATTAAATTGGCCAAAGAGTCTTTAGACCAACAAAATTACTCCAAACATACATATAATGTCAGGGCTAAGGGCTAGAGCCACAGTTTTAATCCTCTGATTAAGGCACAGAATCCAGAATTCTGAGATAGGCATCGAGTCCTCCCAGGGAGATGTTTGTTCAGGACTTGAAATGGCCTTGTCTGGTCTCTGAGAGTGCCTACTAAAGATAGCCCAGGGTGTGGATTGTACGCAGGGAGAGGAGCTCAGCCCTGTACTGCTCAGCCCTAAACTGTGTAATGCTTTGGTAGACACCACCAAAGTTATCAGTATGCCTGGGGTTATTATGAGCTAGTTGGCATAGAAATAAGGTGGTGTCTACCTCTCCGAGCTTCACTACTTAACTCCAGAGAGGTTCCTATTTTCACTTGGGACTCACATCCTAGATCTCCCTCCTGAAGGTATGCATCTATGCCCTTTCTTTCAAAAAACAAAACAAAACAAAATGTTGCTGGTTTCTTTTCAAAAACAGACAAGATGGGGATCCCTTCCTTCCCCCACTCCTTTCTTCATAGTTGCATAGTTGGAAGGGTTGGAAGGGACCTGAGCAGATCATCAAGTCCGACCCCCTGCCATGGCAGGAAAGGGTACTGGGGTCAAATGACCCCAGCAAGGTGATTGTCTAGCCTTGTCTCAAAGACCCCCAGGGTAGGAATCAGCACCACTTCGCTTGGAAGTTGGTTCCAGATCCTAGCCACCCTGACAGTGAAATAGAACCTCCTGATGTCTAATCTGAATTTACCCTCTGCCAGCTTGTGACTGTTATTTCTAGTCACTCCTGGTAGTGAACAGGGACTCCCCCAATGCCTGATGGTCCCCTCTGATTAGTTTGTAACAGGCCACTAGATCCCCCCTCCACCTTCTCTTGTGGAGGTTGAACAGGTTCAGATCCCATTGCTTGTCCTTGTAGGGCCTGCCCTGCTGCCCCCGATCATGCGAGTGGTCCTCCTCTGGACCCTCTCCATGTTGTCCACATCCCTCCTGAAGTGCGGCACCCAGAACTGGATGCAGTACTCCAGCTGTGGCCTGACCAGTGCTGCATGGAAGGGGAGTATTACCTCCTTGGACCTGCTTCAGATGCACCTGTGGATGCATGACAAGATGTGGTTGGCCTTCCTGACTGCA
>NW_017728886.1:176730919-176735627 GCF_001723895.1 Crocodylus porosus | reverse complement strand
ATAGAAGGCCACCAGGTTGGTCTGACAGGACCTGCCTCTAATGAACCCGTGTTGGTTGCCCCTAAGCATAATCTCCCCTGCTGGCCCCTCGTGGACATGTGCCAGAATAATTCTCTCATAAAGCTCACCCAGGATCGAGGTAAGACTAACTGGCCTATAGTTTCCCAGGTTCTCCTTCCTCCCTTTTTTGAAGATGGGAACCACACTGGCCCTCTTCCAGTCCTCTGGCACCACACACTTTCTTATTCTTTTGTATATCGCCTCATGGTTAATACATTTATTCAGAAGGGGAGATCAGCTGTCTACATAATCTAGGCAATTGGCTGGTCAATACTGTGAAGGCGGAGGCACTTAAGGGCATCTAGATAACTTTAATGCGGGAAAGAGAGGCATCTGTCAAATACCTACCCAGAAAGACTTAGCTTACAATGAATGACAAACAACAATAAATTTCCTAAATGACACCTGAACATGAAAAAACTCCACAACACACCAAGCACTCCTGATCCCCTAACTGTCACCATTTAGAGTAAACCCTTTGACTAATCTTAGTTCCCATTCACATTTAGGTGTAAGTAACTTCCTCCTCCTTTGCCAGATATCACTCCAACCAGATACACTCAGGAGCTGAATACCTCTGGGCAAGACTGAATGGGGTTTCTGCCCAAATTCCATTTAGGTGTTTACATTCGGTTTTGGATCTGTCTCTAAATCATTTTCAGTTACCAGATCAATATGCCACTAAGAAAAAAAAAGTCTGGGGTGTTAGGTGTGCCTTGATTAACCCAGGAATCCTGTTGTGTGCTATTATTTCTACAAAAGCAATCCAGCAGGGAAACCAAGAAAAAAGTTACAGTAGAATTCTAGGTAGGTTAATTGCAAGTCAAGAGATGTATTTTGACTGATACCAACAATGGCAATTTCATCTACTCATTCTCTTGACTTTATAAACATTTCCCATATGGCCTTGTTTAATCTGCTGGAAGTTTCCTAGTATTGACTTGTCAACAGGAATTCAACAAGAAACTGAGCACTAAATCCTTATCATGAAGGATCTGATAATTTCATGCCTTAAAGATAAAAAGCTTAGTGTACTAACAGGAAGGAAAGGTGCTGAAGTTCATTTTGTAATTAATTGTAAGCAAAGTTTTCAGTTGATATCTTTTAAACAAAATAGTCTCCATGCTAGTTACACTAGCAATATCCTGTATTTTTCAAATAAATGGCTGGATGATTTGAGTCTTTCAGTCATTTACAAACATTCAGGGATCTGGAGTTTCAGGGAATCTCAATCCTAAATAAAATCATGAGGGATCTTATTTTTTTATCTGCTTTCATTCTAAAAAAACTTTAAATCCTATATTATAGTAATTTAATTACCAATTTGGCTAATAAAAAAATTATTGCAGGCCACAACAGAGGCCTTGCTCTAGTTGTTTTACAGACAAGAAGTTAGAGTTTCTACAAGAAAGAATTTACTCATAGGCAGAAGAGAAGGGAAGCATTATCTTCCTGGATTTACAGTTCAGATATAAGACACAGAGGTTGCATCCAGATGTGTGAGTATGTGTATGTTGTGGCCTCTTGAAGCAGTTTGAGACACTACCAGAGGAATGCTAGGAATGAAAAAATGTTCCCTGTACTGCAAATTTACAGTGTGATCTCTAAATTTGATACAGGGAAGTCCCAGTATCAAAAAAAGAAAAAAAAATGCTGGGAAAAAGCAGAGCAGGGTGTGCTTCTGGAGACTGGGTCCTCCAAAGAGATTCTCTGACACTCAGCTAGAGCATCTCTATGCCTGCCACGTGCCCCTGCTTCTCCAGCATACTGCCTCAACATGCTGGAGGGAATACAAACAGGGCAAGGGTAGCAGCAGTGGCTTGGACCTAGGCTCTGTCCCTGGTAAGTGGGTGGAGGGGATTGTGTGTGTGTGGGTGGAGGGGGACTACTTGGGAGGGGTGGGTCACCCTCATGCCCCCTGGACAGTGCACATTCTGCCTCCCCCACAGCAGCAGCAGCAGCAGCAGCAGCAGCAGCCACCTGGGCCATTGGGGTGCTCATGGCCTGCTGCAGGCACAGCCCTGCTGTAATACAGCACTGCCTGAGACCTGGGAGCTGCATGTGGTGCATGGAGCTGACCTGGCCCAGTGGCACAGACCTTCAGACAGAACTGGGCAGGCTTTTGCTACCACCAGGGGCTCCCAGCACCACAGGCAGGAGCCACATGCCATTGGGCTGGGCCAGCTCCTGCCACCCAGCCCAGCCCAGCCCAGCCCAATGGCATGCAGGGCACATGCAAGCCGAAGCTGGCCTAGCTCAACGGCAGACAGCTGTTGCCTGCAGTGCTGGGAGCCCTGGGTGGCAGCAAGAGCTGGTCTGGTCCTGCCTGAGTGCCACGTGTGGCTCCGTGCACCACATGTAGCCCCTGGGTCTCAGGCAGCACAGCATGCTGGTGGTGGGGACTCTGCCAACAGTGGGCCATAAGCACCCCAGCAGCTGCTGGTTGCTGCTGCTGCTACTGCTGCTGTGGGGGGGAGGGGCTGTGCACCATGCAGGAGGGAGCAGAAGACCCACTCCTCCCAAGTATTTCCCCCCACCCCCACATTCCCCCCAGACCCAAAGAGCCCACACCACCAAACCACCCCCATAAATGCTCCACTCACATACCCACTCACAACCCCCCCTACAATCCACCCACAAACCACACACCCCCAACCCCCACAGAAGCTCCATCCCCAAACCTCATCCCCACAAATCCTACACCCACCCAAACTTGCCCCACGAGCCCCACATCTAACTCGCCACACCCTTTCCATCTCCAAACCCCACTTTCCCCCCACAAATCCCACACCCTGTATGCTTAGCTGCCAGATTGGATAGGACCTGCTGGTGGGAGCTGCAGCTGCAGGGGCAACTGCCACATTGTAACCCTGCCCCATACCCACACTAGTGCTGGGACATGTGGTGCCAGCTTGAGGGGGGAGGATCCTGGTCCCAAGAACCCCTTGGGGGTGTGATGGGGGGGCAAGTGGCAGCAGGGGTGTGTGTGAGAGAGATGGGGGTCAGGGATGGGGGAGTGCTCTGGGAAGGAGAGGCTGCCAGAGCCAGGAATAGAGTCCCCTCGCCCCTTGCCCTTTCAGCCTGTACAGAGGGAGGCTGGCCTGGAAGAGAAGGGCTTGTCCAGCCCAGTCTCTGAGCCCTGTTTGAGGGCTTCCCAGGAACAGTGTGGGGATCGCTGGGGCCTGGGACAGGCACAGGGAGCAGAACAGGAAGGGCTGGCACTGCTCAGTGTCACAAAGCAGTGAGTGGGATAGCTGCAGCTGGACTCATGTTCTGGTGCTGGGATGGAGCTGCTGCTAGGAGGGAGCTAGTGAAGACAGGCAGGGGTGGTGGGGCTGTGGGTTGGGAGTGAAGGGTAAGGGTAGGGGCAGGGCACCAGCATATCAGTGCATATCAGTGCTGATCAACACCCTACATCCTGGTGAGAGAAGCGGGCAGGAACAGCTCTGATTTTTCTATGATAAAAAAAAAAACACAAGCAAATGCTGAAGTGTATAGATATTCAGAATTCATTTTCTTATCATGATAGAAATTCTTATGGTCTGACTGCTCGCATACGTTCCTAGCCAAAATACAGGATCTCCATCTAACCCAGGAGGTGCACAGCCCTACCAGGGGAGATGCCTTGTTGGACCCGGTGCTGGCCACGGGTGACAACCTGGTGAGGGGGCTGAGGGTGCTTGACCACCTGGGCAACAGCGATCATTGCCTGCTGGAATTCACCTAGGCCAAGGGTTAGTGAGGAACTAGTTAGGGAACTTCTGGAAGGATTGGATGTATTCAAATCAGCTGGTCCGGATGATCTCCACCCTAGAGTACTGAGGGAATTGGCTGAGGTCATTGCGGGACCCCTGGCACTTGTGGTGCTCTGGTATGGTGCCAGAGGACTGGAAGAGGGCCAATGTGGTTCCCATCTTCAAAAAGGGGAGGTAGTAGGATCCAGGAAACTACAGGCCAGTTAGTCTTACCTCAATCCTGGGCAAGCTTTTTGAGAAAATTATTCTGGTGCATATCCATGAGGAGCCAGAAGGGGAGATTATGGTTAGGGGCAATCAACATGGGTTCTTTAGCAGCAGGTCCTCTCAGACCAACCTGGTGGCCTTCTATGACCAGGTCACCAAATCCTTAAATGCAGTTTAGCAGTGGACATAGTTTCCCTGGACTTTCAGAAGGCCTTCGACACTGTCTCTCACCCTGTTCTCATTAAGAAACCAGGGGACTGTGGTGTTGCCACCCACACAGTCAAATGGGTTGCCAGCTGGCTGGAGGGCTGCACCCAGAGAGTGGTGGTGGATAGGTCATTTTTGACTTGGAGGGATGTGGGCAGTGGGGTCCCCCAGGGCTCGGACCTCTGTTCAACATCTTAATCAGTGACTTGGATGAGGGGGTAAATAGCACCTTGTTCAAATTTGCTGATGACACTAAGATGTGGGGGGATGTGGACAAGCTAGCAGGGAGGAATAGACTGCAATCAGACCTAGACAGGTTACAGGGGTGGGTGGATGAGAATAGGATGGGATTCAAGATTCAACACCAACAAGTGCAAGGTGATGCACCTGGGGAAGAATAACCGGCACCATACCTAGAGGCTGGGGAACTCCCTTCTTGTCAGTACAGAGGCAGAAAAGGATCTTGGAGTCATCATTGA
>NW_017728886.1:176718086-176730673 GCF_001723895.1 Crocodylus porosus | reverse complement strand
CACTGTCAGGGCAGCTAGGATCTGGAACCAACTTCCAAGAGAAGTGGTGCTGGCTCATACCCTGGGGTCTTTAAGAGGAGGCTAGATGTACACCTTGCTGGGGTCATTTGACCCCAGTACTCTTTCCTGCCATGGCAGGGAGTCAGACTTGATGATCTGCTTAGGTCCCTTCTAACCCTAGAAACTATGAAAATAACTATGAAACTATAGAGGCAATGGTAAGTTTCCAAATTGCTTTAAAATTGTAACTATATTAATAAAACATTGACCAACTGATCTCTCTCTATATAGTTGAGTTTCATTTTAATCATGGTAGAACACAAAGTTTGGGTATTTTAATAAGATAATTTAGGTTTTTTTTTATCAGAGAATTTGCCATTTTTAAACAGGGAACATTAGGATCTCAGGCAAGTAGTGGGACCCAGCTAGAGAAGCCCACCTAATGCCAGCACTGGGGACCCAGCTAGAGGGCAGATGAAGTGATTAACGTTCTAGCCATTTGACAGTTCAAAGTGGGCCACCACAATGAGCATATCTTCTGGATGATAGCTGCCCATAAGGTAAAATGGGGGTACCAGAAGACATGATAACAGTGCTGTTCAAAGGTCAATTGTGCAGCCATGGCTCACTGGCAACTAGCCCAGAGGTGCAGTTAGCTCTTCAGTGCCTATACCACAGCCCAGGTGGCTGTCCAGTCCCTGTCTAGGTTTGGTAGGCACACAGTCATGGGTACTCAGGTCCAAGTACATGAATGCTGTTGTAAGTAGCAGCAGGTCACAGCCAGGCAGCAGCCCCTACTGCCAGACTGCTGCAGTAGGTAAAGGGTGTAGGGAACCCTTAGGGCTGCTTCAGTAGTCCAGCTGGCACAAGGGGCTAGTGTCCTCAGATACCAAGCATCCAGAGAGTTCATCTACATATGTAATTAATGAGAAGCAATAGATTGAAGAGCAATTTGAGCTGGAGTAAACTACTCCTAGGTGCAGCATCTACACATGTGCCCGGGACAGCAGCAATTTGAGCTGGGGCAGAGCAGGCCCAGGCTGTCAGGAGGCACGGGGGATTAGCTCCAGACTCTGACTGGCAGCATTCAGTGACAGAGGGGATGGCTGAGGAATGAGGGTGCTGCAAGTGCAAAGCTATGTTACTAGGTGGCAGGCAGGAGTCTGGACTCCTGCTGCGTTAGCTGACTGGGCATAAATTGTACCCACGGTCTGCATCTACACATGCATTTAATCACAGTTATTTATTCCATTATAAGATACTGTCAAGGACAGTATTATCTTATGGTGGTGTTAATTAGATTACTGCAGCCTAATACCACTGCATGTCTAGATGGTGATGCTTTAGAAAATTAATCTATTCCACAGTAAAGCACAAGTGTAGATGCACCCTGAAAGATTAAAAAGATTACCCAAGTTCATAGAAATCTATAACACAACCAGAACTCAACCCCTCTCCCTCCCATGCCTTAGCCAATACTTTAATGCACCAACCTTCCCTTCTTAATGGGATTTCCAACCAGTAATAATTACATGGATACAATCTCTCTTTTGATTCACGTAAAACGGAAAGCTGGTTGATTTACTGTTTAAAATGAGTATGTTTATGTTGGTGAACTTGACTCTATAGATATGGAACTTTTGCATAAAATCTAAAACAAAGAGATGGATTTGCATTTGGGTCTGCATGCTATGAAGTCTGCAATCATCTTAACCTTTTGCAGAGTTAAATTCCGTGGCCTATTTCTGGTTTCCAGTTTCTGTTTGTGACCTTCCTGAAAGTCTTCTCTATTTGTTGTCAATTTACTAGATCCAGACCACACTGGTCAGGAAGGGAACCTACAAAACCTATTTGTGTGGGGCAGTTGTCTGCAACAGGATGGATCAGGGTGTTTATCAGCAAAAAAAGAATAAGTTACCGTGTTTTATGCCTATGACATTTACCTGTATGAATATTTCATTAATGCATTTTTCTAGCTATCACTGAGATTATAGGTAGCTGTTGATTAGACCTCCTGCAGATCTGTGATTATGTTTCTAAAGCAGCAAAGATATCTTATGCCTGTGGTGGGCAATCACTATTTCTGATTTTTATCAGCTTTTAAGAGTAATCAGGTGACAGCTACCAAGTATTATAGCTGCCTTGCTGACTCAGAGTTACCTGCTATGTATTTTAATTATGTTATGATCCCACTCGCTTCCTGGGGTGCCAGAAAACCTTTTTACTGAGTTTTCAATGCCATTTTATTAGGTATGTCAGTTCAGTTTAAGTAATCAGACACAAATGCCTTTCACTTACATGCACACCAACAGGTAGTAAAAGCCTTAATGAGCATAGATTTTAAACTGTAGTCAGTAATGAGTGCAGAGTGCAAGATACAGCATAAAACTTTACAGTAGTTAAGATTATTTTTATTCTGGGAGTGTTTTCATTTGAAAAGTTCAAAATACATTTAAATTGAGTTTGTGTGTGTGTTGTGTGTGTATGGATTTAACTTTAATGGAGTGCTAGATTTTTAAAAAGCCGGTATAAAGAGGGCGGACAGAAATGACATCTGAAGTTGAAAATAAAAAGTAAATACCAATTATTTTGGTTTATACCAGTCATAAAAATATAACAGAGCAGATGCTTTCATGACTTCTTTTAAAAGTCGGGTGTTTACTGTGTGCATATGTTCAATATCGAACATTATTCATTTTCGTCTATTCATCTTAAATTAAGGGAAAAGACAAGCATCAGCAACTCTACAGAGAATAACAACAACAAACGCTACAGAATGTGAGGAAACGCAGAATGATCTGAAACAGAAAAGTAAAAATGTGTAATATGAAAGACACATGGCAGGTTAAAAACACACAGAAAATAAACTGAGAAGAATGTGAGGTAAAAAACACAAGAAATTAATCATAAAAGGAAACTGAAATATGGCTATCATGGCTGTAATTGTGCTGCTAAATTGTGACAGTTCTCTAAGACAGGTAACTAAGACATTTTACCACATGTTTAAGAAACAGTTATTTATACACGTCAGATATTATTATAATGATTTTGTACCAAGGTGATGGACACCTAAGACCCAAGACATGGATAAAACATTCTGATATAGGACTAAACTATGCCTGCATAGGTTAGGGTGCAGGGAAGTTTTCATATTTTGTGGTGGCCCATTGGCATCTGCATCAGTGAATTTTTGTTTCCTTTCCAGTGCAAAGAGCTCTTAAATGACCTTTTGCTTTGTAGAGGCTGTTCACCACAGAATAGTGGTATTCTTCAAGAACAGAGCCACTTAATGAATCCCTTTTCTCCCTCCTGTACTACCTTGCAGCAGGCAGAACTACAAGGCAAGGGTTCAGGCTTTTGTCCACAACAGGGGTGCTCAACCTCTGGCCTGTGGGCCATATCTGGCCAGAGGGCCATATCATTTGGCCAGTGGGTCTCCCCACAGGTCCAAAAATTTGATGGTGGGGAATGGTGGCAGTATTAATTGCAGCTCTCCTATTGCCAAAACTCTGGATCTTTGGGGAGTCCTGTGTGGTGGAAGACTGGGTTAGCTGGCAAGTGGTGGGGCTGGCACATATCCAGATCCAGCAGGTGAGATCAGGCTTTGCATGGTGTTGGGCCAGCATGAGCCATGGACAGACCCCATGTGCCAACTCCATGCTGGATTCAGCCTACAGCTTGACCCCAATGGATGTAGTCATTTGGCTTGTAGAAGCAGAAGGTTGAGCACTGCTGGCTTCATAGACGATGCCCTAGGACACTGTCTGATACAAGTACCTACAGGTCAGGGCACAGGTGCCTCAGGATCACAAAGTGACAACAAAGGTAGCTTAGATGAGAAAGGGTCAATGATTGGGTGCTCATTCCACTGCCTCTATTCAGCTGCTTTTTTGGGTCTCAGAGCAGATTGAATATTCAAGGTCATGTCAGAATATGAGATCAGGCTGTCCTAGGACAGGAAAATCTGACTGATGATTCTTTCCAAGATAATATTTGCTTTTGGACTGGAGCCCCTGGAAGAGTGGCTGGAGAGGAATATTAAAATCCTAGCCACCTCTAAAGTCTGAGAAGGAAAAATCCATGTTGTTAATTTGAAAATGGTATTTTGGTTATTATTTCTGATCAGTTTACAACAAAACATGTTCTGTATGTTAGGCAATTGGAAAATAAGAAGAAAGGCAAAGATGTTATATATGATGCTGTGCTAAGTCTTAGGTAATCAAGATTCTATCTGTGTATTAAAAGCTGCAAGGACTGCTAATACCAAAAAGAGTTTTATTTAATGAAAAAACTAAAAGGATGACATTATGGTTTCATAGATTTATGGTTTGCTAGGGGCTAGAAGGGACCTTATAGATCATCGGGTCCAGCCCCCCTGCTCTAGGCAGGAAGACAACTGGGGTTAGGTGACCCCAGTGAGGTGACTGTCTAGTGTCCCCTTGAAAAACTCCAGGATAGTGACTGTACTACCTCTGGTGGGAGTTTATTCCACAGTCTGGACATCCTGACTGTGAAGGAGTTTTTCCTGGTATTAAGCCTGAAGCAGCCTGGTCTTCCCTGAGGGTGTCCTTGTGAATAGTTGTTCACCAAGTTCCTGATGCACTGACTCCTCCGATATAGCAGTAAGCCGCTACCAAGTCTCCTCTCAACCTTCTCTTCTTTAGGCTAAAGAGGCCCAGGTCCCTCAGCCTGTCCTTGTATGGCTTGCCTTACAAGTCCGTGATCATATAGGTGGCTCTTTTCTGGACCCTCTCAAGTTTTCACATGTCCTTATTGAACTGCGGTGCCCAGAACTGGATGTAGTACTCCAACTATGGTCTCACCAGTGCTGAGTACAGTGGGAGTATCACTTCCTTAGTTTTACATGAGATGCATTGGTTGATGCATATCAGTGTGTTGTTTGCCTTGCTAACCACCACCTTGCACTGATGGCTCATATTCATGCAATGGTCGATTATTACCCCTAGGTCGCTTTCGGCTGTGGTGCAAGGCAAGTTGTCACCACCAAGCCTATATGTATGTTGAGGGTTGTTTGCATCCAGATGGATCACCTTACACTTGGAAGTGATAAACTTCATCTGGTTCTGGTCTGCCCAACTGTCAAGCCCATCCAGGCCCACCTGTATCTGCAACCTATCATCTGGCATGGCCACACTGCCTCATAACTTGGTGTCATCCACAAACTTGGCCAGTGAGCTTTTCTCTCCCCCATCCAAATCATTCATAAAGATGTTGAAAAGCACCGGTCCAAGCATGTCCCTGAAAGACACCACTGGCCACTTCACACCAGGATGATATAAATCTGTTCATGAGAACTCTCTGGGTCCTACTGTGTAGCCAGTTTTCCACCCACTGAACTGCTGAGGAATTGAGCCCGTAATCTTTCAGTTTTCCTACAAGGATATTGTGGGATACTAGATCAAAAGCCTTTTGAAAGTCTAGGTATATAATGTCTACCATGTTACCTGTGTCCGTGTGGTGAGAGGAGACCTGATCATAGAAGGAGATGAGATTGGTAAGACAAGACCTACCTGTGACAAAGCCATGCCGGCTGTCATTTAAAATCTTACCTTCCACAAGCATATTGCACATAGACTCTTTAATGAGTTTTTCCAGGATTGTCCCTGAGATGGAGATTAGGCTGATTGACCTATAGTTTCCCAGGTCCTCCCTCTTCCCCTTCTTGAAGATGGGCACAATGCTGACCCTCTTCCAGTTGTCAGGGATTTCCCTGGTGCACCACAAATTCTGAAAGAGCTTTGCTAGGGGTTCTGTAATGACCTCAGCCAGCTCTTGGGTGAAGTCCATCTGGTCCTGCTGACTTTTAAATGTCTAGCTTTTCTAATTGGTATTGCACCCACTCAGCATCCACAGTAGGGAGGTTGTCAGTCCTGGCATGTCCCCTTCAGCCTTCTCTCACTTGAACTTCCCCTTGGTCCAGTGAAATACCGAAGCCAAGTGGGCATTCAGGAGTTCAGTTTTTTCCTAAATGTCGGTTACCAGATGTCTAAAGGTGTTAAGCAGGGGTCCCACACTTCCATTTGTTTTCCTTCTACTGCCTACATACCTAAAGAAGGACTTATTATCCTTGACTTCCATAGCTAACCTAAACTCTATCACCCCCTTGGCTTTCCTGATCATTTTCCTTCAAGTGATGGCCACTGTTGTATAGTCCTCCTTGAGGACCATCCCTAGTTTCCTCTGTGTGTACACCTCTTTTTTCTTTTTTAAGAGGACCACAGTGTCCCTATTAAGCCAGGAGGGCTTGCCAGCCCTTCTGCTGCCTTTCCTCTTTGCAGGAATGGCTTTCTCTTGTGCTTTGAGGATTGTATCCTTAAGCAACAATCACTCTTCATGCACCCCATTCACCTTCCCTTCCTGATCCTGCATCGCCTCACCTACTAATGCTCTGAGCCTGTTGAAGTCAGCATTTTGAAGTCCAGGACTTCAATCCTGCTGGTTGATTTGTCAACCTTGTGGCAGATGGTGAACCTGATAATTTCATGGTCGCTGTTGGCCAGGTTATCCTCAATGTTCAAGCCACACACCAGATCATCTCTCGTGGCCAAGACCAAATCTAAGAGAATGTTACTTCTGGTTGTCCCTTGCACTTCCTGGGTCAGGAAGAGCTTCTCAATCAGTCAAGAAACTGACCTAGCCAAGTGTTCCTCCCAATCTATGTCCAAGTGATTGAAGTCCCCCATGACAACCAAGTCCCTTGCATGCACAGCCTCTGTCAGTTCTCAAGAGAACTCCATATCCAGCTCCTTCCCTTGATTTGGTGGCCTGTAGTAAATGCCTACAGTTAGGTTTGTTTCACCTCACCTGCCCCCACCCCCTGCCCCGTAGCTTGACCCAGAGGGTTTCAAGCTGCTTATCTTTGGAGCCAATGTCAGCCTCCATAGAGGTGTACTGCTCTCTCGCATAGAGAGCTACCCCTCTGCCTGTTCTCCCTACTTTGTCCTTTCTGTGCAGGGTTTAGCCCTCTATGACTACATTCCAAGTGCCACCAGGTCTCCATGATCCCTACAAGGTCATATTGCTAGACAGTAGGAGGGCTAGCTCCTTCACTGAAGGAAACACAAGTTGTGACATTGCATTGATTTCAGTGAATCCAGGATTTCCTCCCTGAGTTCACAATTCATTCTCAAAAGACAGGGATCCACAAAATCAAAATATAACAATTGTTCAGAGCATAGTAAAGACGGCATGACCATTCTGTCCTACAAGATAGACAGCCCTTCCTGAGACACTGCTTGGGGATCCTGGTAACATGGCTGACAGACTAGTATCTAGTCTACAAAGAACTAAAGGCATTTCAGTCTATACAAGGTTGGCAGTTTGGTTCACTTCTCAAGTACTAAGTTCAATGTAAAATCAACAATGGCTAATGTATGACACTTCCACAGAACTCTGAGAACAGGCTGAACTACTGAATTCAACCCTCCTGTATTCAGCCTAATCGAGAGTTATGTACTCACAGTGTAAATATATTCTAGACCTTTTGCCAGTAACACAAACAATTTATTTCACTCCTTTGCTAATGTTTTAAAAGTAAGTTAAAGACTCTCTTTAATATGGCTTTTTTTACTCAGTTGATGTATAATTCCTTTCAGGGTAAAGTGCCTTGATATGCTTTCATGATAAGGTACTGTATAAATTAGATTGTAATGTACATACAATACAATTTGCAATAGAGAGCTAGTTTTGTCTTTTTTTTCTCCACTGATGCTCTGTACTTCATATAAATGTAAATGTTTTAAGCAAGAGAGTTTCACTATTAGAATGATATATTTTGAGAAATGTTGTTTCAAGAATGGAAAGTTTACTTTCCATCATGCCAGTTGAAAAACAATCCACTAAAAGAGAGGCTTTGAGGGTTTTGATAATTGATAATGAAAAACAGTTAATTCTAATGTACACAGTGATGAGTCAATATAACAAATTCCACTGGACTTCCAAATGTGGTTCATAATAGTAAAATTTTGTCAGACTGAAATTTATAAATTTTGAAAGAGCACTCCTCAAAGGATAGATACCTATAGTATGAGGCAGCTATGCCTTACGGATGATAAAAATGAATGTGCAGGAACATAATATTAAACAAGGTTAGAAACATAAACTACTTAATTTACTTACTACAATGTTTTAATAGAAAACACAATTCCATACAATTCTCAATTGATTTCATACATTGAATAAATTATTTTCTTCTGCAATACTGATAAAATATATGCATGCGTTTTTAGGTGTTGTTGGTGTATCTGCTCACTTTAGGATTTTATGCAAGGACATCGCAGGGACATCTTTGAGCGATAAAAGGTACCTCTGTTATTAACTGTGTATTGTCTGCTTCTTCTCTCTTTTATTTCTCTTTCCTATTCTGTGTTTTTATATCTATTCCATCAATGATGGAAGAATTAGACACTCACTAGCACCACAAGAAAATCCTAAAACACACTGATATAATATACAGTGTCAATGCAGGGGGAACTTCAGTTTTCCAAGAAACCTCTATCCAGTCTTGTAATATATCAGGATTCTCACAAATTTGTTCTGGCAAATAGTCTGTCATATCATTGTTGAGGTTGCCTTGGCAGTATGCCCACTTCAGGTCAGAAATTGGTAATGACAGATTGGCTAATATTTCTGCTTACAACTGCTGCCATTTGAATGGTGTGAAGATGATTGATATTTGGAGAGTCGTTTATTATTAGGTTTACTGAAACTTTATCAGTCAGTCTTAATCTTAATTTTTCTTGGTAACCTGAGTGATTCCTTGACCCATGTGGCTGTACCACACAAGTGCAGTTTGGTAGAAAGATCTCCACCATTTTCACATTTTCTGATGTGTTGGGGACTGAGAAATGGACAGACCAGTAATCCATGACTGAAGAAATTTTTGGGGCCTAGTGTCAACACTGAGAAGCCATTATTTGAACAGCTCCACAGTCACCTGAGATTTTGTGTTTTTGATAAATTGTGAACTGTTTGCATTGTAAACTTGGTAAAGCACTCCAGGCATTTATATTTGCTAGTTACTAATGGCCTAAGTTACTTTCACTGCAGTGCAACAGTAGAGTCAGTCTCCATTTTACTCCTTCGTTCTAGACAGTTATCATTCTTTGAGCTTGAGGTTAATAGGGCATCAGCTGGTAAAAGATATAAGATAACCTGTCTCTTCTGCATTATAAATATAATATTGAGTAACTTTTCAAGATTCTTTGCAGTTGGCTTACCTATGATGAGGCAGAGGGGTCCAGAGGTGTATCTGCTGTCTCACTGCACACTGTTCTTTGTGGAATGCTGTAACATTCATGAAAATGATGCAGTCAGGCAATACTGGCTATAAAATTCGTAGCAACAAGTTTATTTGCAAATACCAAACATTTTAGCTTGTACTGTCAATCCACTTTTTCAAAAAAATCACTGTTACAGACTTGCTTCATGTGTTCTCTAAGCATACTGTCTTGAATTTTGCTTTTAACTTTATGCGTGTCTTCAAAAATATTAACAGTGTTGAAAGGTCTTTTGTATTGTATTCTGTTTCTATAACTCCAGTCCTCAAGGCTGAATTCTTTCCATTTGGATCTTTATATCCTTCTCTCTATTGACAACATCTCCCAACTTTAGGGTTATGGACAGAAATTATGCATAAAGCAGTATAATTGATCAGAAACTAGTTCAAATCTGTAATCTGTAAAATGGCCTAAACTGGTTTAAGATGAACCTGGATGGATGTAATATCAGATTTAACTGATTTAGGTTAAATCAATTTTTTGAACTTCTGTCAACGAACCCCTCCAGATTCAAGTTAACGCACAGTTCCCCAGCAACGCAGGATGCTTTGCACCTGTACTGCAACCCCCCCTTGCAGGTTGCTGCTGCTCCAACTGAGCAGGGGGGCATACTGGCCTGAGTTCTGGCCTGAGCCACTGTAGGCATGTGGCTGCCTACAGTGTCAAATCACTTGCTCATTGGTTCAATCTACGTAGTTTAGACTATTCTGTGAAGATTGAATCAATTCAGCCTTGGGATTTTTGACTGTCTGGACTTAGCCCATATAAGCAGTCTGTTTCATCAGTATGCCAAAGTTGTTAAACATGATCAGTCCCAAAAAGAACCAAACAATTCCACTACTAATTTCTCTCCAGCCAGAGGATTCCATTTTCATTGTCATCTCTTTTCTTACAATTCTTCTATTACTTCTGCCTACTTTAACACTACTTTCCCATGTAATATGGTATTAAATGCTTTTACTGAGGGCTAGAGATGAGATCAACCACATTTCCTTTGTCTAGAAAATCAGTCTGGCATGAGCTACAGGTTGCATTTTCCCAATGTCTTTAATTATCCTTTCTTTCAATCTAAGGTATTACATATTACTGTGGTTCCCTTTCGTTGTGGATGGTAATTTGCATTTTCATACACTTATTCCTATAAGCTATCTTTCCTTGTCCCTACATTAACTACAAACAGATTCCATTTGATATACTATATTTACAATGCTGAAGACTGAATACAGTGGTTCCTGTTTTTATCTAAGATGTTGTGGCAGGGCAGTGTTGGTGCCTGCCACTTTAAGATCTGAGCCAAGCAGCCAACAGATGCCTGATTGTGGCAGCCGTTTTAGATCCCTGGCTGCCTATATACATGGGTCAGTTCCCTACTGGCAGGCCAGGCAGTAACATTGCCTGGCTGCAAGGCTCCTGGTATCATCCTGGAGGTAAGGGAGGAGACATAGGGGATAGTTTAGGAGGTTTCTGGTCCTGGGCATGACCTAAAAGTGCACCCGGCCAGGAGTGGGTGGCCTGGTGGGGCTTTCAGTTCTGTGGGAGCCCCCAGGAAATGCCAGGCCAGTTATCAACCCAGTGAAAGGTGGGTTGGGATGCCTTAACCTTAGTTCCCACAACCAGGTGGGTCATTTGTTACTAGGGCCCAGAGGGCAGACACCAGGTGTGACAGTGGGGCTAAAGTTGTACTGGCCTGACGTAAAGTACCCTTGACTGGTCAGGGCAGGGGCCAGGACCAGAATGGTCAAAAGGGCCAGGGGCCCACCATGAGGAATGCCCAGAGCTAGAGGCCTGGGGTTCCAACCTGGCTTGGAGGCAAGGCCAGGGCCTGTGTGGCTAAAGGTCCTGGGTGGACCACGCCTGAGAGGGGAAATGGTTCCAGGGAGCCAGGCAGTCCAAATGAAGGTGGGGTAGGCCACCTGAATGGAGGTATCTTAGGGGGTCCTGATGGGAGAATTCTGAGGCCCAGTGTGGGGCCGGTGAGAGTAACAGCTGGATGCCATCTGCAAGGCATGGGCTGCAGTGTAGGGAAGGCATGGAGGCACAGATAGCACCCCCTGGCATCGGGGCAAGAAATGGGCAGCCTCCCACTTAGTTAAGATAGTTAATTAATTAATAACAAGGCATGGCAGGTGAGAAGGCAGGTGGTTGGCCCAGAAACAGGAGGGCGGGCCAAAGGTAAATTGGACCTGAGAAGGCCTCCTGCTACAGTTGTCTAAGCCTTTGCCTTTATCAGCCCAAAAGCATAAGTCTTACCATAGGAGTGTTCCATTTCTCTCCTATTTTGTCAATGATCAGCTAAGCATTCTCTCAGATCACATGCTGTTCTACTGTTTAGGAAGGGAGGGAGCCCTGGTTGTAGTTTCTACTCCCAAATGCTGATTTTGCATCTTACATTGAATAGTTATAGAATAATAAGCAGGGTTCAGAGGCTTGCTGCTGCTGCCACCACTGCAAGGCCTGAGCCAGCTGCACTGTCATGACCACCTAGGTGAGATGCCCCCAACCTGCCACCACAGTGGGGGTGGCTTGTGCCCCCCCTGCCAGCTGTGATGGCAGGCACAGGGTGCTTCACCATGGTGGTACAGCTGGTGCAGGGCTCATGGCAGTGGCAGCAGCAACCCCCAGTGGCAGCAGCACAACCACCCCCCCGACAAGTTGCTCATGACTTTGTCCCACTCACTGGGTGGGCCCCACAGCCATGCATTCCCACTCTGGCCCTGGGGCCCAGGCATTGCACACTGCCCTACCTGAGCAGCATCACCAGCCCCACTCCTTCCCTTTCCATGTGGGCTCAGTGAAAGTTGCTGGCTCAATCTCCCAACAAGCTGTGTCCCCTCCTGCACCCCCATGCATTGCCTATACCCTCCCCGACATAGATTTACCTGCAGGGAACTGCTTGGCACCACACTGCCTGGGGCTGTATTACTGGTCACACGATTATATTTTCTTAAAGACTTAAAATATTTTAAATTTCTCTAATGGTACAGAATCTCTTAGACAATTCTAGTTTAAAATGACAGCATGACTCCAGAATAACTGAGTAACAAATATTTTCCAAAACCCATACATTTTGTAGGTTGCAAAGAAGCAAATGATCCAGTGATAAATGGAAAGGTATCTACAAACCCGAACTTGAATATTTGTTTTGTCATATAGGATGTATGGTTATGAGAAGTAATAACTATTTCTCCACTTAGAAAAATGAGGATAGTAACATTTACTTGGTGTAGACAATGCCTTGAGAACTTTAAGTAAAATGTATTATAAAATAATAATAATTATTATTATATA
>NW_017728886.1:176662027-176717986 GCF_001723895.1 Crocodylus porosus | reverse complement strand
TTATATAATACATTTTACTTAAAGTTTTCAAGGCATTGTCTATACCAAGTAATAATTATTATTATTATTATTAGGTTAGATCTGTATTTTAAACTGTAAAACTTCCCTACTGACCCATGCCAACAATATAAATACTATTCAGTGAGACAGAATAATGATAAGAAGTAAAAAGATTACTTGGCTATTCTTTGCACTACCATGACACATTTGTGTAGAAGCTAATATTAAAAGTTAGAGTTGATTTAATTAGAGATTGAGAGAGAAATTGTTGAAGGCCACTTTTATTTTCTGAGACAAAACTCAAATCTGGGAAGGCAAAAAGACCTACTGCTCTGCAAACAATATTTTTGTTCCTTATCCACAGGATTGAAAAATACGGCAATAATTGATTCTGTTAAACCATAGTCGGGGCATGATATTGCAGCTTACTTTAAATGGAGTCTGATTTTACATCAAGAACCTGAAGCTTTGGATATAGCTAATTTAAAGCCAAATTTCCCTTTTATATACTACATAGCAGATCTCATCTCTGATCATTTGCTTTCTGTGTCACTCATGCATAAAGTTCTCTGTATGTAAGAAGAGTATAGTATTGGGGTCAAGATCTAAAAGAAAAAATTCTTTAAGGAATGTATCAGATTGCCTTGCTCCCTTGAAGGAAACTGTGTGTTCTTAAACAGGGTCTGTTTTTTCAGAGTTTAATTAGATTTTCAAAGGCCTCAGTTTGTGTATGTTCCATCTTTTCCATTTAATTTATTATGCAGTGCTAACAAATTACAGACACAAGGAAAATTACTATGCTGCAGATATACAGAGTCAAAAATGAAAAAAACCAAAACTGAACTAAAAAACAAATCTATGGTGATAAATGTTTTACAGTGTCTATTAGTAGAATGAATCAATAAAACCATAAAAATATAAATAAAAACAATAGATGACACAAGAATACAATTATATATATTGGATTAGAGGATTCTAAATTTAAGAGTTAGCGTGCAG
This sequence comes from Crocodylus porosus, assembly GCF_001723895.1. Classification (NCBI taxonomy): domain Eukaryota; kingdom Metazoa; phylum Chordata; order Crocodylia; family Crocodylidae; genus Crocodylus; species Crocodylus porosus. Next base: position 176,716,987 of record NW_017728886.1, on the reverse strand, counting down.
AAAATTCATATATAATTGCATTTCTCTTTGTATTGAGATACTGACATAATTTTAGACTCAATGGATTATATGATACCTTTTTACAATAAGTAAACCTGTAGTGAAGCTTTAAGTAAAAAAAAAAGAAGCTTTTAAAGCAACAGTTAAGAGAATTTCAAATAATTTTGCTAGGATTTTATTAAAGATTTTGCAAAAACAAAAATCTGTCTTCAGAAATAGGTCTGGAAAAAATAAAGAGAAATACAGACACCAAGCTAGGTATGTAGTTCATGACTAAGGCTCGACTCAACAATCATTATTCACGCATCTGAATAAGTGCTAGAGGATTTCTTGTACAGCGCCAGCCCACCTCTGATGTGAACTGGGTCATTCCAGCCTGTCCCTGGGAAGCTGGATTATAATACTTTAGCTATGGCTTTAAAATACAGAGTAAACCAGAATAAATTACCTCCTGTTTATTTATACCAAAAAAAAAAAAAATCAATTAATATATCCAAGCATCACATTTGTTTCTTTCTTGCAACAGCATTATGTAGTTAGTCTGTAGTCAGTTTGTATTCCTTTGTAACATCTAGATCAACTGCTGCCCTTGGCAGGGATTCCCCAGTTGTATTTGTGAATTAGATTTTTCTTCCTAAATGTACTGCTTTCACTTTGTCAAATTCCTGACTGACTTCAGGTCATTTTTTCAATTTATCACACTCATTTTGAATTCTAACCCTGTTGGAGGACAGCATTACAAACCTACCCCATTGGGTGTCACCCACAAAAATCTATAACTGAATTTGAGTGGATGAAACTCATGATGTGGTTTAGACATAACCTAGTGTGGCACTCAGGATACAATCATGTAAAGGTGTCATGTAAGTGAAAAGAAATGAAATTAAAAAAAGTTTTTATGCTAATTGAATTAAATATATTTCCAATTTTAAAAATAGCATTATATCCATTCAGACTAGTTGGACCATTTAGATATTAATGATATGTTTGGTTAATCCTAGGGCAAGAAAGGAGCAGGTTTGTGCTGCTGCCATTAGACACAATATCAAGTAGCAACAAATATTAACTAAATTATTTTTTCTTGTATATAATAAAAAAATTCATGAGTAGATTGCAATCTGTTTTTGATATCTGTAATTACTTTTATGGGATGTCGAGAGGGACTTTTTTGAAGGTACTTGGTATCTTATACATGCAGTTCAAGGTCATCTTTTTTGATAAGATGCCACTTAATTGTTAATCATTTGCACGGATATAAAGCTTAGAATCTGATATTCACCATGAATATTCATGTTTAAAAATTCAAAATCAACTCTACAATATTTGCTTAAACTTACCTTTTCCCATGAATGGTCCTCCCTAATAAACGTAATCGTTAGATTAGTCAAAGAAAGGAAACAAAAAAAAGACAAGAACACAGTCAGGAACACTAATAACCATGCTCATTTAAAAATTTGAATTAGTGTCTTGTGACATTTTGTGCAGTGGTTATGCACCTCTAATAATGGCATTTTTGGTCTTGCATTTTTAAGGAATGTAATTTATAGCACCAAGTACTGAATCTTTTTTAAAGCTTGTAGGTAAAGTTAATGATGTGGGAAGACAGAAATGTAAGGTGGAAGCATTATACTTTTAATTTAAAACCAAAGGAGGTCAGTTCCTTGCTTAGTAAAAATGAAATTCCATATGGAACAAATATAAGCAAAACCCAATTTTCTTCAGTGTATTGTAATACTTACCCTGAGAGATGTATATTGTCATAAGCAAATACAAAAATGATTCAGGCTTTTTGTGGGACTAGGGTAGAAAGGGAATGCAACAAAAGAAAGGGAAGAAACTGAAGACTCAAGATATGAGACCTAGAAAGAATTATGGAATCACTTCTATTATGCCCAGGTAAAATTAATAGGTGATTGGTAGTATTTTCTTTAGTAGAATCAACCATATATAGTTAGGTACAGACCCATATAAGATGCAGTATCTCTCAGAGCTCCTTGAACATTAACCACCAGTGTGATGCTATAGCCAGCAAAGCAAATAACCGATACATCACAAACAAGACTAAAGATGTCATCCTCCCGTTTTACTCAGGATTGGTGAGGCCAGAACTGGCATACTACGTCCAGTTCTGGGTGTCCCGGTTCAAGAGGGATACGGAGAAGCTTGAAAGAGTCCAAAGGATGGTCACATGAATAATTAGAGGCCTGGAAAATATACCGTATGAGGAGAGGCTGAGGGACATGGGACTGGAGAAGAGAAGACTCAGAGGGGACTTTAAGTATGTAAGGGGAGAACTTCAGGGGCTAGGAGAATATTTGTTCACCAAGGCACCCCAGGAGAAGACTAGGAATAATGGTCATAAACTGACAGAGGACCACTTCAGATTAGATATTAGGAAAAACTTCTTTATGGTTCATGTGTCTAAAGTGTGGAATAGACTCCCCCCCAGAGGTGATACAGTCATCTTCCCTGGGGATCTTCAAAAGATGACCAGACATACACTTTGCTGGAGTTATCTGACCTCAGCAGTCTTGTCTGCCTTGAGTGGGGGGCTGGACCTGATGATTTCTGAGGTCCCTCCCAGCCCCTAACTTCTACAACTCTATGAAATTCACCTGTGTGCTCTTCTACATGACCCCTTTTTTTAGCTTCTTTTTAAAGTGGCTTGCATCCAATGGGGCACTTACGTAGCATGGGAACTACAACTATGACCTTTGGAACTGGAAGAAAAACTGTTGATTAATTCATTTAACACAACCCATAGCATTTTGGATTTTTTGCAGGGGGGCAGAAAGTTATGCTGCACATTCTAAAGTCTTCACAAGAGAGAAAATGGAAAAAGTAGAAAAATATATATGTAAAGTACATGGGTATTTCAGAAACTAATAGTAAAATGGCTGCTCATGCTGTGTGTCTGTGACAAAGTGGGAAACTGCACAGCATGGGGAATGCTGATGATGGCATTGTTGAACACACCTAGTGTTTTACTGTGAACATGTGATGCCAGTGAACATGTAAATAACATGGCTGTGCAACTGCCCACATGCACGAAAGAACAATGTTCTATCGTTCATTTTCTGTGGGCAGAAGGTGTGCTGCCTAGTGAAATTCACTGTAGGATTGTAGCACGATACAGTGAGAACTGTATGGCTTAACAGAAGGTCTACAGGTAGGTGGAGAAATTAAAATGACTACATATTCATAATGGATGCACCAATATAGCCATTACAGAGGACAACGTTGCTGAAGTCAACTGTGCTGCACATGCAAACAGGTAAGTGATCATTCCTGAACTAGTGGTGGAAGTAGGCAGAAGTGCTGACATGTATACAGACCATTTTGCATTATTGCCAGTAGTACTGGAAAGTGTGTGCCTGCCAGTTTGAAGACTTCACATATATACCAATCCTTTAAAGTAATGGTAGTTCAAAACTTTGAGGCATTAGGAATGTGCAAAATTACTCAGCTTGTAATAGAGAGAAGTTTATTTTACTCGTTGTTGTGTCTACACCTTTAAACTAAAAAATGGTTCCTTTTTATTAAAATCACAAGATCTATAAGGTCTTATAGTCAGGAAAAATGTTTATCGTCTTTAACTCTTGAAGTGCATTGTCTCTATGAGTTTAATAAAGGTAAAGGTATACTTCTATAGATTAGTGATTTGTAGGTTTTAGATAAACAAATATTACTCAAGTGTTTCATTCCACTTTGTCTTTAAAATAGTAATACAAATGTCAAATACTTGAGGCAGTGATATATATATATATATATATATATATATATAAAATTAATCTTATCTGTGATCTTTGGGGAAAAAAGAAAGATGCACCAAATTGAAATATTTTTATTAAGTAGATATCTGGACAGGAGGCAGAAGATGTGCCCCTGAACTACAGAGTGATCCTTCTCAACTTGTACACTTTTTAGTTATATTTATTTAACATAAACTTCCAGTGTACCTATACATGTGCGGGACACTTGCTCTGACACGTTCCAATTCAAATGCGTTGGAGCAGACTCAGTTAATCTCATTAGAATGCTCCAGCAGGTTTGCTATCAAATGTATTCAGCATCCCCATGTTTCAAAACATGAGCGGGGGTGCTTTAAGTAAAGCTTATCAAATGAGCATTAGTTAAAGCATCCCCACTGCCATTCTGAAGCATGGGATGCTGAATACCTGGGAAGCTGAGGGCATTTTAATTGGAGTGTGTCCCGAAGGGACACAAGCAGAGGCCATGGAGCGCCCTACTATGGTGGGACCTGAGGCAGGGCTGACATGCCCAAAGAAAGAAATGAAAAGCACCAAAAAGAGGGCACACTTTTAGGAGAAACAGAGCCACATTAAGAAGACCTGCCAGTGCAGTTCATTAGCCACTTTTATTGCTGGCTGGGAATGGTGCTGGCTGATGATGTCATCAAAAACCACTGCCCAGATGATTTAAAAGCTGGTGGCAGGGAAATGGAAGTCAGGGCATCAATGCTGGAGCCAGAAGGTGAAGCTGATTCCTGGGCTGCACATCAGCAGTGTTGGCAGCTCGGCAAGGGGCCAAACAGGGACCCACAAGAGGGGTTCTGGATCCATTAAAGAAAGTACCCACCCAGCTTGGCAGGGCAGCTGGGCCAAGAAGCATGGCATTGAGGGATCCCAAGGACCCCAGATGCCAGATCTGTGAGTGGGGCAGGCTGAGGCCTGTACCCCGACTATTCCTTTCTTCTTTTTTTATTTTATTCATTATTTCAGAAGGTGTACAGAGCTTGGACCAGGGAAGAAATCCCCACATGACCCCAGATCGAGAGAGAGCTGAGGCAATGCAGCAGACCATGACGTCTCAGAGGGAGAGCAGACGCAGAGATGAGGACAGTCACACACCCCACCATCATGAAGGGTAAAGGGGCTTCAAAGGACTTGGAAGGAGAGAAAACAGTAGGTGAGAACATCAAGGGGACAGGCCAGTGACCCATCATCTGGCTGTCCTGAGGGCTGGCGTATGGCTGGGTGTAGGGGAGGTAGAGCCCCAAGAATGCCCGTAAAGGGCAGCACCCGGTCTGCAAGAATCTGCAAGAAGGAGCCCCACCACTGAAGAAAAGATCAAGTCATGACAGGTGAGAGTAGAGGCCTCCCTCAGTGGTGAATGTAACCCAATCCACAGGTCCCAGGGACACACCCCATGGCCAGAACTGGGTGTGCACTCTAAGGTTGCTAGAGAGCACTTAGATGAGTCCAAGTGGGTGCAGAGTGGCTCCAGAAAACAGCTCTAATTAAAATGCCTCCACCTCAGAGCACATTTATTGATGCCCCCTGACACAGTTAATGGCTTCACCTTTTTTTAGCATGCTCTAAACTTGTGTTCTGTTTCACCCACTTGGGTAGCTCCAAATTGGCTCAAGGTAGTTGAATGGCCTAAAATTGTATTTAATCTCGCATGCGATTATTTCCCATTATTATTCTTATATATTTAAATTATGGTTATACCATTCAAGTTCATTATGTAAAGACCTGCCCAAACTCACACAGATTCCTATCTCAAAGAAACTTTCAAAATGCTTAAAAAATAATGCAACATTACAAAAATAAGCACTGCAGATTTCTGATAACTTTTTATCTAAGATCTTAAAATAAGCTTTCTCTGCTTCCCCTCCCTGCAAACAATTTTGTTACAATAGGGAGTGCTTTTCTAAAAAAAACTCACACACACTTTTGTCTGCTGCTGTTTGCAACAAGACTTTTCCTTCAATACAATTTATCTGTATTACAAGTTAATAATACTTATAATTATTACAAGTATTGTTACAAGTATTATTACAAGTATTGTTACAAGTATTATATACAAGTAATAATATTTGTAACACTGCCTAGTATGATAGAACTCTTAGGCTAGAAATACAGATTGCCAAATAAAGCAGGTCCCAAAACAGCTGATCCACTTCATTGGGTAGAATACACGTTGATCATAGTCCTACTTGTTGGTTGTATGAGACAACAGGCAACATGTTCCCAGCTTACAGAGATGTGCTCCAGGAACCTCCAGGGTGCATAGTTGTAAGCAAGGAAAGCTGGTGTTTTCCTGTATAGGGATGCACCCTAGCAATCTCCAGACTGCAGCTCTATGTGAGGAAACCCAGGTTTCTCCACATACAGAGACATACCCAGGAGACTGCATCAGTGTGAGATGGACACCCATGCAATCAGGAGTTCTAGCTCTGGGACCACACTGGAGTATCAATAGGTGCTTGGGGAAATCCAAATGGAGGAAACCAAGCAGATTATCCTGGGTCTTCAGGAACTATATTCAGCATGCCCTTGGAATGGGCCTCAGGATTGGGCCTCTGAAGCCCCAGGAATGCCTGCCTAGGGTGGCTGGAGAGTGCAGGCAGCTTGGGTGTGCTTGAGCTCTCCCACCATACACTTAATAGGCATCTGCTGCAATAAAGCAGTACAAATTGATACTACCTGAACTGTGGCCACAAATATTGGGCATTTGTGGCATGACAAGAGGTACAGACATCTATTTACAGGGACTTGGTGTCACCATAACATTTATTAATGGTGGCACAAAGGCAACATCTTTTTCCACCCATAGGCAACACTTTCCTTGCCTAAGATTCCCTGGTATTTCATTTAGAAGTAGATAGTAATGTAGGAATATTTGAATTGCTTTAGTGGATTACATATCTGGTTCATTTGTTTTGGAATGCTTCCTCCAGTAATTGCCAACACCCAATGTTTCAGAGAAGCTTTACATTTTATTTCTTATTTTTTATTAAATTTGAACTTAGGAACTAATATGTTTGTGTGAGGGATTTCTTTCTAACCGCAAGCAGTCATTGTCCTATATCCTAAAATGGGGGTTTATAGCACTTTAATTGTTTATCCTGTTTCATCTACCTACACATATAAACATGCATTCATGGGGGGGAGGTTTTTTTTTTTTAAGTGATGAGTGTCCAATAGTGAATCTGAACGTGACATCCTTTTTCCTTAATACTAGTGTACAATGAAGTTCAATTCTATTGTTTTTCAGGTTTTTTTCAGTTTTTAAGTAGCTATGGGGTTCAGCTGTACTGGGTGACCCTCTTAAGTTTTACTTAAGAATAAGAAAGGGTAAGTAGAAGCAGTTGTTGACTACTACTTTAACTTCAATAATCATTTAAAAAAAACAAAAACGTATCAATTTTACGTTGGATAACTAAGCAACTCCTCCATATTGTGCTGCTGTCTAGAGATCTAAGCAATGTTTTCTCTGCTTTTGCCATGTTATCTAAAGTAAGTGCCAAGCTTTTAAGGTGACCACATTAAAGTGCACAACAAAGTGTTTTGGACTCCTTTTTAGAATTGTTGTTTTCATTGAGGATGTTTTTCAGAGAGCTGATCAATAGTAGACTCTCTTGTCCCCCACCTTCTAATTATCTAATTACACACAGAAATGTAACATGAACCACCAAGCTGATTTTTTTTTCTCCTAACTTATTACAGCTCTTCTCCCTAAGTAAGGTTATCTAGCTCCCTAAATTTTAATTTATTAAGTGTTTCACCTGAAAGCAATTGCCCTTGCAGTCAATTCCCCAAATAAAACATCTGCCTTTTCAATTCAGACAGACTATAAATGAAGAAATACACCAGGGAAACAGAATTATGTTCTCTCTTGGAAGGTAGAGATATTTTACTGAGAGAATATTCTGACATCAGTCAACCTGTTCTGCATTATGAATAAGCTTATTTTTGAGCTGGGATAGGGGCAAGCCAATTAGCATACATTTTCCCAGCTCAGTTGCTAAGTTTCTCATGCTTCAGATCTTCCTTATTAATCCTTCTTCCTATATTAATTGACCTTTACATGGGCTACTTGAGACCTATAAGTCCTTCAACTGATAGCATTCCTGGTCTTAAAATTTTCCTGAAGAATGTATTTACATGACAGTTGTGGTTTTAGTGCTGTCTAAAAGAGCACTTCTTACAATTTTACAAGGATGAGTTCTTAATAAATTACTCCTTCTGAGGCCTTAAGGTTCTGCCTTGCATTTGAATAGTCTCTAAATGTTTTAAAATAGGAGTGATGCATGAGGCAAATCTCATCACAGCAGAAAAATAAAAAATACCTGTTTCTCAGGTACATACAGCGCCAAGGAATGCATATGCTAGGCATGATCTCCTATTTATTTGTGAATTTGGCCCATACTTTAATTTCCTCGTGTGTTTCCTTCCTTATGCGTTCATATGAGTTAACCACCTCAGATAATCATGGGAAGACCTCTTGGGATAACACTGCCACTTACTACAATAATTCTACATCATAAAGGTGCATACTGCCATCTTTATAAAGCTCTGGGATCCCACTTCATATAGATTTTTTTTTTGTCTTGCCATATCTGTCTTTTTTATATTTTTTGGAAATCATTAGAGAGCTCAATATGCATTTCTAATATTTCAGGTCTTCTTATTTTTCAGTGAACAAGATATCACCGGGTGAATGTCAATGTTTAGCCAGTACTGTCCTGTAATTTAACAGTGAAAATATGGATTGGGGTCTGACTCTCATTACTTTGACACTTTTCTACTACACTGTTGGAATGAGGATAAGAGGAGTTTAGTCATGACATTTCCATACCTGTATTTCACTGCAAACTGTGGCCCCACTGTCAGACATTATTAGGTCAGGTATACCCTATCTAGCAGATAGGGACTGACAAGAACAATTATTTATATTAGGTTTTATCAAAGCCATCTCTGCAAAATGAGAAGAATAAATGTACAAGAGGGATTGGAAATCTTAAGGAGCAGTGGGCCATAGGCTGCCGATGCCTGATCTACAAGAAGCCCATAGGTTTATGTATAGTTGGTGAGAAGAGCTTTGTTTACTTCTTTCCAGTAGGCCAATTTACTTCACTCTACTCCAGCATGCCATTTTTTCCAGCAACATAGGCCCCTTTCACCTGAGTTAATCTACACACTTTTGTCAGGTGGATTAAGCTTTAACATTTTCTCCAAATCCCAATATGTATTTGAGGCCACTTCTAAGACACGTTTGGCTTTTTTTAAAAAACCATTTTCAGTCTCTAAATGACCTTTTATGTATCCTTTACAACATATTTTTCTGTTACACCTTCAAATGGCATCTTGATGCCTTTAAGTTCTGGCAGTCAATAATCCATTTGTACCTAGACAATTGTTCATGTGTACAGTATCCTAACATCTCTGTGCTTTTGTCCAGTAACATGAAGAACATGTCTGCAGTCACCAAAACTGTCCGAGATATGTATTTAGTTTGCAGTCATACACTTGCAGGTGAAAATATTTTTTCTGTTTTTAGGTGTTGAGGGTTGCTTTCCAGGCCATATTGGGTCACATCCACAAAGTCAATATGTGGTTTTGTAGCAAGTTTTAGTCAATATTACTTCGCCGTGAAGACAGATAAGGAAATTTTATACCCATGAATATGTCCAAACTCCCATCTGTTTGAGTGCGTAGTACTTTTAGTCTACACACATAGTTAATGGGACTATACTAATCTCTGGTTTGAGTGTTGTGTCACCTGGTAACATTCATGGTTATTTGCTCATGTTTTTACATTTACCACCACATTAACTTGTGTGTGTTTCTGTTTAACATTAATACATGTCCAGCTTTCTTGCAGACCAATTTGCTGCAATATTGTCCATAACTACAACGAAAAAGGCCTCTGAAACATGGTTGCTGTTGTCATTCTCCTTGTCCATGCTACACATGGTGTGCTGGAATTTGCCAGCTTCTGCAAAGTGATGGAATACATTGCAGTATTTGCAACTTTCCATATTCACTGGGCATTGCTTTGATTTCTGTTAGTTCTCATAGCACATGCAGATCTATGTGATGCTTTTAATTGGGCTCTGACTTTGAAGTCAATTGCCTCTTTTCTTCAAGCATTTCAGGGCCCTTATAATATCTGCAGTGTCAGAGCACTCTCCTTTGTTCAAAAGCTTTAGTTTGGACTAGACAACTTCATTTGCTTGACAAGTTATAATTGCTTTGTCAAAGGTTAATTCTAGGTCTTTCACTATTTTTTCCTTAGAGGTTTATACTTCCCCCCAATCCTAAGGCAAACCTGGTCTCTTATCGAGGATTCAGTTAGTTCTCCAAAACTGCATGAGCAGCTCTTCTGTCTTAGATCACAAATTCTTTTGTAGTTTCATTTTCCTTCAGTACTCTTTTTAAAGACATATTTCTCATACGTTTCTTCTTTGTGTGAAGCACATATGCCTCTGATCTCTTTAATATTGTTAACCTCCTTTGCTTTAGTTAACTGGAAACTGTTTAACACATCAAGTGTTTCAGAACAAGTTATTGTCAAACTTACGGCTATGTTCTATCTGTCTTTGTGGTGGCACTCCTCACTGGCAGATACAGAGTGAACTGCTTTTAAAACTTTTTTCTGGATGTCCTCCACATTTCCATACAGTTTTAAATCTGGTGGGGCTTTTAATTGCTCCTTCTTCTATTTGTGGCAGTTTTTTTTCCAATTGCTTTATTGCAACTTGTGGCGTGTTAAAAAGAAGCTTGGAAGAACTGTTCTATTTAATATCCAATCACAACTGGCTGTGAATTTAAAAAAAAACAAGAACTTGTAGCTCAAACTTTCTGTGTTTATCTATACTGCTACCCCACTGTCCTTAAAAGCACAGCTAAGCAGCTTGGTTCCTTTCTACTTTACAGGTGCATCTACACAAGATGCTATGTGAACATAGTGATGAACTACATCACTATAGCTTGGTACTATGGTGGCGTAGCATTGGCAGACACAAACCGTGACACTGATACTAGTGTGTAGTAGCAATGACATACTGTGCAGCAGCATGGGAAAAAACCCAGGCAGTGCTGGGACTGAGCAGTAACAACTGCTTAAGCAAGCAATAAATGACTGTGCAGTAACAACTGTGCAGTCTGGTGCATGTGTAGACACAACTTGCATTTGCCAAACCTAGAAATGAGATGGTGAAGTTACCCTCAGGGTTACCTGTGCTGCTACACTTTAACTGTCTGCCTCAGCTGCACTTGAGAGTAGCAGTGGAAGACCAGGAGCATAACAGAGTGGGCAGCTGGAGCAGCAGTCCTGGGCTTTGCCTTTGGAGGTGGGGATACAAATAGAGCAAGGAGAACTAATCTCAAGTTGCAGCAAGGGAAAAAACTCCGTCCCTGAGGATACAGTAATCAAAACCACATCTGCGCTGCTCCTATATGGTATTCAACGTGGTCCTCCTGCCACCAAATCCCAAAATTTTCCATGCCATTTCTGACTGCTGACATATCCACAGCTGCTCTCTATTCCATATCTTTACTTTTCTTGCCAGTGGGTGCTGAGTATAGGAATAGAGATTGTAGATGATAAATTTTATCTTCCCTGTTTTCAGCAACTACACTGATTCTAAATGAATTTATAAAAATAATTTCAGCAACCCTTGCTCTAAATGAAGGAATATATTGGAATATGAGAACTGACAGAAACAGTCTCTAGTGTCTATTTTAATCCACACTGAATGTTACTTCCTTAGACTGCCCATTGAATTATGAAATCTGACTATAGACAGTGTCTCCTCTAGACAAACAATGATCATTTTCTTGAGTTCATTTGTTCATGAGCAACAGACTGATGGTTAAGTAGAATAATTGAGGATCTTTAGAAGAAAAAAAAATAAAGCCATGAACAATCTTCCTGTACAACTGGGAATTTGATTTTTATCCTTAGCGTAGAAGAGAAAAATCAAGTTCATCATTGCCTACATACCATTTGCCTTCATTCTAGGCATTAGGAAGTAATTGTTATTGTTTTGTTGTCTTAAGAATGTGCAGATAAGTACTTTTTGACCAATACCCCTAGAAAGACATTTAGGTAATGGGATAGAAAGGGAGATGTTAACCTTAAGTAAGGGTTCTTGACCACTTTTTATTACCTACAATAGAACACAGAATGGAAAGAAAGCACTATCTGTAGTTGCAGGAAATTGAACTTGTGGATCACCCTGGTAAAATGCTTCAGAGGAACGTGAACAAATTAAGTTCAATGATCCTGATTTTCCTGTTAGTTATAATAATTTAGTCAGGAATAACTGAAGTTAATGGAGTCAGAGAAAAGGATTCTGTTATTTCATTTTAAAAACATCACAAGGCTCTGACCTATTCAAGGTTCACATGGACCATTCTGTCTACTTAAAAAAAAGAAAATATTTTACACTGATTTTGGTGATATTTTGTTCAACAGAAAACTGAAAAATAAAGTGGCTTAAAATCTCAGAAATGGGTGTTGTTCTCTCTAATGATTTCCAGAAATATAAAAACACAAGGTAAGACAAAAAAAATCCATATGAAATTTGGGATCCCAGAACTCTACCACTTTATAAAAATATTGGTGTGCACCTTTATGATGTGGAATCATGGTAGCAAATGGTAGTGTTATCGGGGGAGGTCGTCCCATGCAAATGCAGGTAGCAAATTTACTCATGATTAGTTACTGTGCAGTTTCACGCATGTAGACACAACCTGGAAGCCAGCTCGCTCCTGGGTCAGCCCTGCCACTAGGGGGCTGGCCCGAGGCCAGCCTCAGGGCTCTGAGCCAAGACAGCTCCTGTCTCAGACCTTTAAAAGTCTGCAGGCACTCAGAGCCCCGGGGCACACCAGCAGGGAGCTGGAGGCCTGTCCAGGCCACTGTGACCCCCTAGGCAGGCTGCAACAGCTGCTCTAGCTTGCCTGTACCCCAGCACTGCTGCTTGGCATCACAGTGCCACAAAGCTGCTAGGCCCATGCTGTCCAAGCCTGCAGTTCCTCCAGGCTGCAGCAGGTTCCAACCAGGTCCTGCCAGCTCCCAGGCCCAGCTGCAGGCAGCTTTTGGTTGCTGGGACCAGTTCCACCTGCCCACAGCCTACCCTCAGCAGTTCCTATAGGGCACTGCCATGCACATGTAGATGTGCCCACAAAGAAATAAAATTATGGTCCAAATTCATCAGTACTTGAGTTTACAGGTGCTATGGGGCATTGCCTCCGCTGCGGGGCTACCAGTCCCATGCCAGGCCCCTGCGATGGGCACTGGTGGGCATGGCCAGATTGAGCATGGCAAGAGCCAGGTGGGTGCCTGCGGGGAGGGAAGGCCACATGCCAGTGTGCTGCCACTCCAGGTGTGGCCGAAACTGCTCCAGGAGGTCCTGGAATGTGGCCTAGGTCATGCAGAATGCCTCCAGCCACTGTTCATCATCCCAGGTGTGCTGAATGATGTGCTGCTACCAGTCTTGCCCAGCCCAGCAGGCCCAGCGGTGGCAGAGCTGGAGGCCCAGAAGGGTGATTGTGACCCCAGTGTTGGCATCCTGGAGCCTGCTGTTGGTGTCTGTGCCAGGGTTCAGTCTGGTGGACAGGGTGGAGGTGGCAGGTGTGCAGTGGCAGCCCTAGGATGTTGCATGGTGAGTGGGCAGATAGTTGCTGCATGTGGGGGACCCAGGAGGGTCCAGATGGCTTTGGGCCAGGTGGCAGTAGGTGCAGTGGGCCAGCAGAACCAGTGCAGTAGCCAGCAAGAGTGTGGGGTGCTGGTCACCACTGCTAGGGGCAGGGGTTGGAGCAGCCATAGCGCAAGGAGCACAGGCGGGGAGAAGAGTGCTGCTTCTGTGCTGCGCATGCTGATCTTGGCCAGGGAAGTGGCTGGATAGACAGCAATGAGTGGGGCTGCCTTTTGAAGAGGGCTGTTGGCTGCTAGCAGTTGCAGCTGGAGCCTGGAGCTGCCCCTGGTTGCAGTAGAGATCCACTGAAGGACCTTAGGAAGTGGAAGCTGATTGGCAGCAAATCTGCTCCCACTTCCCTATATGTGTAGATGCTTTCCTAGCACTGTTTACTTGTGAGTAATTTATTTGCTAGTAAACTGGTGCCACATCAAATGCACATGTAGAAGTGCCCACAAAGAAACAGAATATGGTTCAGATTCATCAGTTAATAGGAGATAATGTCTAGCATTCCCTGTAATAGTTTTACCTTAAGGTTTAGCTCAAGATCATGGGCAAGGTTCAAGGAACTTTAGTACAAAGAGCTTTGAAAGCACTGATATGCAGTTGTGCGTCTTGTGCCACAGTATCTCAAGAATATTCTGCTTCAGTTCCTCTATAAATGGGAAGGTCTATGCTTCAGGTATCTCTAAGCAGGCTAGTTTCTGTAGCCCGTGGTGGAAAATAAAATGTGGATAATATCACAGCTTGTGACTCCCAAACCAGGTACCCATTTTCAGCTTGGTCATTTAGAGCAACCTCTGGCAGAAATTCAGAGCAAGGCTTGAACTTATACCTCAGGTATCACCATAGCTTCTGTGCCATAGCATCCCAAAAACCATGGTGAAAGGGGTAGAAGTTTGGTAGGTATTCCTTTTAATATCCGTGAGCCCTCTACAAGTGCTTCCTGTGCTCTGTGTTTGTTTTGGAAATTATCCAAAGCTTATGCTATGAGGCTAGGTAGGCCTCTCATGTCTCCCTGCAGTTGGTAGAGTAAGAAATGTTAAGTAGGTTTTTTTATATTACTCTTACATTAAGGGGGAAAAAAGAAATCCTGAAGGTGCTATTAAATAGATACTATGTTGTACCCTGGAGGTGGCTGGAATTTAATGTCAGGTGAAAAGATTCATACACATGCCATTTAAAAATCTTAGAATATCATTTAATATGCTACAAAATTTAAATCCTTACTGCTATAATTATAAGAATTTTATCATTACAGCCCTTATTATTATAACACTTTACATTACTGACAAACTCATTTCTTTTATTCCCCTCCCCCCATGTTTGCTGGTGTAATCTGTAAACTGTAACAACTACAGTTCATATGCATAGCAACCCATATATAACTGATTATATTGGTAAGTAATATGGCAGCCAGTCATCTCTATTCCCCTCACTCTCAACTTCTTTTAAAAGTATATACTCATGTGTTTCTACTGCACTATGTAGGAACCACAGTTAGTCATAGAATAGTTCTCCATTGTTTAGGTGCTATTCAACCAGAACAGAAGGAGAGAAACCTTGAGTGCAAGAGCTTCACCATAGTTTCATCCCATGCATTTTACTAATCCACTGATCCTGCATCATTTTTAAGCAAATATCCCAATATATTTAACTGATGAATTTCTATAGACATTATAGCAGTGGTCCATCAATTCCAGTGTACTGTCTCTGATGTGCTTAATACCAGCTGATTCAGAGGAAAGTTGAAGATGGCCTGCAGAAGACATTTCAATAATAATTCATCCACAGAGCCCCCAATAATTAGTTTGGTTTGAAGAATTATAATCTCTTTCAGATCCTTTGAATACCCCAAAACATCAAAGCTGACCTCAAATTTCTTACATACAATAGCTATATTCAAAGTGTTCTACAAACCTATGGCATCAAGTCTTCAGATTCTATACCATTTATTTTTTTCTCCAGATTTGGTAATTTATCCAGTTTCTCTCTACATGCTTTGGAGATAATTATTTGCATTTGTAATGTGTGCAAGCACAACATCTGCCTCTGAGTCAGTTGCTGTGTTCACTACTCAATGAAGCAATGGTGCATTTGAAATGCAGAAACATCCCTCAGATGTCGTTTCAAGTTAATGATTCTTCATGCTTTGAATGTTGCATCTTTTGCATCCCGTGTTGATTAATCTTAAAATGATACATATTACATGGATGTATTTTTATCAGTCCTCTTTTAAAAACAAAGCCACTTGATTAGAACCCTTCCAGAAAGCATCTGTTCAAGCAATAATATGTATTGGACATTAAAAAGTGGGTTATGTTATGCTTCCTAGAGCTTTTCTTTGTTTCCTCTGTTAAAGGGCATATAACTTAACAAGCTAGTTACAGTGACTCAAACTTCATGCATAACTTGAACTTCTATAAATGTCTTGTAAGTCTTCCCATCCTATCTCTTTCTTTCTGTCTTTTTTGCATCTGTGTGGGCACGTCTGCGTGTACAATTCATGCAACTAAAAATACTCTGGCTCAATTTAAGATGGAGTAAGCTAATCCCAGCATCACTGTCTTTATGTGTGTTTAAGCACAGTAATTTACTATGCTGCCAGATACCACTTATATCTGATGGAATTATCTGGTAGCGCAGTAAATTAAGCTGCTGCACTCTAATTGCCATACACATGTAGACAGTGATGCTTAGTGTGCAGCAAATTAGTCTGCTGCTCAGTAAAGTGTCTCACATAGATGTGCCCTACGTGTGGCAGGTTTAGTAGGATGAACAACTGAGCAGATGTAAATAAAAGTCATGGAGTAAATCTACAACTGTGCACTAGCCAATTAACAGAAAATTTACAATCTGGTCAGAATATGGGTGCAAATAAAATAGTGAGCTGGCCTTCTGAATAGGAATAAAGAGTTGGAAAACTTTTGAAAGGAAAATATTTAATCTAAAATGCAAAAAGTAGATTTTTTTTTAAATGACAACAATTAGTGGATGTTAGCTAAGAGATCATCTTTCATACATTATTAATTGACATGAATTTTACATTTTTATTGTTAAAACGAGGCACATCTTACAGTTTAAGCTATGTGTGTATGGAACACATCATCTAGGTAAATATGAAAAAGTAGGTAGTAAAATATTTTGTTAAACTACACAGTTCTGTAGTAACCTATATAGAATAGTCAGGGGAGTACTACCTATGGTGTTTCCCTATGGGATTTGACAAGACTTTTTCAGCCCCTGAATGCAAACTAAATGGAACACTTTGAATCAAAAATCAGCTTTTCAAAGTTCACCTTGAAGGTTGCCGTCAGCCAGAAAGAAAGAAAGAAAGAAAAGAAAGAGAAACTTAGTACAACACAGCCAACATATAATATCCTCTGCTCAGAAGCAGAGTACAGTAAAGTCAGGTTCATATTATTTTAAAAAATTCTGCAGTTCACTCACACAATATTTACCCTGAATTATTAACTTTCCTTCTGAATAAAATACAAGAGTGTTTATGTAAGGTTTCTTTGCAAGGTATACATAATTTGTTTTAAATCCTTGAAAGAGATTAATTAGATTGTGTAAAATCCAAAGGACTTTAGAAGCAAAACACTGTCACAGATATTAAAGATCATGATGGCTTCTAAATGATAAGAGGAATTACGTATTTGCTAGGTTAAAAACTGCATTTTATTATTTCAACATATAACTGATATTTTATGATGGTCTCATTCACTCATGATTTTTTTCCAAGGCAATACCAATACATAGATAGACTAAAATCTCTCAAATTTTCTACTGGATAAACATTTCTCCATGTCCCACCAGCCACCCCATTTGATGAGAGGGGGATGGCAGACTACCCTTGTCATCCTCCCCTGATTGTGGAACTGATTTACAACTGAACTCATCATGACAAAGTGCATATTTTTTTTCTGTTTTTAACCAAACTACAAGTAGAATGGGATTGAAACATCACAAAAACAGCCAATTTTCCAGCCCCATGGGGCAGAGGGCGCAGTATGAAAGGGGCTCAAATAATTCAGAGACACATCTATTACAAAGCAAAAGCACAAATTTTGTAACACAAAATCTGTAATTCTGTCTCTTATAACAGTATTTTTGGAAGACTGCACTAAGGACATGAGACTACCAAAAAATGGAGCGCTAAACCAAAAAGTGCCAAACTGGGTCAGGCTAATGATAATCCAGCCCAGTACCCTGTCTTAGACAGTAGCAAGTGATAAATGGTTTAGAGCAAGGGTGCTCAAACCTCCAGCTCACAAGCCACATCTGGTTTGTGGCACTGTTCCATACAGCCTGTGGGGCTCCCCATGGGTCCAGAAATTTGGCAGCTGGGGAACAGTGCCACCAATTACCTACTGCCAAATCTTTGGAGCCATGGGGAGCCCCATGCCCTGCATGCAGGATCCAGTGGCTAATACTAGCATTCAGGGCTCAGTGGGGATGGTGCTGGACCCCAGGACCCAATCCCAATGTGGATGGCTGAGAAGGGGTGGCACTAGGCCCCAGAGCCCAATCCTGGCAGGAGGGGAACAGGAGGAGGTGGCAGCAGGTCCCCGGGACCCAATCCTGGCATGCTGTAGACAGGGATGGTATTGGGCATTAGGGCCCAACCCTGGCACATGGGGGGCAGGAGAGGTGGAGCTGGGTTCCTGGGACCCAACCCCATGTGCAAGGGGTGGGAAGGAGTGACACTGGGGTCTCAGGACCTAATCCCAGCATGCAGGGCAGGGAGGGGGCAGTGCTGGGCCCCCAGGGTCCAATCTGGCCTGCAGATGGGCCCCATGACACTCATCTGGTCCATGGGGCCAAAAGGTTGAGTACCACTTCTTTAAAGGGAAAGTGTATGACTAGGGCATGTCTAGAGGAGTCCGTCCCCTGTCATACCTTCCATACATCAGCATCATTGGTTTAAGGCTATTGGAGGATACATTCCTGTTTCTTCTGTTAATTTCCTGATGGACCTTTGCTCCATAAACCTGCCTAATCCCTTTTTTGAATTGGTTATACTGTCTGCTTCTATAGCCTCCTGTGGCAAGGCGTCCCACAAAGTTAATACTGATGGTACCCAGAAGGCAATTACTTAAAAATGTGGAAAATGTGAAGTGGCAGACATTTTGGTTTGCTAGGCTGCAGAATAATTGGTTTTGCTTTCTATTCAAGACACAAGGGGATGTACATGTGAGTGTGTGTGCTCATTAAGAGGAATTTCTTGCAAGATACTGTTTACAGAAACTGATTCAAAGGAAAATCATTTGTATGTAATCTATTATGCACCTACTCCAATTCCATTGAATTCAGTCCCTCAATTGACTTGGATCATACATTATATTACACTTTCACTTGGTGGAAGAAAATATTCCTGACTTCAAGAAAAAAAAATACTCTAAACGCATGGGAAAAACTTATCATTATAAAGTGCATGAATGTGATTAAGTGGGACACTCAGTTTAGTTTAAATGTTGATAATGCAAATTGATTTAAATATATAGAGTTAATATATGGTAAAGGATTAGTAGATCAAAACAAATTGAGATTAAAAATAATGCTAACTATAATATTGTAATATTGTGTCTTAACTGTTTAGTTCCTCCGTATTTTAAAATATTGACCAAAGTCAAACTGTATATAGTGAGTCATACATAAACTAGGGGAGAAGGGCAAGACAGGGAAATCACACTCCACAGTTTAAAGAGTTATAATATTATTCAAAGTGATTTTTACAGACATTTTTGTGTATTGAGATATTACTACATCTTCTAACAATTGACTTTGGGCTGAGTCACAGTTCATTTACAACACATTTACTATCATTCTTATACTGCTTTAATCAATATGCTGACAAAAGCACCTGTTTTGCCCAAAGCACTTGCTTTGGTATGTAACTCACAGAGGCATGCATTTTATTTCCTGTTGGTTTAAGTAGAAATGACCACAGATTTAAACAACTGTACAGGCCAAAAGAGCACTGGGGAAAAACAGAGCAAAAAGATTGCATGATACATTATGTCTCGGATATTCACAGATATGTGTGATTTCATTTTAGCTACTGGTAAATGAAATCATCCAAAACTCTACTTGAAACCTTGCCATTAAGCACACGTTTGCAGAAAGCTTTCCAAGTTATTTGAGAGAGAGAGAAACAGGTAAGAACCTACTCCTTTTCTGCAGCATAGCTAACCCTAAAGGAGGACACCTTCCCAGGACCCAGTCCCCAAAATATTGACAATCAAAACAGAATTGGGTAGACATTATTGTAATAATATTGCCAATAATAAGTATTGTAATAATAATAAGATGTAAGGTGTGTCACAAATCATGCACTGCTCAAATACTAAATCTTGTTTTGCATTCCAGCAAGCATGAAAAAGTGCAACAGAAGAAACAGACATCATCTTGGATTAGCCCACCATAAAAGGAAGAAAGAAAGCAAGCTGAAAATTGTTAGAAGAGTTGATTTCACTACATGTTTATGTTAATAGGGTATTTGACTTTTGAATGCTTCATAAACCTTGTTATGTTCAGTGCTATTTGAGGTAGTAAAACAGCTGGAACTCTGCCAGAAGCTTTAATTGGAATCAGCTTAGCAGGGGCTGACAAGGTTTCCTAGTGTTTAGTTTCAAACTTATTATAAAAATGCAAAATGATGTGCTATTTATTTTCTATTCGTCTTTGGTGTATGCCCATAAAGGTGAGACATAGCTGTGTTAGAAAATAGAACATTTTTTTCTGGTATGCCCCAGGCCAGTGCTTTGAAGAAGGCAGCATGGGTATTGTCTTCTATAATTAGACATTGCCTGGTATCTGATATTACAAAGATTGTCACGGAGTTATTTTCTTCTGCACAACTTGGTTACTGATGCACAGAAGTCAGATTATCCACGTTAGCATTAGATCTCTCTGCCATGGCATCAGAAAGTACCTTTGATGAAATCATCAACTTGGTTGCTTTCCTTACTTCAGAGAAAAAATGGTAGTGTAGATTAGTTCTTTATTTGACAAAGGTCAAATAACTTGTTATTCTGGGGCCCCAATCATGCAGCCTAATCCAAATCTGGATCAGGATCAGACCTCTGATTATGCAGCACATTAATTCCTTTTCTGTAGTGCAGGGTCAAAGGATTTCTTCATTCATTTTCTATCAACATGACTTAATACATTAAAAACTCCTTCTCCCCCACATGCTCAGAATGTCTGCATAATTTCTTGGAATTCTATACTTGTTATATTTAGGTCGTAGAGAAATGTAACAGATATAGAAAAATGACTCCACCAAGGCTGTTAAGATAGGAATGAATCCCAGGGCAACGCTACATTGTCAAGAGGCCAAAAGTAGTCAAGAAAGTCATGTCTGACATAAACACAGTTCTCAAAGTTTTAATAGAATATCTTCACCTTGGAAAACTTTTCATTCCTGGAAAATACCACTCAATCAGTGAAACTAGTTCTGGTCGGGTATTTACTATCACAGACAGCACTGCAACAATTCTCACTGATTATTCTACTATTCTCTTAACTTTCATATTTAAGATGTAGGCTGAATTACAAAAATGAAGGCGAGTTCCCTTGTTGTCAATAGAGGTGGTAGTTTGATGATTAGCTAGCTTTAAAAAGCCCCTACCTTCTAATTTCTCTAGAGTCTAAAAATGATGTTGACAGCCAGGATTCCAACCATGGGTTACTGTGATGCAAATGCTTGAACTCAAGAGACTGGGACTATCCAAGGGTCTTTTGGGTACAGAGAAATATGTAGTTCATTTCATACCAGTAGAATCATATTGTTAACTATTTATAATACATTTTACATACAAGTTCATTCATTCTCCATAAAAGTCCCAGCTGCTGCTGCTCTCTCTCACTCTGATTTTGTATTTGCAAAGATTACTAATTTTCTGTAGTTAACTCTATCTTAGGAACATTGCCCTGCAGAAAAAAAGATAGAATCTGCTGAATTAAACTCTCCCCTGCCATGGTAAATTACTAAGTAAATTAGCTATATTGTGAACTTTATGTCTAGAAACAGACAGCTGATATCACTAAGAGCATTATTTAGTAAACTTGTGGTTAATAAAAATAGATAAAATGCTTTCAACTTCTGTGATGGTAACACAGAAGAGCTGCACCAGTATTCTAACAGTTCCTTTTTTCTTTCCCTAATTTTCTGTGTTCTTATTGTTGCACTTATAGAAATGAAAATAAATCTGTTAAGTTAAAGTACTTTGTTCTTCTGATTTCCAGGAACACACTAGTGGTAGAAACCTGTATGATAAAAAAATGCAGGAATCACCAGCCTCAAGGTTCCAGTAGAGAGTTGGGCAATAAGTAGCAATTGAGAGCCAAGGTCTGTTTATGCTCAATTTATCTTTCTTGGTGAAAAGGTTTTCTACCCCCACCCCATAGAGGGAGATCTTTGAGAGCAGCTGACATAACTGGGCCAGTTGCTTTTTATTTCTAGGTTGCTGTGTAGTATACATGAAAGCAATCCTCTGTGCTCAGCAATTGCCCAATAAAGCTCAACATCTTCCACTATTATAGTCATAGTTAATTCAGGAACACCCTCCTTAAAGTCCTGTGAAAACAGGAACCAACACAAGTTGAATCAGCAACTAATGAACATACTGTTTCATCCTTGGAGTTTTAACCATTCTATACTTTTATTTATCTCAATGAAATGCCTCGTGTTAATGGTAAATACAAAAACATTAAGAGACTTTATTTACAGGATTTAAAAAATCCTTTTAAAGACTTCAATATTTTAGTGCTGCAAGTGGTTAATGTAGTACATTGCATTAAATAACCTGTATGTTGATCTACTTTTGATCCAGAGCACTGGAGTAAAGCAATGCATTCATATTCTTAGATTGGTTCATTTTCAGGAGCACACAGACATATAGCTATGCTAAACGTAGCCTGATGTACTTATAGTGCAAAATGTAGTTGAATCAAAAATCATTCATGCATGCTCCCTCACTGAGAGGACTGCTAGAGAACTGGGATGTCTTTCCTTTTCATTAAACATAAAGATGTTCAAAGCTCAATGTGGAGAAAGAACTATTTAAATAAATTGTAAACATGGGAAATCTCCCTCTTTTTTAAAGACATTTTGCTTTGGTTGATATAAAGACATCTAAGATATTTTGAAAATGAAGACTTTTATAATATTTTTAGGACTTATAATTAGGTCTGTGTTTGGTCAATGATGGAAAGAGCCTAGGACAAATACAGGAAATTAATGACTGATAGATATTGAGACTGGAATCACATGAGGACACAGGAATTGCTCTTCACCATCAACACAGGTTACAGCTGCCCACAGCTCATCTGTTCTGTTTTGTTGAAAGTGGTGATGAGAGGTTCTCACATTATATATCCTGCTCATTTCACCTAGCTCTCTTGCTGTTACAAACAGTATTTTCTCTACATAGCTCACTCTTATTCTAGCCAAAACCCTTCAGTTTAATCGAATGAGTTACTCCCTTGCTCAAAGTTGTGCATGCAGCCCCTCTTCATATCAACCCTCTATTATCATAGTTCACTTACTTACTGAGATACTCACCCTAGTTTTCATATCTGATCCCTTCATACTTAAACCTAAAGTTTCATGAAAGCCTTATTTCTGGGTTTTATTGTTTCAAAAGCACAATGTAAGACATTCCACATAACTTCACTAGTTTGTTAGCTATGGTTATCATGTAGCCAAGCCACATATAATTGGTCCACTTGAGTGATCTCAGTGAGCATCAGTAAAGTTTACTAGTTATAGTTTCGTTTCTTAAAAATATCACAAACCACCCCTCCCTTCAGCCAAGGACCATATTCCATCTTTACTGTCAGCAAAAGGAGCTGCTAACTTGATGCAGAACTGTCCATGAATGTGAGTCACCATGAGTTTGGTAGGAAACTGATGATTACTAATGTATGTGCATGAGGAGTGTTGTGTGAATGAAGGTTGGGGGTCCGTGGGGCAGGGAGAGGAGCAGAGCATGCAGCAATAACTTTATTAAAGAGCATATTTAAAACATCTAGAGCTTTATAAGGACTCCTGGATTAGGTTTCTCAGGAAAAAAAATAATTAGGAGACAGCTTAATGTTGCAATATACAGGGAATGGAGCAGATATACAATACTTCAAGCATTACTTAAATGTACCTTCTTTCATTTGTAAACTGGCTTTTAAAAGTGCTTGTACTATCATCACTGACAAGGAAGATGTGGAAAAACAGCTGCAAACCATTGGTGTCCTCCTTTTGGTTTAGAGCTTTCTGCAATTAAGTCACATCAGAGAACTGTTTTATTTTTTTAATATGAGAGACTAATGTGTGACCTTTGATCTTAATTATCCTCCATGGAATCTGGGGAAATGTAATTAGTTGAGTGGATATTTTAATGGAAGTATTTTGTACAGGGGAGATGTTGGTTAATTAAATAAAAGAGTATCATTTCCTGAGGCTAGGTCTACCCTAGAAATTTATGCCATTACAGTAACACAGTTTACAGGCATTCTATTTTTTAACAATGCATCTGTAGTAGTAAGTGCTGTGGTATTGGTGCAGATATAGTGGCAAAAACACTTGGGTAAACTGGCATAAGCTATGCCAGTGAAAAGAACAACCTTTTGTTCCATCAGCATAAAATAACTCCATATTTGGGAGGCTTTCCTGGAATAGGTCTTATAGTAAACCTTTTCTAATGCAGCCTAGACCTGAGATACCTTTTTGTGGGCAAGGGATAGGAGAAGGTTACCTGGCTTATCCATGTAAGAATCCAAAGATATTTTTTTAAATCTAGAGAAAGTTTTTAAAGCTTTTAAAGAAGGATCGATAATCTCTTTCTGCATAGAAGGATTGATCCGAATGCTCAAATTTAACGCTTTTTTTGACAAGGTAAAACCCAGTTGCTGATAAAGCCAAATTGGAAAACAAAGAAGACTTATTAGAGACATACCTACTGGGGCCGAAAAGGACATGTAGAAGCATGATAGTCAGATACAGAGATTATTTTTTTTCAGATCTATGAGGTCTTTATATATGCTGTGGCATCTAGGGGAGAGATGACACAGGAACTAATAATTTCTTTCCCCTTCTTCCTATAGCATAGCCCACTGGGAGAAAATGGGTTCCAGGGAAACCTCTCCTTTGCTCTGCCATGCACAATTGTGATATAATGATATCTAATTGTTTACATTTTTAAATATAAGATTTACAGACATTGTATACCAATGATTATTATGCTTAATTTGGGTTGAAGTTGGACTTTAGGAGGACCACCCACCTCAGAATAGCCAATACTTCAGGGGTTAGGCACTCACTCACCCATATTCAAGTCAGTGCCCTGCCTGATTTACAGGGCAGACTTGAATCAGTCTCCTATATTCCAGGTGAGTTCTCTAAACATCAAGCCACTAGGTGTTCTAGTGAATGTAAGGCCTTTGAAATTCTCCTCTGATATTCACATGTATAAGATTAGGAGTTAGTAACATATAGTTTATGGGGTGGATCCAGCCTGCAGAGCTATTGGATCCCATCTGTGGAGCCAGGGACTTTGGCAGTGAGAAATTTTGGCAGTGTTCACAGTGATGGGAGTCTTCACCTATGTTGTAGTCAGGCAGCATGGAGAAGTGTTGGCTCATCTCAGATCTGAACTTGGTCTTTCTGGCCTGCTGATCTACATAAAACTAAATGAAACTGCATAACTACCCCCCTGAAAATGGGTGATCATTTTACTCAAAGTATCAATGACTTTATAGCTGCTTGGGAGAAGCTACCAAAAGAGATTTGCCCAGGTATCTGTCCTGAGTCTGGTACTGTTCATTAGTGACTTGGAGGATGGGATTAAGTGTACGCTTAGTAAACTTGCAGTTGATACCAAGCTAGGTGAGTAGCAAATACTATAGACGTGAGGATTCAAAATAACTTTGGTAATTAAAAAAAAGAAAGATCTGAAATAAATCAAGTGAAATTCAGTAAGATTTCATAGATTTCATAGACATTAGGGCTGGAAGGGACTGTAGAAGATCATCGAGTCCAGCCCCCTGCCCCAAGGGCAGGAAGTCAGCTGGGATCATAGGATCCCAGCAAGATAAACATCCAAATTTCTCTTGAAGGTGTTCAAAGTAGGTGCTTGAACCAATGCTGATGGCAGGCTATTCTAGACCTTGGGGGCTCGGACAGTAAAAAAGTTCTTCCTTATGTCGAGCCTGAAATGGTCTTGCAGGAGTTTATAACCATTCAACCTTGTCACCCCTTGGGGTGATCTGGTGAACAAACGGTCCCCCAGATCCTGGTGAACACCCCTTATAAACTTATAGGTGGCCATAAGATAGCCCCTACACCTGCGCATTTCCAAGCTGAAGAGCCCCATGGCTCTCAGCCTGTCATCGTAAGGTCTGTTTTCCTGACCTCTGATCAGGCGCATGGCTCTTCTCTGGACTCTCTCAAGCTTCTCCACATCCTTTTTGAATTGTGGAGCCCAAAACTAGATGCAGTACTCTGGCTGTGGCCTCCCCAAGGCCGAGTACAAAGGGAGAATGACATCCCGGGATTTGATTGAGAAGCATCTATGGATGCAAACCAGCATTTTGCTCGCTTTACTAGCCGCAGCATTACATTGAAGGCTCATGTTCATCTTGTGGTGACCCCCAAGTCCCTCTCGTCCATAGTGTTAGCCAGCGTACCACTGCCAAGCTTATAGGCATGCTGCAGGTTCGTCTTCCCAAGGTGGAGAACCTTGAATTTTTTGGTGTTAAGCACCATCAGGTTCTCATCTGCCCATTTCCTGAGTCTGTCAAGGTCAGCCTGGATCGCTCTCTTGTCCTCAGGTGTGGATGTTTTATCCCAAAGTTTGGTATCATTGGTGAACTTGGCCAGTCTGCTTCTGACTGCAATGTCCACATCATTATAGTTTCATAGTTTGATAGTTTGTAGGGTCAGAAGGGACCTGAGCAGATCGTCGAGTCTGACCCGCTGCCATGGCAGGAAGGAGTACTGGGGTCAAATGACCACAGCAAGGTCATCTAGCCTCCTCTTAAAGACCCCCAGGGTAGCAGCCAGCACCACTTCTCTTGGAAGGTGGTTCCAGATCCTAGCCACCCTGACTGTGAAGTAGTGCCTCCTGATATCAAACCTGAACCTACACTCTGTCAGCTTGTGACCGTTATTCCTAGTCACTCCTGGTAGTGCTTGGGGGAACAGGGACTTCCCCAATGCCTGCTGGTCCCCTCTGACTAGTTTGTAATAGGTCACTAGATCCCCCCTCAGCTTTCTCTTCTGGAGGCTGAACAGGTTCAGGTCCCATAGCTTCTCCTCATAGGGCCTGCCATACTGCCCCCTGATCATGCGAGTGACCCTCCTCTGTACCCTCTCCACATTGTCCACATCCCTCCTGAAGTGCGGCACCCAGAACTCGACACAGTTCTCCAGTTGTGGCCTGACCAGTGTTGCATAGAGGGGGAGGATCACCTCCTTGAACCTGTTCGAGATGCATGACAAGGTGTGGTTGGCCTTCCTAACTGCATCCCCACACAGCCGGCCCATGTTCATCTTGGCATCAGTGCTGACTCCAAGGTCCTTTTCTGCCTCTATACTGATGAGAAGGGAGTTCCCCAGCCTGTAGGTATGGTGCTGGTTCTTCCTCCCCAGCTGCAGCACTTTGCACTTGTCAGTGTTGAAACCAATCCTGTTCTCATTCGCCCACCCCTGTAACCTGTCTAGGTCTGATTGCAGCCTATTCCTCCCTTCTAGCGTACCCACATCCCCCCACATCTTAGTGTCATCAGCAAATTTGAACAGGGTGCTTTTTGCCCCCTCGTCCAAGTCACTGATGAAGATGTTGAACAGTGCGGGCCCAAGGACCGAGTCCAGCGGAACCCCACTGCCCACATCCCTCCAGATCAAAAATGACCTGTCCACTACCACTCTCTAGGTGCGACCCTCCAGCCAGTTGGTGACCCATTTGACTGTGTAGGTGTCGACACTGCAGTCCCCCAGTTTCTTAATGAGAATGGGGTGAGAGACAGTGTTGAAGGCCTTCCAAAAGTCCAGGGAGACTATGTCCACTGCTACCCCTGTATCTAAGGATTTGGTGACCTGGTTGTAGAAGGCCACCAGGTTGGTCTGACAGGACCTGCCTCTAATGAACCCATGTTGGTTGCCCCTAAGCATAATCTCCCCTGCTGGCCTCTTGTGCACATATGCCAGAATAATTTTCTCAAAAAGCTTGCCCAGGACTGAGGTAAGAGTAACTGGCCTATAGTTTCCCAGGTCCTCCTTCTTCCCCTTTTTGAAGTTGGGAACCACATTGGCCCTCTTCCAGTCCTCTGGCACCACTCCAGAGCACCACAAGTGCTCGTAAAGCTATGCCAGTGGTCCCGCAATGACCTCAGCTAATTCCCTCAGTACTCTAGGGTGCAGATTGTCAGGACCAGCTGATTTGAATACATCCAGTCCCTCCAGAAGTTCCCTAACTAGTTCCTCACTAACCCTTGGCCTAGGTGCGCCTCCCCTGGGGTCCGAGGGGGGTCCAGTGGGGGTGGGTGGCTGTTCCGGTTCCTGCTCGGGAAAATGGAGGCAAAGAAATTGTTAAACCAGCTTTGTCATCTGGTGTGAAGACCAAATTTCCTAGCTTGTCTTGCAGGGGCCCCATGTTACCCGGAACCTTCTTTTTGCCCCCTATGTATTTAAAAAAGGACTTCTTGTTGTCCTTGATCAGGGAAGCTAGTCCCAGTTCCATCTCCACCTTGGCCTTCCTGACTGCCCCCCTGCACACCTGAGCAACTGCAGTATACTAATCCCTGGTGATGGCTCCTCCCTTCCATTGGGTGTATGTCTCCCTTTTAGCTAGGAGACATTCCCAGATGCTTTTGGTCAGCCATGCGGGCTTTTGCGCCCTCCTGCCCCCTTTGATCCATGTCGAGATTACCTCCCTTGGGCTTGGAGGATCATCTCCTTAAGGAGTGACCACACTTTTTGGATACTTGGCTCCCCTCCCCTCGGGGACCTTAGTGCTTCCCCGACTATTCTCCTTAGCTCATTGAAGTTTGCCCTCCTGAAATCTAGGACTGCTGCTTTGCTGTAGGCCTTTGCCACCTTGCCCTGGATGGTGAATTCCAGCAGGCTATGATCGCTGTTGCCCAGGTGGTCAAGCACCCCTCACCCCCTCACCCTGTCGTCACCCATGGCCAGCACCAGGTTCAACAAGGCATCTCCCCTGGTGGGGCTGTGCACCTCCTGGGCTAGATGGAGGTCCTGCATTCTGGCTAGGAACCTACATGAGTGGTCAGACCTGGCTGACTGTTTTTCCCAGCAGATGTCTGGAAAGTTCAGGTCACCCATGATGACCATGTCCTTTTACCTAACTACCTCCGTGAGCTGACTTAAGAATTTCTGGTCTAGCTCTTCCCCTTGGTTGGGTGGTCTGTAGTAGACCACCGTTAAATCTCTTTCCCCTTGACTGCTTCGTATTCTAACCCAGAGCACTTCAGAGTGCCCCTCCTCAGATTCTTTGCTAATTGATGAGGATGTGTATTCCTCCTTAATGTAGAGCGCCACACCCCTACCTTTCCTCCCTGTCCTATCCCTCCTGCACAGCCTATAGTCCTTTATATTCACCACCCAGTCATGCGTTGGGTCCCACCATGTTTCAGTGAGCCTCACTATGTCTGGATTGGTGTCAGGTAGCAGGAGGGTAAGTTCCTCTTGCTTGTTTCCCATACTATGAGTGTTTGTGTAGAGGCATTTGAGGCCTCCTGAGGATGTGTGCATTGGCCCCCTACTTTCAGCATTACCCTGGCTTCTGTTCCTTACCTGCGTATATATTCCACTCGTCGGTCTAGGCTGGGCTGTACTTGTGGGTGTTGCTTGGTTTGGCAGTCCAAGGCTTCCTTCACCCTCATCTTCCCCTTCCCCAGTGAGCCTAGTTTAAACCCCGTCAGAGGAGATCTGCCAACCTGGAAGAAAACACACGCTTACCTTTAGGAGAAAGGTGGAGCCTATCCCATCTGAGCATATCTCTGGTCATAATGTGTGGGTCGTTGTCGAGGAAACCAAAGCCCGCCTCGAGACACCATTCCCGAAGCTGCTAGTTGGTCTCTGCGATGTATGTAGCATGCTGTCTTCCATGTCTGCTCACTGGTAGGACAGAAGAGGAAACCACCTGTGCACCTGTCTCCTTCAGCATGCCCCCCAGAGCATGGTAGTCCACCATAAGGTGATAAGAGCTTCTCCTGGCTGCATCATTAGTACCCACATGGATTAGGACCATGGGGTAGTAATTGGTGGGCTGGATCATGGCCTGGATCATCCCCTTCGTGTCTTGAATCTTTGCTCTGGGTAGGAAGGAATTAATGAATATGTTGAACAATATAGGTCCAAAGACAGAGCCTTGAGGGACTCCACTGGTCACAGGGCACCATGATGATTGACTTCCATCAACCACCACCCTCTGGGTCCAACCATGGAGCCAATTCCCCAGTCAGCAGATTGTGGTAGACCCGAGGCTGCAGTTGGCCAGTTTTGCCAAGAGGTGATCATGGGATACCAGACTGAAGGCTTTTTTGAAGTCAAGATATACAACATGAATCTCATCTCCTTTGTCCAGGTGTTAGGTCCCCTGGTCATAAAAGGAAATAGGATTGGTCAAGCAAGACCTACCCACAACAAACCCATGCTGGCTATCCCTCAGGATGTTGCCATTGACCAGTCCATTAGGAACGGCCTCTTTGATAATCTTTTCTAAGAACTTACCCCGGATAGAGGTCAGGCCTTTAGTTTTCTAGATCCACTTTCCTCCCTTTCTTGAAGATAGGCACCACATTTCCCTTCTTCCAATCTTTGCTCATTTCACCAGAGCGCCAGGAGTTCTTGAAGATCTGTGCCAGGGGCTGAGCTATGATGCTTGCCAGCTTCTTGAGTACCCTTGGGTGTAAACCATCAGGGCCGGCTGACTTGAAGGTGTCCAGCCTCTCAAGGTGTTCCTTCATGAGATCAGCATTGATGGAGGGCAAGGACTCTCCCTCACCAGGGCCTCCCTGTCCCGTAATGGGCAGGAGGGTTTCATGGGACTGGTGAAAGACCGATGCAAAGTACCCATTTAGTAGATTGGCTTTTTCCTGGGCATCTGGTTTAACAGGGGTCCAATGTTGCCCTTGCTTTTCCTCTGACTCCTCACATATCTAAAAAAAGACTTTATATTATCCTTGATACTACTAGCCAGTTGGAGTTCCGTCGCAGCCTTGCCTTTCCTGCTTTGCTCCATGCAGGTCTGGATCAGTGCAGAGTATTCCTTCTTGGAGGTGAATCCCATCCTCCATCCTTTGTAGGTCTTTCTTTTTAGACACAGGAGGTATGCTAGTTCCTTGCTGAGCCAAGGGGACTGCTGTGCCCTTTTTCTGCCTTTCCTTTGAGATGGAATAGACTTATCTTGTGCATCTATGATTGCTCCCTTAAGGAGCAACCACTCTTCCTGAACTCCCCTCCCCTGGGGTTGTGGTCCCTTAGGGCCTCACTGAAAAGTCTCCTGAGCTTGTCAAAGTCAGTTTTCCTGAAGTTGAGGACTTCTGTATTGCTGACTGACTTGACAGCTTTA
The DNA here is from genome assembly GCF_001723895.1 of Crocodylus porosus. Taxonomy (NCBI): domain Eukaryota; kingdom Metazoa; phylum Chordata; order Crocodylia; family Crocodylidae; genus Crocodylus; species Crocodylus porosus. Next base: position 176,685,940 of record NW_017728886.1, on the reverse strand, counting down.
TGATGGATGGTGAAGATGATTCAGCTCATGGTCACTGTCACCCAGCTTCCCTTCAATCGTTAGGTCACTGATTAGGTTGTCCCCAGTTGCCATTATCAGGACGAGCAGTGCTTTACTTCTCATTGGCCCATAGACTTCATGCGTCAGATAGAGGTCATCCACACATGAGAGGAAGCTTTGCAACCACTCAGATTTGGCTGAGCGGTCTTCCCATGTGATGTCTGGGTAGTTGAAGTCTCCCATGACAACCATGGACTGGGAGCATGTAGCTTCAGCAAATTCCCTGGTGAACTCCTGGTCAAGTTCTTGACTTTGGGTGGGAGGTCTGTAGTAGTACACTCCCACCATTGTGTCCCCTGTGCCATGTTCCCCATGGATTTTAACCTGGAGGGTCTCCAGTTGTCCACCCTGGGGCCAATGTCAGCTTGCAGAAATGCACAGCTCTCCTTGACATAGAGAGCTACACCCCAACCCCTTTTGTCCACTCTATCTCTTCTGTACAGGGTATAGCTGTCTGTACCTGTGGTCCAGTCATGGGTGGAGCCCCACCAGGTCTCTGTTATCCTTATGACATTATAATTATTTGTGTTAAGCAGGAGGACAAATTTCTCTTGTTTATTCCCCAAGCTCCTGGCATTTGTGTACAGGCATGCAAATGTCTCCTTGGGGGCCCTTGCTTTGCCTACAGATTGTTTCAGGGCTGAGACGGGGTGGGCTCCCTTCAGTGGCTTGTCTTGCTGGCTTTGCAAGTGTTCCTCAGTGGTAGCAGTGGTAGTAGTCCCCCCATCCTCTGGTGGGCTTAGTTTAAAGCCCAGTGGAGCAGGTCAGCCAGTTTGGCTGAGAAGAGCCTACTCTCGAGTGGAGAGAGGTGGAGAGAGGTGGAGGCTATCCCTTCCTAGCAGCTCACTACCTCTCTCACCAAAGAGTGGACTGTGGTCATGGAAGCCAAAGCCTTCCTGATAACACCAGCACCGCAGTCTTTGGTTCACTATCTCAATCCTCCTCTCCCTCCTCAGCCTGTAGCCTGAAACCAGAAGGATCAAAGAAAACACCACCTGAGCCCCCAACCCCTTAATCCCTGCTCCCAAATCCCTGTAGCACTTCATGACCTAGCTGGGAGGGTTCCGAGCCGTGTCATTGGTGCCCACATGGATAAGGAGCATGGGGTAGTGGTCAGTGGGCTGGAGGAGCTTAGGTATCTTCTCTGCAGTGTCTCAGAGCTGGGCTCCTGGGAAGCATCAGATTTCCTGGGCTAAGGGGTCAAGGTGGCAGTCCCCCTTAGGATGGAGTCTCCCATGACAAACACTTTGTGTTTTGTCTTAGGGAGAGAGGGGTGGTAGCTACAGTTGAGCCTGTGTTGCCTGTGGGAGCTGGCAGCTTAACAGGCTCTTCTGGGGCTGCAAGAGGTTCATACCTGTTGGAAAGCTCCAGCAGTGGGGGGAACTTGGTGTGGGCCTTGGGGCCCTTGACTACCTTGGTCCATCCCCTTGGCTGGACAGGATGGGAGGGCCTGGTCTCCTCCCTTGTCCTGGAGGGTGACCATGGTCTACCTTTGGCCTCCCAGGGGAGAAGGGCCTGGCAGTAGGAGTTGATGTCCTGCTCACCATCCCTATAAAGTTTTATAGTACTATACATGGGAGGGTGGGGTGGGGGGTGGAATAAAATATAAAAATGGGGACCACTGCAATATTGCAGCCTAGTCCAAGAAAGATTTGGGAGTTACAGTGGGCTGTAAGTCAACAGTGTAATGCTACTGAAAAAATAAAGACTGATTAGCATACTGGGATTTATTAACAGGAGTGTTGCATGCAAGTCAAAGGAGGTAACTATCAAGACCTAGTAAGGCCTCACTTGGAGAACTGTGTCCAGGTCCTGGCACTACATTTTAAGAAAGATGCGGATAAACTGTAAAGAGCTCATAAGAGAGCAACAAAAATGATTAGAGGTCTCAGAAACATGACATGAAAATAGAAAGAACTGGGATTATAAAATCTGGCAAAGAGAGCACTAAAGAGTGATTTGATAACAGTTTTTAAATCTAGGAAGGGTAGTTATAAAGAAGATGGTGATCAATTGTTTTCTGTATCGGGGGGATTGGACAAGAAGTAACAGATTTTCAATTACAATAAGGGAGTTTTAGGTTAAATATTAGGAAAAAATTTCTAACTATTAAAGTGGTTAAGTATTGGAAAAGATAGCCAGAGAGGTTGCAGAAACATAGTCACTATAGTCACTATAATTTTTTAAGTGCAGATTGGACAGTCTGGAATTGTTTTGTGGTGACTCTGCCTTGAGAAGAAGTTTGAATTCATAAGGTCCCTTCCAGTTCTGTTTTTCTCTAATTCTATGCGTCTCTCTCTCGCGCGCTCTCTCTCTCTCTCCCCCTTTCTCTCTTTCATAAAAAACCCTTTGCCATATGTTGGCTATATTTTTATATATAATGAAAATATATCTTGAAACCTTATAATAATTTACTCCAGTTTGAAATGCTACTATTTTGATTGTCTACCATCTAACACACACTTTGCAAATGTGTTAAAGACTGTAGAAGGTCCATAGCAGTGGAGAATAAGGCCCCATTTCCTCATATGTCTGTTAAAGTGCCTTGCACCCTTTTAGTTAATAAAACTAGGAATCTTGAGTCTATTCTTTTGCCAGGCAGCAGGAATCAAACAAATTAGCCTGAAAGTTTGGTGTGGTTATTGTGTTTTGCAACTTATTCTTCATTTCCCCCCTATTTTAACTTTTAAAATTATAGAAAGTTTTTACTAACTTTTCTTGGTTCTTCATTGAGACATTCCGTTTTGAATTGTCCTTCTTAAGCCATAGACAACCTTCTCTGAAGAAACAAGCCTGTCTCTTTTCCAAGCCTGCTGTTCTGGCCCTCCCCTGGGACTTTTTCTTTCTCTCCAAACATTAGTCATTTTTACAGATGCAGCAGCCTTTTATTCTCTTAACAATGAGGACTCTCTCTAATCAAACATTTTAAAACTGCCTCCACTGGTTCCCTGTTCTAAGGCTAAAAGACTTAACAAGTCCTTTAGGACTAGAGAAATCAGCAACTGCTACCAGTCTATAGTTCTTTGGGCTTTTCCTTCTCTTGTTATGGATATTATAACTTTCCTCCTATAGCCTTGATTCCCCAAACACTTACGTATACCCTTAACGTTAGTAAAGTGCAAATAGTTGAGCCACTCAAATAAGAAAAGTTAAGGGCACGTATAAAGTTGGTTGGAGCTTTTTTAGTGAAAAAGAGTGTTGCTGCCATCAGCTGAGCCAAACATGTTTTGTAATAACGTCTTAGAATTAACTGTCCTTCATCAAATTATATGCAGAGACCTTATGCAACCTCGCTTAGTTTTGTAGTAGGCTTCTAAGGAGCTCTGCTTTCTAAGGTCAGATCCACCATACAGTCTACCTTGGGTCCTGGGTTTCTGTAGTTCTAGGATCCCACCATGTGGACTGTGCTAGGCATGGAGACATTGAGCTTCTGGGATTCCTGGTATATGTTCTAGGCTCTCTGCCACTGAGCCAGGAGCTTTGGCAGACCCTTTCATGCTCTAGTCTAGGCTTCTGCCTCTGATGCTAAGAATCAAAAGACTTTCAGGCTTGCTCTGCAAGTGAAACTGGAAGTCTGGAATTCTTAGGATGGGCTTTCAGGTTCCACAGCTGTGGGACTGCCAATGGTGGGGGATTTTCCCAGCAGCTGTGCCCAAAACTGACAGAGTGATGAGCACAAACACATGTGTGACTTTCCTCTGGTCAAGTTCCACAGATATAACTACTTAGTTACTTTTGCAAGTGCTTTGTGATCCTTGTATGAAAGGCCCTACATGCGATTACAGTATTATCTGAATTTTGTATAGTATGCTAAGACCTGAGATTTAAGCATTGGGAATTACAGTCCCAATAGCATGGCTGAAGTCATTTTCACTACCCTTCTTCAAAATCAGAGTCTGTGCACATCTATTTTACAAAGCAGGAGGTGGGCCTAGTTTTCTGGTTACAGAACTGCTTAATACCTTTGGGATTAGCCCTAATTAAATAATAACAGTTGAATTTTACAACTGAGGGCAGCTGATGCAAGAATGAACACTGAGTTTGTTAGTAATTATTGCTCTTAATTTCTGCAGTTTCTGAAGCTTTTTAAAAATTTATTATTCTTTCAACAACAGAGTGGGTTCACTACTGCATAGTATATGTTAGACTTGTGAATTCCCCAAGGGAGGTTTAACAAAATTGTATTCTTTCAATTTTTTTCATAAGAAGAATGACTTTGTCTCAGAGGACTCAAAGGGAAAACAATTTTAGTGTTTTCAGCTTTCTGTCCACAGTGGAAATGACTAATTTTAATTAGGTAGGTATCTAAATACCTCTGAGGATCTGGGCCTGAGTGTTTTGCCGAGGGTCATGAAGGAAATATGTGGTTGAGTTTGGAATTGAATCCATGTCTTCTGAGTCCCAAGGTTACTGCCTTAAACACTATCCTCATGCCCCTATTCTCCATGCTTGCTAACCTGAACTAGCACAGGAACATAATATGAAGGCAAAGATTAGACTAACCAACAAAAATTGAATCAATTCAGGCTCTGGCTTTTTGAATGTCTGTCCCCAGCTTTGGAGATCTGCCTCACTGATAGATCCATTTCTTACCTCCATCAGGTCTGTAGTGGTAGTATTTCTGCAATTCAACTTTTAAGCAGACAGTCTTAGCTTAGCTTAGCTATCATGGTTATGATACTGAAATTTATTTCAAGAGCTTCTTTTACAGAATATACTTTTCTGTAGCAATATCCAAAAACTTAAATCATACATATATTTTTGCCCTCAATAAAATTATATCAATAATGAAGGTCTTCGTGACTGCAGTGAAAAACAAATTCTAAATACAACCTTACACTTTCCCTTTTGATATACTTCTCTCTTTATATGCCTTCTGTCAAGCAAAGCACTTATTAGATTCCTTTTTGACAGGGAAAAATATTACATAAAACTGGAAATTTCAGGTTTATATTACTATACCCTTACAGTTTAGGGTCTATGCCATATACGAAGCTACGATTTCTTACCTACTCAATAAAAGAAATGCACTTGCTTTAAGAAGTGTTCTTGTATTTTACATTTGCTGGCTCATAAGCCACCCGAATTTCTTAAAGATGAAAACATAAATTGTAGTACTGAAGAAGGTCATTCCAATAACAGACCTATGAAACACAAATTATGTGGATAAGATATTGCAGTGAAAAGTAACAATGATTTCTTTAAAATAAAGGCATATTTTGTGATTCTTTTCTTAGCAATGTTTTATTTAGCTTGTTTTATAGCAATAAAAATTGGGTTAACAGGTTTCAAAGAAATAAATAGCAGAACCAAACCCAAATACAACTTTAAAAAAATGTAAATAGGTTCCTCTAAATAGCATATACCTAAACTGAAGGTCTGTTTTAGCTCCACGATCTCTTGTCCTTTGACTGAGAAACCCCAGTCAAAATACTCAGCCTTGGCTGTAGCCAATATCCAGTGCCTCTGAGGAAGGCTTTAAAAAATCCATTTTACCCATAAATTTTTACCATCTCGGTCCTAAGAATTTAGGAGTTTTAGATTTCAGCAGATCTTCATAGGAATAGGTTTTTCTATCATGAATTATGAATATCTTTCAATCGATTTCTGTCATTGTAATTTTTATCACCATAATTTCACATTGCTTGTCTTTACTTTTGCTTAAAGTTAAGTGAAATTATAGTGTTGACTGAACTCTAAACGTGCTATGTTGACCACAGTGTAGTTAGATAGATGAAAATGACTTACATGAAAATAACTTACCAGCAGAGAAGCCTGGTCAGTTTAGGTTGGAGAATAAAATGTGGCAGTGTGGACCAAAATTGTGTGCATAAACCAAAAGGACAGCCAACACCAACTACAGAAGTTTTGAGTCTGTATTCCAGGATATAGGATGAATGCTTGTGGGTTATAAAATATATAAATAGATGAAGTGGGAATTCTTTATGCTATTTAAAAAGGCATTATTCAATAAATAAGCACAACTTATTTTAAACATTTATAAACATTAGGTGTCTGTGAACCTAATGCCTTGTGCTGTGACCCTTTAAATTACATCAGATTGGATTTGGTTATTACTTTGATGGGAAACTTCTAAAGAACATTCTTATATGTTCCTGATCGAATAGGTGCTATCCTTTTTGCTGAACACCTTTAACATTATGTTAGGGATCACTGGGTTTTCATAGGTTCTTTGTTTCAAATGAGATGTGAAACCAAGGTTCTAGCTCCTTGTGTTGCTTTTTAGGCACTTTATTTGTGAGTGGGAGTAGTAACACTTTCATCCTCCCAAATTTCAATTCAATTAATTGCATTCCACCTACTTACATTTTCGTTGCAGTTTCATTTGTTTAAGGCCTTTTTCAAGTCATTATTTATATTGAAATTATGCTCAGAAACCTTGGTCAAGACCATGGTCAGGTCCCCATTGTGTTGGTCCTAGGGCTGTGTAAAGCTTTGGTCCCTGATTTGATTTGGCTCGATTTGGTGGCCGAATCTCTGAATCTGAATTGAATCAGAGGAGCCTTTAATCTCTCTGAATCAAATCACAGAATCATAGAATCAATGAGTCGGAAGGGACCTAGACAGATCATTCGCCATGGGCAGGAATGACACTGGGGGTGGGAAGGGTCATAAGACCCCAGCCAGGAGCCCATCCAGTCTCCTCTTGAAGATTTCCAGGGAAGGTGAGAGCACCACCTCTTTGGGAAGCCTATTCCAGGCTCTGGCTACCCTTACAGTGAAGTAGTTCTTCCTAATATCTAACCTCAACCTATGCTCCCTCAGCTTGTGGCCACTGTTCCTGGTGACTCCAAGGGGGGCCCTGGTGAACAGACTTTTCCCAAGTCCCTGCTGGTGGCCTCTGATAAGGTTGTAGGCAGTCACAAGATCCCCCCTCAGTCTCCTCTTGTGGAGACTGAAGAGATTCAGGTCCCTCAGCCTCTTCTCATAGGGCTGGTCACGGAGGCCCCCAACCATATGAGTGGCCTTCCTCTGGACCCTCTCCAGGTTCTCCGTGTCCCTCTTGAAGTGTGGCACCCAGAACTGGACACAGTACTCCAGCTGTGGTCTGATCAGTGCCGCATAGAGGGGTAGCAAGACCTGTCTGGACCTGTTAGTGATGCCCCTGTTGATGTATGACGGTGTGGTTGGCTCTGCCTATTGCGTCATCGCATTGGCGACTCATATTTATCCTGGAGTCAGTCATGACTCCAAGATCCCTCTCTGCCTCTGTGCTGCTGAGAGGGTCAGCCCCTAACCTATAACCATAATGCTGGTTCCCTCTCCCCAGGTGTAGCACTCTGCACTTGTCCTTGTTGAACCGCATCCTGTTCAGATCCTCCCACTTCTCCAACCTATCCAGGTCTGCCTGGATGCAGTCCCTGCCTGCCTTTACCCACAGCTTAGTGTCATCAGTGAACTTGAACAGGGTGCTCTCCACACCCTTGTTCAGGTCGCTAATGAAGATGATGAACAGCACCGGCCCAAGGACTGAGTCCTGGGGGACTCTGCTGCCCACACCCTCTCAGGTCAACATCGTCCCGTCCACCACCATCCTCTGGGTGTGCCCCTGGAGCCAGTTTGCCCCCCATGTGACTGCGCATTTGTCAATGCCACAGTCCCTCAGCTTGCCCACCAGAATTTGGATGGGATGCTGTGTCGAAGGCCTTCTGGAAGTCCAAGAAGATGACATCAACTTCCTCCTTCACATCTAAGCTTTTTGTTACCTGGTCATAGAAAGAGACCGGGTTGGTCAGGCAGGATCAGCCTGGCACAAACCTGTGTTAGTTACCCCTCAACATCACTTCCCCTGCAGGGCTCTCACAAATGTGGCGCTTGATAATTTTTTCAAAGACCTTCCCCAGGATAGAAGTGAGGCTGACTGGCCTGTAGTTGCCAGGCTCTTCCTTCCTCCCCTTCTTGAAAATAGGGACCACATTGGCCCTTTTCCAGTCCTCAGGGACTTGGCCCGAGCACCAGGAGTCCTCAAACAGCCTTGTTAATGGCTCTGCAATGACACCAGCCAATTTCCTCAGCACCTGCGGATGAAGGTCATCCAGGCCTGCCAACTTGGACACATCTAAGCTCTCCAGGTAATTTTTAACTAGGTCTGAACTAACAGTTGGGGGACTCACATCCTTCCTGGGCCTCTCTACGCTGTCACCCAAGAGCACTCCATTGTCAGCAGACAGGAACACGGAGGCACAGAACTTGTTAAACACGCCTTCTCTTGCGTGTCCGTCTCCAACTGCCCTGCCCTGCTCTGCCCTGCCTCATAGGGGTCCAATGTTACCCTGACACTTCTTCTTGCTACCTATATACTTGAAGAAGGATTTTTTGTTATCCTTAATCTCAGAAGCTAATCTAAGCTCCAGTGCTGCTTTAGCCTTCCTTACCAAATCCCTACAAGCTCGGGTCAGGGAGGTGTACTCCTCCTTGGTCCCTACCCCCTGCTTGGACCACCAGTGCACCTTTTTCTTTGCCCTCAGGCCAGCCTGGATATCCATGCTCAGCCATGAAGGTTTCTTGGACCTTTTTCCCGCCTTCCTGCACAGTGGAATTGCATCCTGCTGTGCCTGATAGCATGCTTGAGGAAGGACCACCTTTGTTCAGAGGTGTTCAAATCAGAACACTCTGAATCAATTTGAAGAGATTTGGAAAGATTCAGAGATACGGACATAGGCACAGCTTTAAATATTTTCTCTACATGCCTCTAGGTAGAAGGCAGCTCATGAGTGCTGTGATGCTGGGGCATATGGATTGTCCCAAAGAAGCACTTCCAATCCATTTCTGGGTCTGCCAGGAAGTGCCCAGGGGGGTCCCCTCATGCCCTTCCAGCTCAGTGCCTGGTGCCTCCTGGGTCTGGGGAGAGCATCCAGGGTCCCCTCTGTGGCTGATTGCTGAGCCAGGGTGGCACGGGGGGGGGGGGCCCAGTGTGCTTCCCAGTGGACCAAGAAGTGGATCCGAAGTACTTCTGGTCTGCTTCTGGGTTCACCACTGAGCACATGGAGGTCTCCCCCTGCACTCCTGTGGAATGCTCCATCTGCCCCAGCATTTCAGCATTCACAAGCCATGCTGGTAACTCAAGGTATGTAGAAAAAAGTTTTAAAGCTGTGTCTATGTCCAAATCGCTGATTCTCTGAATCAGCATCGAATCCCCAGATTTGGATCTGGCTGAATCGAATCAGGGACAGTGATCTAAATCAACAAATTGAATCAGTGTCCCTGATTCAAGTCAAATCTAAATCTGAGTTGAATAGGGCCTGCTTCTCACACCCCTAGTTGGTTCTACACTTATACATACAAAGACAATCCTATGTAGTTTACATTCTTATCTAAAACTTTGTGGTCAGATCTAGGCAACTATTTCAAGCCACTCTCAAACACAAAAGATTCAACCATTTACATTAAAAACCAAAGCCTTTCTTCAGAAATTCTGCTGAGAATCTGAGTCCAAAGCAGATCCTCCTTGTTGCCCACTGTTCCCCAGTTGTCATTCAGAATTAATTTGCCAGAAAAAAATCTCACAATTCCCTTGAATTTTGGCCCTTTTTATCCCAACTTCATGTCTCTACTATGCATAACTAGAGTTTAGCATTGAACCAGAGGTAAGTGGTGGGTACACAGATTCCTAGAAGAGATTTGTCTGAGCAACAGGAAGCACAATATATGGTGTTGCCAATGTAACAAGTAGAAGGGGAGGAATAGTTATATGGCTTTGGCTAATTGAGGCTGATCCCAGTAGTAGTATGCCTACCCTATGTGTCTAGTCTGCTAGTTTGTTTCACACCAGTGGTACCTACATTTCAATGGATGAAATGATCCCAACAAACATTTTGTTAAGTTTTTAAAGCTAGACTCCTCTGTGATGAAAATGATTATATAAAATAAATTACCTATTTTCACAAATAAATAACAAGTAAATTTATAAAAACAGATATCCTTTTATAATATCTATATGATTTGTTCTGGTTATAAAGGAACCAAAAGGCAGATGAAAACCAGCAAAACAAATCAAACAAGAAAGATGACAGAGAAAAAGGAAGAAGGGCAAAAGAAGTCATAGTAAAGAATAGAAAATGAGTTGGTGTTATGCTGATAATTCACATAAAAACCAGAAACATTTACCTATGTATTGAAATATTAATGCCTGCCATAACCTAATTTAACTGTTGAGAACTTCTAATTGTATATAGATCTTAAAAAATTGCCAGATGTGATCATATATATTTGTGTGATTAAGATTGTAAAACCTTGTCTTCCCTCTAGATTTTACTAGTTTCAATGGTGAGCAAACTAAAATGAAACTGGCAAGTCTGAACATTATTTTCCAAAATAAATGTGTTCACTACTTAGAAATACTCAGAAAAAACCCCCAGTTACTACTCTTTATTCCTAACCAAATAGTACCTTCACTTATACCCTACATCTTATGCTTCTCTGTTTTGTTTACTGGTTGCCTCTTGCAATGTTCTCATATCCAGTTCTGAAAGCTGTTGAAAGCTGTTTACTGAATTGGGGCCTAACACTATAAACTCCTGGATTCAGGTGCTGTCTTTGTTATCTGCATGTAAAATGAGTGGTCCATGATTACAGCTTATAGGACACAATACAATAGAGTACAATATAAATAAATTATTAGAACAGTCCAACCATGAGAAATAGCAGTACACAATTCCCCCAGGTGCCTTAAAATTGACATGAGAAGATCACCTTGAGGATGAATTGGCAGTTCATTCTCCATTCCCATGTAATCGCTAGTCTCTCTGAGAGGCTCTATTAATGCCAATTGTGTTTGTGATTTGTAGACATGTCAATCAACTAATTTTATATAGGCCACTGAACAATTATTAGAATGCAACAATTTGAGTTACTACTGACCCAGGCTGAATTTCAGTCAGTAATTTGCATAAGAAAGACTCCATATGGCGTTACCAGATTCCTGAGCCTGAAGTTTCCAGTCCCTTATGTAATTCATATATTTTTATTATACTCCATAATATATATACTGAATCATCATCCCTTAATCATAAATGGCATTTATATGTGTAAAATGTAGTTTTTAAAATGAATTTGTGTGGATCTAGGAACATTTAATTAAAGTGTTGGTCATTCCAAAGCATTCTAATGCATTTTTTTTGTTTTGTTTCAAGAACAAACTTGATCTTTTGCAGAATAAGGTCATTAACCATTGAAGTTATAGTGTGGACAATGAACAAGTAGGGTGCATCCACACATGCAAGCACATGCGCTTGCAGCAGCTCAAAGAGAAGTGGTGCAAATTTGAACCGGGGCTTATTGCCTCAGAGCATGTGCTTGGACATGCACTTTGTCGTGGAGCAAACTGTGCCACTTGGGGCAAAATAACCCTTCCTGGCTCCTCCCAGATCCGCAGCCAGGGGCTGGAGCCGGTGCCAGCACCTGTGCTATCCCCAGCAGTATAAAATGCTGCCCTGTCCTGGCTCCATCAATACAAAAAGCTTCCCTGTCAAGTAGCTCAGGGCTACTCACTCTCAGGAGCTTCTGTGGCCCAGCCAATTGGTACCTGGGGACACTATCCCTTGTGCCACCTGGACTGCTGAAGTAGCCCTGAGAGTTCCCTGCACCCTTTACCCACTGAAGCAATCTGGCAGTGGGGTCTCTGCCTGGTCGTGACCTGCTGTACACCTGCCAGACCTGGATGAGGCATCTTCCCCTCTGGGCCAGCTGCCAGTGGGCTGTGGCTGTAGAGTTGGCTTTTGTGTAGCACTACTGTCATGTGTTCCCCCTGCCCATCCATCTGGGCAGCTATTGCCTGGAAGATGTTCTGGGTGTGGTGGCCTGCTTTGAATTGTCAAAGCATGTCCTTCTGGCCCCATTTGGCCAGGAGGTCAGCCATAGCCAGCTGGGTCCAAGGTGCCAGCTCTGAGCAGGCAGAATCCTGCCATTGGCCTCCCTAGCAGGAATTCTGGTGTTCCCTATTGGAAAACTGAAAAATCCCTGATAAAAAAAAATCCTAAAGTCACTCTGTAAAATACTCCTAAATCCATATCCCTGCACAATTACAACAAAAGACCACTAGAGAGAGAGAGAGAGAGAGAGAGAGAAAGAGAGACAAAGAGACAGAGAAACAGTGATCAGTTGAGCAAAGTTTTCTTGATATATCTACAGTGCAAAAGAAATTTGGAAGACTACTAGTGTCTCTATCATAATAATAAAGTGAACTCCAAATATGTGTTTCATGAATTCATGTACACATGAATATATATTTTTATGTTTCCCACAGGGGCTATGGCCCCCCCCCAGGGGCTATAGCTCTCCCCTGGGCCCATGGCTCCCCCCACAGGGCCCAGAGCCCTCTGCAGGGCCCACATGCCCTGCCCCACCCCTGCTTGCTCATCCCAGCCCCTTGGATTGCTGTCGTACCTGGCCTCATCTCCTGCTGGCTCCTGCAGCCCCCCTGATGGCTGCCCCCAACCCCAGTCTCTGGCACTTAAAAAACCCCCCCTCTACTTCCCAAGCTGGGGCTGTGGGGACTCTGGGGTGTCCTAGCAGAGCCTGCCCTGGGAAGCACAGGGCAGCAGGGGCAGCAGGACCCAGGTTGGGGCGGCTGGGGCTGTCACCCTGCTCTGCACTGTGTGGGTGGAGCCTGAGTTACCTCCATGGCAGCTGGAACTGCTAGTAAGTGCTGAGGTGGGTTTTTTTTGGGGGGGGTTCTTTTTCCTGATGCCGGTGGGGGCAGGGATCGGGGGGGCTCAGGTGGTTAGGGGGGCTGGGCTATATCATAAATTCATTGGGGATTTCCCTGCCCAGCCTCAGGGTTAACCATAGAGATACAAATTTATTATTCTAGTCCATATGATCACCCTTCTGGGGAGTGCCTGCTTTGCTAGAGGCAGGCAAGACAAGCTATGGAGACTGAAGCTCTGACAAAGCTGCACTGTATGTGTCACATACTCTTAGCAGGTAACTATGAACTGCTGATACAAGAAATACAGGCAATTTTTAGGGATGGCTATATATAATTTCTAGAATATCTACTACTTGCAGTAGTGTAACTAGGGTGGGGCAACCTGGGCGGTGAGGAGGCAGGGCCAGGAGACACAGAAGAAAGTTGTTGCTACTGTAGATACATGATCACAGCCAGAAGTTGCCACTGCTCCAGGTTCCTGCCTACATTGACACCTTTGACTGCTACATACAGAAGACAAACATGGAGTGATAGGCAAGGATAGTACAGACAGCTTAGCAAATTAGTGGATGGCATCAAAGTTGGGAGGAGTTGCAGACACTCTCAAGGGCAGGGCTAGAATCCAGTAGGAGAAATGGCCTGAAATCAAATCAGCTGAAATCAGATCAGCTGCAAGTCCCACATTTGGGATAGAATAATTGCATGAATAAATACAGATTGGGGAATGAGTTTGGCTGCAGTACTGCAGATAGTTAGGTGCACGTCTACACATGGATGTGCTAATGTGCATAAAGGTGCATTAAATGTAGGTGTGAATAGTGAAGTTGCATTAGAGCATGTGCAGATGTGCTCATGTGCATTAATGTGGTGTCTATCCATTGCTACATGCCGCATTAATGTGCTTTAATGCATCTACACGTTCGCTAATGAGACTTAGCTATTTGTACATAAATTTGATACCTATTTTATTCAGGTATCAAATTTAGGCTCAAATAGCCTAAAATTGCCATTTTTAAAGCTCATGAAGGGTGTGCACATGTAGACACATGCCATTAATGTACCTTAAATCAGGATGATATGCATTAAATGCACACTTATAGACACACCCACTGAATAGTAAGTGGGTTTCCAAGTACAGTAATATTGGACCCAAGTAGCAGAACTGAACTCCAGAGGCACTCTCCCTTCTCCCCAGCCCCCCAAAACCTACCCTATTCCATACAATAGGACACATATATTTTCAGTAATGACCAATAGTTCCCACCTCCACTAATTTATAAAAATGAGACATTCAACCCTCCCCCTTCATACTGTGAAGCTTCAACAGTGAAATGAGATATACATATAAAAGGACAATGAAAACAATCAAAACAGACCCCTGTCCAAGGAATACAATCCCAATCTGTACAGACTAAGCAGCTGGAGCAGATGAGCTGTTGGAAATAAAGATTCTGTTCTCATGCAAATGTTCTTACTCATAAAGAACAAGAGAAAAGAAATATACTGAAATTGTGATGTATTAGAAGAATAGTTTCTAAATAGAGCACTTTTCTGTTTCCTTGAGCTGTCAGCAGATGTTTAAGTTTGTTCAAAAATGATGAAGCAAAATGAAATCCTTTCACATATGATTATTTTTATATTTTCAGGGTTTTTTTTTACCCCAGGTATTATCTAGTGGCATGCAAGATAATGTACTATATCAAGACAGAAGCACTACAAAAAGATCAAACAGTCCACTTCATCATCTTAAAATACTTTGATGCTACCATGGGCAAGAAGAATAGAGGCAAAGCAGCAAGAGGACACTTCAGAATAGGATCTAGGAAAGAAAAAAAGATTATAGACTGAGCTGCTATAAAATTACTGCTAGTGAAAGCTGAAAATCCCAAAACACTAGAGATGCAGCAATCTGGTAGTGCAGGTGGAGATTTAAACATCAGTGAACAACCCCTCCCCACCCCGCCAATCCTGCCACAAATGCACTCACTTGGAGAAACACTCCCTTCTGTTTGCCTATTAGCCTCAAGAGGAAAAGTGAAGGCACAGGTTGCCTCTGTATAACAATATTTGAGGAGTTACTCTTATTTATCTAAATGGGAAGATCAGGAAGCCAGCCCTGTTTATTCTCACTCACAGCCCCCCTTTGCATATATTCAGATTTCATGAACTCACAGCCATTTTTAAAAAAAGAGAAACTACATAAAAAACAGTATTTCTATGATTAAAAATTAACTAGTAAATGCATATGTCAGTTAGGCTAAAGAGTTTTGTGGGGGGTAAAATAAGTGCTAATTTTCTTTCTGCACCTTCCTCCTAAAGTTGATCTCTGTAATTCAGAAGTTCAGTAGAGACATAGCTCCTTTTCAATTTTTCTTTCACCACAACACTTCTGATTTCTATACAGAGGTGTACCTGAATAAGAGAAAATGAACCAGGAAGACTCTGTAGCAATTCCCAGTCTTACTTTAATTAGGAAGCATTAGAAGCAATATGAGGAAAACCAAAACAGATGCTAATTCCTGTGAATTATGAGCACAGGTTTCAAACAAACACAGGTTACTTCTCCACAAGTTGAAATAAATAAATAACTAAAGATAGTTATGCCTTTATGTACAGCATCTCTGTATCTCTAAGGACTGTTTATTAGATTGAAAAAGACTGATAGCCAGGTTGTATTCAGTTCAGCAAAGAGTTCAGAGAGATTCTCATTTATACTAAGTGAGAGTAGTGGGTCTTAACATAAATGAAAATCAGGTTCATTCTATTGTCTCTCAAGGAAACTTTACTCTATTTTTGACATCACCTTAATTCATAATAATATTCTTAGAGTTAACTTGTTTGGTATCATATGCATGGAAATGAATAATACGAGTATTTTGAGGTCTGTCAGTCATTAGTTACCAAAGAAGAAAGAATCTAGAAAAGAAATACATTCAATAGAAAATGAAACAATTTGTATTCCTCTTACCCTTGAGCACTGATATCACTCTTTTTGGTCTGAAGCCATTTTAAAAAGGTGATGAAGTGAATAGGAGGGAGAACCTGAAAATGCCAAATGCAGTCCTAAATTCTCTCCTCTCTGAGAAGATCAAGAGGATCCCAATCAACAGGGAGGCCACATATGTGAAACATAATTTGTATAAATTATGTTAATACATTTTCCAAACAAATCTTTTTATTTTAAATTCAGCCTAGGGAATCTTGACTCTTAGGCTAAGTGCAGAAACTTGCAGAAGTTAGATTGCATTAAAACTGGCCACCTGACCTAAGGTAAGTTGGGATGGGAGGGCAAGCAAGCCTGGGGGGTGGGGGGAGAGGATCAGGAGTCCAGGGGAGGGATAAGGGGCAGGCAGGATCTGTGGAAGTGAGGGGTGCAGGGGAGCAGATAGCATCCTTGGGAGTGACTGGGGGGATCAGAGGGGGCAAGCAGAATCAGGAGAAAGGATCTGGGGGCAGATGTGATCTGTGGAAGCAAATGCGGGGAGGGAAGTTGGTGCAGTCTGGGAGGGTTTGGCCAGATCAGGGGGCCTCACAGGGTCCACTGGAGGTTTTGGGGGGGGAACAGGGGCAATTTTTAGCCCCTCCCGACTCTCCCTGGTTACTTACACCCACATCCCTCTCACCCCTCTTCCCACTCTCACTCCTCCATACTTGCTTGGCTACTGACAGTAGCAGACTCTGATAAATCCAACACATGGAGCGGCTTGTGGGATGAAGTGTTGGCTGGTCCATGGGGGAAGGGAGGACAAGGAGTTGGGGGGAGCTAAAAATAACCCGGTGCCATGGGTTGGGCACAAAAAGTGCATTTCTGGGACAGGCATCATTGTCTGGGCTTTCCTAGCCCTAGGGCTGTGCTGGTAACTGTACTGAAGTCCCATGCAGTGGCCTAACCTAGATCGATTCAGTTTGAGTGTATGTTGATCCAGGTCCATCTTAGATTAGGTCTGCCATTTTTAGAAATGTCTATGTTCACAGCACTTCTGTACTGTTATGGGTTTAGATTGATTTCTGATCACTAAAGGCACCTATTTACACTGAGGCTGCTCCAATGTACTGTAATTCCAGCGCGTCAGAGCAGACTTGATTAACCGAGTCTGCTGGAGTGTGGTAACTACCTCACTCCAGCAGACTCCAGCATCACATGTATCAGCATCCCCATGCTGAAAAACAGTGGTGAGGTTGCTTTAACTAAAGCTTGTTTGATGAGCTTTAGTTAAAGTGTTCCCAATGCCATATTTCAGCCTAGGGATGCTGACACATGTGATGCTCTTAGAGCTGCTCTAATTAAACCTCCCCCTCCCACCTCCTAGAACATGTGTATAAATGCTGTAAGACTGGGTCAAAGTGTAAGGTCTGCATATGGTTGAACTAAGATAGGGTGGTCACTTTTAATTCTATCTAACCTCCCCCTAACATCCTCAAATGGCTGCACTTAGCCTGAATGTGTCCTTATTATAATTAATTTTCCCCTATCAAGCAAACATTCTCATTTCCAAGGATTGTTGGCATTGTAATTTATAAAAACCTCATAAAAGTTAAATCAAATATGTGCCATTTGAAAAACGATTTAAGAAAAGAAAATATAGGTAAAATTTTGGGCCCTCCATCTGTGTACACTGCCCTTTTCATTTAAAAGTTATCTAGAAATAGTGAAAGAATATAGTCTGTTCTATTACATAGTATTTTCTCTTGTTTTATTTAACCAATATAAACTGCTAGATGATGCTCATGATAAAAATATGTTCTCAGAAAGTTTTTGAAAGGTATGACTACAATATTTATCTCTGTGTCTAACTTGCAGCAATACCACTTCATGTTCTGATCTCACTTGATTTTATAGGCTCTGGTAGCAGAGGCATAGCTAGGGTGGGGTGATAGGCAACCAGGCCAGGTGCTGACAGTGGAGGCAGGAAGGGGTAGGGATAGTGGGTATGAAAAACTGGCTTTTGCCACAGCCTTGTGTTGTGAGTGCAGTGGCAGTGGCAACCAGAAGTCACCACTACTCCCAAGGTGCCCACTCACACTACTGTGTAGTAGGCAGTCTTAGAGATGTACAACCTCCATGAAAAGTCCAGCCTGCTTGAAGCACGGTAAGAAATTCAAAAGATGGATACTCAGTTGGTATAAATTAGCAAAGATGCAGTGACTTCAGTGAAGCTATTAAAATGATCAAATACCCAATATAATGGTATTAGGTAATGAAAGCCAAAATTTTGGATCACCAGGAAGAAGTGCTTGATTCCAAAATTTAGACCACAGTTTAAACCATGTTCATGAATTACATTCTGTTTATTTAAAATTCTCCCTGCACTTTCTGGTAAATACATCATTCTTGACTACTTGTCATGAGCTGTAGTCTAAGGTGAGCTGTTATGTTCCATTCTCAGATTCAAGTGTATGTGGCTGGAAGAAAGCCCTTGATAGATCCTTTATTTTTTTTTACATATCTGGAATTAAACCTGAATGAATATTTGTGAAACACTTTGAAATGATCAGCTAAAAATACTATGGAATTGGCTTCAACAGAATAAGTCAAATACTTAAGATTCTGCAGGAACATAAGCCTTGGAAACACTGGGAATTTAGTTTAGTATGATACAGCATGATTAATAGACTTTGTCAAAAGGAAGTCTAGGATATGTTGCAGATAAGGATGGAAGTGTATTAGAAGAATGTGAAAGAGAAGGGAGGAAGTTAGAATCATAGTTTCCATGTTACATGCCTGGTTTTAACCACTGCTGTTAGCCTTTCTCACTTTCAAGAGCTCTAAAATTCATTCACATTTTAAAAGAAATTACGAAATGATATTTTTTGTATTGGAAAAGGGCACTGTATGATGATTAACAAAGTTAACTCTATTTTAATATCGAAAGGACCATCAATAAAGTAAGACACTACTGTTTTGCAAAAGAAAAATTGATATTTTCAAAAACAAGGGCCAATAATTACAATCATTTTCTATTCCCCTATTCTCTGATTGCCAATATCTTCAGATGCCTTCAAATGTCATTTTATAGCTTTTGCTATCACTTAGTGGCTGCTGTTGAACATTCCAGTAAGTATTGACTATTTATCTTTGAATGGCTGACAGTGTTATAGTTTTATTTAAATGGGAGCAAACAAGAATCTTTTTATATTGCTTTCTAGAAAGAGATGAATACTGCATGCAAACAGTTATGCTGAAATGTGCACTGGAGAGATTATTGTATCCACTATGGAATAAAGTGCAAACAGTTTCTTTCCTCTGGAAAGGGCTCTCACAAAAACAAAAGCAATTAAGTGTTGCAGGTATTAATAATCTTCAAAGCGGTGTAGTCTATATAGTGCTGAAGATGCTTTGGGGAAACAACAAAACTAGAAATGGAGAATACAAGGGAAAAAAGAAAGACAAAGATATAAAGGATACATGGTAATGTCAATGAGGCTAGGGACAGACACTCAAAAAGCCTGAGCCTGAAGTGATTCAATCTTTGCATGTGAGTCTAATCTGGCTAGGCTAAATCAGTCCTGTAACTAGGCAGACATCCCAGAAATGCAGGCACATGCCTTCAGTGGCTCAGGCTAGAAACCTGGGGGCACTAGAGCAGCCCCCCTTCCCTTGTACAGGGCTGAGCTGAGGGGAGCATGGTCAGGACCCAGCAGGACACTGTGATTAGAACGGTGTTTCCCTCCCCTCCTGAACAGCCCAGCAGAGAATGTTTATTACCCCTAACTCAGTGTTTATCACCCCATTAAAAAAAGAGGGACATTACCAGCTATCTGTTGATTCTGCCTTTGTCCTGTGTGCCACAGCTCAGAGGTAGCCAGCATGTGGTCTGCTAGCTAATGCTGAGAGGTGTCTGTGAGGGATGGGGGGGATGCCTGTTAGCAGAGAGTGGGGAGGGGAGAGAGGGAGCAGGCAGACTCTGCTGTGTCTGCAAGTCTCTGCTGAAGCTGCAGCCAGGGAGAAGAGGGGAGGGGCCAGCATTGCTGTGGAGCAGACAGTCCTGCTCAGCCCAGCGAACATGCTGGGATGCTGGAGGAGTCTGCTCTAATTTAAACCAGCAAGGGGACAGACATTGCATAAATTGGTTTGAGCCAAATCAGTTAAGTTTGATACTACATTCAACCAGGTTTATCTCAAAACAGTTTCAGTCTTTCTTAAACTGGTTTATGTGCACTGAACATCTGTTCTGTTACAGATTTAAGCTAGTTTCTGATTACTTAAACTGGTTTATGTGTAATGTCTGTCCCTAGCCTGAGAGGTGCAAGAAGGGCATTGCTTTCTGGTGTCACCTTGTGGTCTCCTGCTTGGAGGTTAGGAAAACCTAAACAGCCCCTAGAATTTATTTGAGGCATGAAGTCAGTAAACAACAGGATATGTATTTATCAGTGTGCAAGGGTATCAGAGCAACTCCCCCCCTCCAAATGACTCCAAAACCAATTTACTTTCCCATCAAACACAACACACACGCATTTACTATCAGCTTCCGGAGGGCAGGATGCTTTTTGTTTGGTAAGACCAATCTCTTAAGGAAATCTGTGTGCCATATACTAACCCAGCCAGCATAGCAACACTGTTAGAGTGACATCAGTTTTAAAATGACTTGCTCTGATTGCCTCGGTCTTTTAATTCATTTTCCTCTCTATGTTTGTGACAGCAGAACAGTGTTCCTAGAGTAAATTTGACTTTTGCTTCTTGGTTGGGTGATATTGGGAACTATTGTTAAGAGCTGAACTTCCCACACAGAAAGTTAGAGTAGGTTACTGTGGTGCTCTTGTTATTATTATGCTCATCCAGGTGGAACCAGACACCAGACAAAAACAGAACTGATCAGTGAACATTGATACCTTTAGAAGAAGAATGGGTGGTAAAAAAACCACACCAGAGTTGAAACTCAGGAAATACAGTTCTTCATTCTCTGTCTGTGGGGAACAAGTGTTATCAGAAAGGAAGATAGTTAGAAAATAGCTCTATTTTTGACAGTAGCTAGTTTCTAAGCATTTGATGTGTTTAACCGTTTTCAGCCTCTTCTGCTTGAGTTAGCTAACTATGAAACTATGAATAAAATTCAAGGAATATTGCATCCTGTATACAGTGAAACAAGAAAATACAATAAGGTGAAACCAAAGAATCATCTCTGCAATTTAGCTTCTGATCACTCAGCCTTGAGATTTTTGTCTAGGGGAGTTTTCTGTCTTGTGGTGAAAGCATCAGCTATAGCCTAAGACTAAATTTTGGTAAAATCATGGAAGGAGAGACCAACTTTTATTATTCCTTCAGGAAAAGTAATATATTGAACATACATTGAACATTCACTACATGATCAGTAGTCTGAAGTTTGCCATGTTCACACAGTGGTGTTTCTTTAAATTTTTACTTGCATATGAGGTATGCTCATCTGTCATGCGATTAAATGACCACACACTTGTTCCATGACAGACATGTATGGGGTGGGGCTTGATTGTGGGCTCATCAGTAAGGGTTTTATTTCTTCTACATCTTCTCATTGCTTTCACTGAATTTCTTCTGCTGTCATGTTGTCTGCCATTAAAGTTTTGCCCATGACCCAAGAATGCTTTTGAGGGGCTAGCTGAATCAAGACAAAATTACTGTTTGTGACTAGATTCTGAAATTTAAAAAAGGAAAACAAAACAAGAAAAAACAAACCCCCAACCCCTGAGACAACATAAAGGAAGAAACACAGAACTGACTCTTGGTAAAATAATTAGAATTTATCAGAGCAAAGGAAATTTCCCAGGTTAGAATGTGCTCTATAGAAAATGGATAGAGCTCTGATACTACATGAACATGACAGAGAATCCAAGTTGTGCCAAGACAAGGAATCTGAGGCAGAAAGGCACATAAACCCAGAGTCTCAAAATGTAGCATAAATAACACATGAAGCTGCATGTACTGTAGAAACCACCACATGCTAAGACAAAGTGCAGCAGTTGAGAGAAAAGTATAAAGTAATACAATGGATAACACCACTTTGCAAGATTTTGCAAAAACATCCAGCAGAGTATGCCCAGGTTGCACACACAACAATAATAGCATCCTTCAAGTAGCTCAGATGACTTTTTTTTAGATGCAACAGACTACATTGCAAAAGAAAAAAATGGAGTACAAACTTGAAAGCAAATGGAACACTCACTAATTTTAAGTTGCATGCTGCTGCACTTATAAACACAGTCAGAAACAGTGTTTTAGCATGACAGGTTTTGTATGATAAATAGGTAAAATCCAGGGCTTGAAGTGGTGAGCTTTTTTCTATATGTGACTAAACTAAATGTATGGATTAATAATAAAAAAAATAGGAAAGTACTATAGTACCAGAGAATAGCTCATCTATTTTTGAGCATAATGAGCATGGCAAGCCCTTTGTCTCCTCAAAAGTGTACATTAATTAGAGGAAAAAGTGACCAAAACATGAGCTTGAGGATCTCTTTCAAGGGATAGAAAGTACAAAAAGAAAAAGAAAGATCACAACTGGCTCACAGTGGACTCCCATAGGCGAGCTCCCTTATCTTTAAGGCAGAGGCTGAAAGAAATTGGAGAGGCTCATTACTTTGGGCGTAATGGGGTAAGTAGAAGAACAATGTGGGCACAGTCATTAGTCATTTCAGCAGGATGCTCTGTATACTTAAAATAAGGTATAAACCAATTTCTAGATGCTGTGTATGCATATGCTTATGTAGGCCAAAAGAATTAAGGATATACAGGGTAAACAATTTCTATAAAGGAAGAAAATTTTGAGATGATTGATCACATTTTTCTGTACTTAATGCAACACGAGGTTACTGGCAGATGCCCTTATAAAAAGAGTGCATATTTGCATGTTGTGTAGTATCCTCAAAGTAGCATTATATTTCTACAGTCTTCTGTCTTTCATTTGGATTGTGTTTAGCACTCAGATTGTAGGTGCATTTGGATTGTAAGTACAGCATTTTGTATGGTATGAGTGGTATTAGGAATTTACACTGATGATGTTCTGATCTGAAGAAAAACAGTAGATAATGACCAGAGACTCTGAGCAGCTTTAAAAAGAACCAGAAGGGGTATGCTAAAGATAAAAAATGTAAATTTTGGGTAACAGGAATAGCATTCTTAGGAGAGCATTAACATAACAAAGGTGGACAGGTAAATCATGCTAAGGTTGAGGCCATCACTCCCATATGTAGCAGGCAAAGAAAAGTTACAAAGTATCTCTGGAATGGTGTAGAGAAATATGTGCCTAATCAACCTGTTCACACCAGCAATCTAAGAGTTTTATGATGAAAAGACATCCAGTAGACATGGAAAGCAAATCTTCGTGAGAAAGTTGAAGAGCCTGATGGAGTTAAATAAAGAAGAAAGTAGTCCTCAAATATGATGACTATGAACACAAAACTAAGTTGTCAGTGGATCCCTTTAGGAAGGGTACCAGAACACATCCAAAACTGAAGATCATCATTACAGATTCTAGGAAAAATTGAGTGCCAGCACCCTCAAACATAAAATGAGGGTTTGTGTTAGCTCACAGAGGTAAAATGTTGTCTGTTTTTATTTATAGATGGCCTGCTTTAGAGACATGCCAAGTGGTTTTTCTCTCCCCTGTCACCCCCAAGCCCCCCTTAAGAACACAGATTTTGCTTTTTAGCAAAAAATGTACAAAGATATAGACTGTAATTAAGAGATCTTTTTACGAGACTGGATCTTGCAGACTGAATTTGAGGTGATTAACACAGGGTGACTGGAGTGGTTTGTTCTCTAAATCCAAATGGAGAGAAATAAAGGACAGAGTGGGCACGTCCATACGAGTGTGCACGTGCCTCTTGCCCCATCTCAAACCCCTTTGAGATGGGGCAAGAGGCATGTGCAGGAATGAAAAAATGTTCCCTGTGCTGCAAACTTGCAGTGCAGGGAGAAAATTAGACCCCTGGATATCCAGGGGTCTAAAAAAAACCAAGTTAAAAGAAGCGGGATAGGGTATGGTCCTGGACCATGTCCTGTGGCAACCAGAGGCTTGGTCCTCCACAGAGATGTTCTAGTCTCCACAGAGATGGTTGGCCCCTCACCAGCAGCTTCTACAGCACCAGGGCTCCAGTGCCATAAGTAAGGGGTTGGGGGGTCTGCTGGAGGGGGGAGGGGACTATTGGGGGGACCCCCACTTGCCTCACCTGCTCCTCCAGACCTTCCCCAGCCCTGCCTTACCCTGCCC
>NW_017728886.1:176660107-176661587 GCF_001723895.1 Crocodylus porosus | reverse complement strand
GGGGCTGTAGCCCCTGTGGGAGGGCAGAAAAATATATATTCATGTATTCATGAAGCATATATTTAGAGTTCACTTTATTATTATGATAGAGACACTGGCAGGCTTCCACATTGCTTTAACACTGTAGATATAGCCATAAAACATTGCCCAACTGATTGTTGTATCTCGGTCTCACTCTCTCTCTGTGTCTTTTGTTTTAATTGTGGAAGAACATGGATTTTTCCAATAGAGAACACCAGAATTCCTGCTAGGGAGGCCAGTGGCAGGACCCTGCCTGCTCAGAGCTGGCACCTTGGACCTAGCTGGCTGTGGCTGACCTCCTGGCCAAATGGGACCAGGAGGACATGCTTTGAGAGTTTGGAGCAGCAGCTCAAAAAGAAGTGGTGCAAATTTGAGCCAGGGCTTTTTGCTTCAGTTCACGTGCTTGGACATGCAGTTTGTTGTGGAGCAAATTGTGCCACTTGGGGCAAAATAACCCTGGCTGGTTCCTTCTGGATCTGCAGGCAGGGGGAGCTAGAGCCCGGGGCCAGCACCTGTGCTGTTCCCAGCAGTATAAAAAGCTGCCCTGTCAAATAGCTCAGGGCTACTAGCTCTCAGGAGCTTCTTGGACCCAGTCAATTGGTACCTGGGGACACTTCTCCTTGTGGCAGCTGGACTGCTGAAGCAGCCCTGAGAATTCTCTGCACCCTCTACCCATTTTAGCAGTCTGGCAGTGGGGGCTGCTGCCTGGCTGTGACCTGCTGTGCACCTGCCAGACCTGGATGGGAACTGCAGAGCCAGTAGAGGCATCTGCTCCTCTGGGCCAGCTGCCTGTGGACTGTGGTTGCAGCGTTGGCTTCTGTGCGGCACTACTGCCACATGTGCCCCCTGCCTGGCCATCTGGGCAGCTATCACCTGGAAGATGTTCTGAGTATGGTGGCCTGCTTTGAATTGTCAAAGCATGTCCTTCTGGCCCCATTTGGCCAGGAGGTCATCCACAGCCAGCTGGGTCCAAGGTGCCAGCTCTGAGCAGGCAGGGTCCTGCCACTGGCCTCCCTAGCAGGAATTCTGGTGTTCCGTATTGGAAAACTGAAAAATTCCTGATAAAAAAAATCCCAAAACCACTCTCTAAAATACCTCCAAATCCATGTTCCTCCACAAGTAAAACAAAAGAGCACTATAAAGAGAGAGCGTGAGAGAGACAGAGACAGTGATCAGTTGGACAATGTTTTATTGATACAGTGTTAAAGCAAGTCTCTTATCATAGTAATAAAGTGATCTCTAAATACAGGTTTCATGAATACATATTTTGCTAACCTCCCACAGGGTGATGGCCCCTACACAAGGTTTTTGACCCCCCCCAACAGGGGATTCAGCCCCTACACATGGGGTATGGTCCCCCCAAAGGGGACTCAGCCCCCACACAAGGGATTCAGCCCCCACACAAGGGGTACGGCCCCTCAGTGGGGGCCAAATGGCCCCCACAGGGGCTACCACCCCC
>NW_017728886.1:176628892-176659471 GCF_001723895.1 Crocodylus porosus | reverse complement strand
CCTCCAGCCCCCTCAACCCCTTACTCACCAGCACCGGAGCCATAGTGCTAAAACATGTGGCCTGGCCGGCTGTATATTTCAGCACCAGGGTGAGGGGCCAACCATAGAGACGCTCTGGCAGCCAGAGCATCTCCATGGAGGACCCATCCTCTGGTTGCCTCAGGGCATGGTCCAGGACTGTGTCCTGCCCCACTTTTTAAAACTTCAGTTTTTTTATACCCCTGGATATCCAGGGGTCTAATTTTCTCCCTGCACTGCAATTTTGCAGCATGGGGAACATTTTTTCGTTTCTGCACGTGCCTGTTGCCCTGCCTCAAAGGGGTTTGAGGTGGGGCAAGAGGCACATGCAGGCTTATCTGGACGCACCCATAGAATTTCCTTTTTGTTACTAAGAATATTTTCAGGAGGCTCAGATCTTTATTACTCAAGAGTTCATGCACTTCTGATCATTTCCCCTTACACACAGTCCTAATCCCTTTTGCAACAACATAATAATTTCCACAGCAATTAATTGTAATGTTTGTAACAGATTATTAAATACTGGAGGTGGGAATATGTGGTCAGGATTACATAACTATGATAAAAAATTGGGAGAGAAATACTCAGAAATAGAATAGTTTCATTATTGTGATTGTACACACTTATGGTGTGTGTGTAGGTAAGGTGAAAGAGAAATATAAAAGGTGATGGGAATTTACTGCATGGCAGCTGCTCCACAGTAACTGCCTGTGTGCATTCCCTTCAGCATTCCCTTTTCTTGTAGTAGATGAAAGCTAAACCCTGCGCAGTTTAGCTATTTGGAACTGCATTCTATCAGTTTTAACATAAAATTTCAGGTGTAATTTTAAATAGTAACCCTTTTGTTACCATAATTCCAAAAGAATTTAACTCATAGATAGTTGCTCTGAGTGTTGAGTTTGTATTGGTGACCTACGCTTCAAAAGGCAAGTCCAATTCTATTTTTTGCCCATTTACTTGAAACACAAAATTAAAAAAAAAAACCTTAAAATTTTGAACCAGACAATTCAGGCCTCTATATGGCAGTTTGGTGGCAACAGTTGTCAGAAGGAATCTTTCTATGGTCTTATTTCTTCTGATCATCATGTTGTGAGTGGCAAAAGCATTTTGAATCAGTGGGCTACCATCTCATTTTCCTGATTCAGAGAGATGAATTGCTTCATTAAAATGATCTTTCTATTTTTAAACCTGTAATCTATTTCCAAGGAATATAGAGATCTGAATGGAGTGGAAATTCTTGCTGATTTTGGTCACAATAAATATTTATTTATAGAAACAGAGAAGGAAACAAAAAAAAAGCCTCTACTAGATGAGTGAAATGGAATATTTAATTTACAATCTACCTTGAGTAAGAGGTTAAGCATTGCTGCCCTGCCCCAGCAGCAGAGTTAGGGTGCCACAAAGAACATTTCCCTTCCTGCTTCCCATCCTGCCCTGCTAAAAGGTATAAATTTGTGGTTTGGCTAGCTAAATACTAGCAAATAAGTGGGGAAAAGCACGTACAGTGACAGGCTCATCCCATTGACCACTCAACTCTCCTTTGTCTCTTAGGTTAGGGACAGAAATTACACCTAAACCACTATAGATGGTTTGAAACCTGTCCAAAGCTGTAACACAACACAAGTTTAGTGTACATAAACTACTTTCAATATGGCCAAAACCATTTTGAGCTAATATCAGATTTAACTGATTTAGGTTAAATCAGTTTATTGAACTTCTGTCCCAGATCCCTTCCAGATTCAATTTAAATTCCATGATGCTGTGCACTTCCACCACAACCCCTCTCCCCACCTCACAGGGTGGGCAGGTTAGCTTTGGCCCAAGCTTTTTGCTCCAGCCAAGCAGTGAGGTGTGCTCTAGCACCCTCCCCTCCCCCTACCACCCGCCCCCAGCTTCTGAACTGGGCCACTGCAGGATTTTGGCTGGATTTCTAGAATCAAAAGTGATTGTCTGTTCACTTCCTTATTGGTTCAATCTATGCAGCTTTGACTAATGTGCAAAGACTAACTCAACTCAATCTCAGTCCTTTTGACTGTCTGTACTTAGCTTTATTGGCTCCTAGGGAGATATTGGGTCACTAGTTTCTACATTCCTTTCAAGTCTGGAGCTTGTCTTGCCTCAACACTGTCCTTAACTGACTCCAAGTGTTAACATCCTGAACACAGATATATTTTAAAATGATTATTTCATATAAAATGTTTTCTGGTCCTGTCTTTTGAACTGAGTAACATCTGTATTAGTAATGGTGCCTAATTAAGTGGCAGCTACAAATATAAATTGTCTACTGTAAAATCCATCTACAGAACTGTACATCGTTTTCCCTCCAACTTTTATTTAATGAGTCCTTATATGTCTGAGAATCACCTTGAAGTCAATAGTATTGATTAGGTTTCAGAAGATGACACTATGACAGTCTGAAGTGAAGTGGCACAGGTAATAAGACTTTATTTTAGATTACATGTGTCAGCACTCTATTTTAAACCATATTTTGACAACAAGCTTTTGAAGATTTATTTACCTCAAACTTACAAAACTTCAGTCAATAATAAAAAAGCTGCTCCTTTCAAGAACAATACATTTTTTAAAACTGAAATATTCTAGTTCACCATATCCATAAATGAACAATCAATTGATCTAGGTAAATATTGTGAACTGTTTTTATGTGAATATGCTTTTACATTTCAACTAGTTATTTTTAATATATCCATGTGTCTTTTGCATCATTTTCTGTGAATATGTTCAATGAAACAGTGACATTTTAAATCACATACTATATTATAGAATAGCTCAAAATAAATTTGAATTAATAACCACATGCGTATGTTCTATTCTAATAGAGGAAACAGCTTTATTTGCAAAGAGCAGGAATTGCAAGGGTATGCAGTAACTGCAACTGGAGTATAATAATTGGAGTATAATGGAGTATAATAATTACTCCATTATAAAGATATAGAAGAATACAACCCTAGGGTAATCAAACTGCAACAGAAAAAAAACCTTCAAAATAAAAATATTTTAAAGTGACAGATTGTTGCAGACAATGACTCACAAAAGTATTTCATTGCTCTCCACTTAGTTTGTTTTACTCTCAGGGATGTACAGTCATTATATTTAGATCAAACCAACTAGGGTTAGGAAAATTTAAAAGCCCATCTGTGTAGGTGTTCAGAGTGGTTAAATTGGGGTGCAGTGGGAGTGGGAAAAGAAATGGCAGGCTCAATCTAACTTAGATCAAGAACAGATTAACCCACTCTATCAAATGCACAGCCCTAGGACTGTGAAAGCCTAGCCACTCACCCTACTCATGGGGCTGTGCTCTTCCTACCTTCCTGATTTGGACTGGGCTATTTTTAGTCCCCTGACCCTCCCACCCCAGAACAGACAACCTTCCCCACCAGTCCCCCCATCCTGCAGACCTGCCATCCCGACCCTGTGGACCTGCTAGACTCCCTGATCCTGCAAGTCTCTCCCTAGACCTTGAGTTGCTTACACTGGGTTCCCCACACAGCTTTCAGCACAGGTGCTTCTACTCTATGTTCAACCACCTTAAAAATGGCAGGATGCACTCTTTGAAAGTTTGGTAAATGCTAGACACTTTTTAACATTGATCATTATAGGCTGCATGTTTATTACTGGTATTTGGGGAATGCCTGTGTTTCCTATTGTTCCCAATGTTAACAGAGTTCTGTTTTTCAGGCCTTTCTACTTTGGAACTTGAATTTACAACAGTCTCCCTCCCTCCTCTTTGATCTGTGACCTCTGGAAAACCTATGTCCTTTCACCACTCATGAGGGTGGTTTTTTGATTTATCCAGGGCTTGGGTTTTATATTTTAGACTGATGTCCATTTTTAGAGAACTTAAGTCAAGTCAGATAGCAGCCAATCAATCCTTTCTTTTCAAGGCAACCTCTGCAAAAATGTCTGCAGACTTGGAGCTGTTCAGCCCTACAGATCCCAAATGATCTTGATGCAGTTGATCTCAAGCCAAGTCTTTACTGGCCAAGGCTAACTCTCAGACAGAAAGTGTTCTATCTACAACTTAAGAATGATCCTAGCTTTATCCACTCTGTTGACTCAAAGTCAATTATCCCAAACTGACTTGTCATCTGGGACACAGCAGGCATCAAATGTTTTGTCTGCCAATAAAGTGCTATGTTTGAGGTCATTTTTGCTTAGATCACTCAACCATAATAGAGACCTGCTTTAGCACAGTGAGGACATGCTCCCTGCCTGTCCTTATGGCCTCCAGCAGGGTAGTTGAGGGTTGGGATTGGCAATAGTGCTGTAATACTAGCAGGACTAGTAAAAATCTATTGACCAAATGCTGCTGAACTACAGTTGTTTAATGTGAGCTTGCAGTAATTGATGCACAGCTATCCTTTGAGCTTCTTGCTACATGAACAGAAATTATGAGAAAAGTTATGTAACGTAAAGGAAAGAGTAAGTTATTAAAGGCATGAGAAATGGGATGTATTCGATTTGGATTTGGATTCAGCCTGAATTACAGACAGTTATTTGATTAGTCGATTCAGATCACTGTCCCAATTCAATTGGCTGAATCTGAATCTGGAGGTTCGATGCTGATTTGGAGAATAAGCGATTTGGCCATAGACACAAATTTAAATGTTTTTTCTACATACCTCGAGGTACCAGGCGTGGCTTGTAAACACTGTGATAGTGGGGTGGATGGAGTATCCCACAGGAGAATTAGGGGGCTCCCCGCATGCTCAGCAGTGAACCTGGTAATGGACTGGAAGCAGTTCCAGTCCACTTCTGGGTCAGCTGCTGAGTGTATGAGGGACTCCCCTGTGTCCCCCCCAGCTCAGTGATGAGCTGCAGGGGGACCCCAGGTGCTCCCTCAGACCCAGGGGTGATATGGTGGCCACCTATAAGTTTTTCAGGGGTGCTCACCAGGATCTGGGGGAATGTTTGTTCACCAGAGCACCCCAAGGGATGACAAGGTTGAATGTTCACAAACTCTTCCATGACCATTTCAGGCTGGACATAAGAAATAACTTCTTTAGTGTCCGAGCCACCAAGGTTTGGAATAGACTACTGCTGGAGGTGGTTCAAGCACCCCCTTTGAATACCCTCAAGAGACACTTGGATGTTGCTGGGATCCTACGATCCCTGCTGACTTCCTACCCCTGGGGCATGGGGCTGGACTGGATGATCTTCCGAGGTCTCTTCCGGCCCTAGTGTCTATGAATCTATAAATTGTTCCTTCCTCCTTCACGTTTCCCCTGATAGACTCAAAGCCCCATTCTTTTTCAGGCTCTGCTGCTTATAATGGCAGAGAATTAAATGATTACTGTGTGATTTAGATAACTAAATCAGAAACAAGAATAGCTTGAGTGAGTGCTCAGACAAAAGAGTTACAACCAAGAGCAATCCATATGCTGAAATGTTGGTACAAAGTATCTGAAACAATTTTGAATAGGACAACATTGCTGTTTCTAGACTGAAGACAACACTAATAATTAGTAAATAAATTGTTCATAATTGTTTACAGATTTGACCAGCTAGGGCCTAGATGACAAATTTGTCTATTTTCGTCAGCCTGGATACATGTGTAACTCCATTGACCAATATAGTTTCATCAGTTTATACCAGTACTGAATGTGTCTTAATCTCTAATGCTTTTACTCAGTTTCCTATTGCACATAGTCTTACTACTTTGTAGACACTTGCTGCTGCTTGATACTTGGATGGTCATCAGTCTGTCCTTTCCACTGAAATACAGCATTGCTAAATGAACTACTCTCTGTCAGCATAATAAGAACCCTAGCCATTGGTTGGATAGTCTCCTGCATCACTAATTTTAGCAATCAGTCCAGTAAGAATCCCTAGAGAGCAGAAGTACTCTCCAGAAGCCAGAACAGGGAGAAGCTCAAGTTACTAAATAGTTGATTAAAGTATACAATTATTTTCACACATAGCATTACTTTTTCTCCCAGCCCTTAGGTTGGTTGAAGGAAGCTTCTAATACACTAGACTTTTATGTTTTGACTGAAGATAGTGGCAGCTCAGAAAGCAATGGACAGATGAAACCCACACAAAACAAGCTGTTGGTCACAGCGCTGAGACAACTTACAATACGTTAATGCTTTGTGGAATTTGAGTAATTTATAGATCCTTAGTT
This sequence comes from Crocodylus porosus, assembly GCF_001723895.1. Classification (NCBI taxonomy): domain Eukaryota; kingdom Metazoa; phylum Chordata; order Crocodylia; family Crocodylidae; genus Crocodylus; species Crocodylus porosus. The sequence goes on along the minus strand of NW_017728886.1, from coordinate 176,653,311 downwards.
TTTGAACGAATTATTCACAAAATGTCTTAGCCAATGAGTTTACTAGTATGTTTACATATTACTTGCAAGTTGATCCTTGAATTTACCAATTTGATTTTGCATTTATTTCTATAAATAATATTCTATATGTAGCCCTGTTGGTTAGTTACAACGTATAACTTCATAATCCTGCATTAGTTTCTTGACTGACAAAAGTCCCATGGCAGCAGTGGAAAATGTGAAGAAGCAACATTAGTGAACCTTAGCCCAAGGTTTTCTATTTCAGTTACATGGCCTTTACTCTAGGCCTTAGGTATCATTTATAAAAAAACCCCAGGATAATAGAAAATGTTTAGCTATGTGCAAACTTTGAATTAAATTCCTTTTTACTACTTTCCTCAGCAGGCCTAATTGTGAAGGGCCAGTCAGATTCTTGTCAGACTTTTCTCAGATGTGTGGAAGTTTGTTCCCTGATGCAAAAAGCAGTATTCATTGTCTCCATCCATTATAATCCCCTTTGGTATAGAATCACAGAAAATTAAAGATGGAAGGGGCCTCAGGACATCATCTAGACCAACCCGCTGCTCAAAGCAGGACCATTCCTAACTAGCTCATCTCTGCCATGGCTTTGTCTAGCCAGGTCTTAAAAACTTCCAAGGATGGAGATTCCACTGCTTGTCTGGGCAACCTGTTCCAGTGCTTCATTACCCTCCTCATGAGAAAAAAACTTTCCTAATATCTAACCTAAACTTCCCTTGCTGCCATGTGTGGCCGTTGCTCTTTGTTTTGTCATCTGCCACCACTGAGAACACTTAAATATGAATACTTAAATATGTAACTTCTGGATTTAGTTTTAACAAGGATTCATGTGTGAGAAATGCTATAATAGAAATAGTCATAGCAAGCAAACAAAAGGAATGAACACTATGGACACAAATTCATTTTTTCAATATGAGCAAATACCTGTAAAACATTAAGATATTTCCTCAACTTTACTCAAAAAATAAATAGACTGGAGAGGGAAAAATGGAAAATGAAAACATTCCTGCTACAGGAAAGTTCTGTATTTTTTCCACAGAACTCTTGCTAATGGAAAATTGTTCTATCTTCTCTTCTCATTCTCATTTTAAGTTATAGTTCTTTGGGAACGTTGACTTGTTAGACATAATTTTGCTCCTTAATTCAGAATACCTATCATCTTACATTTGAGTGTGCATGGTGCTCTTTCAACTGCATTTTTTTGTTTAGCTCTGTTTTCCCTCAGCACATTAGGAAATTCCATGTCTTTCCTATACACTATGTGATCAATATCTTCCTCTGTTAATCTCTGAGTCTTTTCTGAGAGATCTTTCTTTAAAATTATTTTGGTATCAGTAGGGTGGCAGTAGCTGTACATTTACAGACACTGGATATGGTCTACATTGTTGGAGAGGGGAAATGAAAGAGAAAGCTAGCTAACCAAGTGAGTATAAATGAACATGAAAGATTTGTACCTGAGATTCCATCACCCTGGAAATCAATTGGAGCTGTGAGCATGCATCTGGGAGAAAGGGTTTGTCCTTCAGTCTAGTTAGCTTTAGATGCCAAGAGTGAGCCAACAGAAAAAAAAGAAGAAAGTTACAAATATTCATGGACAAGACTTAAATGGAAGAAGACAGAAAGAGGAGAATTGCAGTAGATGAGGCAATAAAATAGGAAACAGCAAAGAAGAGTAAAACAGCAAATTTACAGTACCATTGTTCTGGATATCTAGAAGATGCATTTAAAAATATTCATTAGAAAGTATGAATGGTAAGAGAAGATGTTGAGAGCCATGATATATGCCTTGGGGCTGACTCCTGTCACTCAGTTCAGTGGAATTATGGGGAGAATTTTACTGTCACAAACCTTTCCATAGGGAACCCCCAGAGCCCCAAGTTTCTTTTCACTGTGCTGCCACTAGCCCCAAGGAATAGACTGAAATTGCTCTGAGATAGCTCTCTATCTTAGCAGCCCAGATCCTATGCCCTCGTATCTAGACTTGGATGTTCCAGTGGAGGGAAATTTTCCCACCCTGAATAGCCCCCACTTTAGGGTAGGGAAGAAATTATGGGTCCCTTTTCTGTGGAAACAGTATCCTAAACAAATCACTTGCCCATAAACCACTGTTTTTATTGGCAATCAGTAAGTAGACAAACAGCAAAAGGATTTATTACATTGCATGGAAGAATTATGTCAATAAAATAGATGATAGGTTTGGATACAGAACATAAAAGAAATAGATATTCTCACCCTCTCATCTGGCTATCCCTAGCCTTCCATGTCAATCCTGTCAGAGTTCTAGAGAACAGCTTTCCTGTTGACTCTACTAGACCTGGTAACGGCGTCCAGTAGACACCTGAAGCCCAAGGTTCAAAGACAATTATTCCAGCCCAGCTGCCAGCCCCCAATTATCATTGGGTACCTATCCATGAACAGGGAGGATGCTCTGATGCCCTGTAATTACAGAGCAGCATAGCAGACTTGCTTAATTGAGTCTGCTAGAGTGTGGCAATTACTATGCTCCAGCAGCCTCCCACATCTTGTGTGTCAGCATCCCTGCACTTCAAAATGGTGGCAGAGGAACTTCATCTAAAGCTTGTCAACTTTAGTTAAAGTGCTTCTGCACCCATTTTGAGGCATGGGGATGCTGATACATGACATGCTCCAAACACTTTAATTAGAGTGACTCTGAGAGCTGTTCTAACTAAAGCCCCTCCCCCCAACTCCCATAGCGCATGTATAAATACCCATTATTCTGACACTTATGAGTCTCCAGATTCTTCCAGAAAGTTCTGGCATGCTTGGGGTACCTGGAGTCCCATTGCACTATTACTCCCAGATGTCTTTGCCATTGTAGAGTGTATTGCCCCCATCACAAGTGAACAATGTCCAGGGTGCCCATCCCAACAGCAGTCCCTTATTTCTGCTGTTGTGGTGTTCAGTTGTCCAAGCTCTAGAATACAATGACAAGAGATAACTAGCAGTTCTGCCTTGAGTTCCCTGGCTAAGCCATATGCAAAACTATGAAGATGTATATAGCCAGTATAATCTACCCAGCAATAATACTAATAGCATAAACAGATACAGCTTAACATGGGCTCTTCAGTGAGACTACATATGACATTGCAGTACAATAAAACACACGAAAACAATGATGACATGCTGCAACCCCCAAAATATAACAGGGCTCATGACATTCACCAAGCAATTTTGAGTCCAGAAGATTAATAAATTACTCTAACTGGGATTGTGTGATAGAAGTTACATTTTATATTCCCTTATATTTTGGCAAGAAGCTGACACTTTGTTAGTTACATGCATTATGCAGTTATGTTTCATTACACAGTATAATAATATGACACAACTAAATGACAAAATCCCTGGTGAACATTTTAAGTGGTACACATCCCAGGACTATAGTAAACAGGATAAATTACAAATTCATGGACTGGTGAAGATGGCCAATTCAGCGATATATGAATGGTTCATCTTAATAGACAGCATGTTCTGCTGAAAGGACATGGGTGATAGGACAGTGATTTATTTTTTAGGGCTAAGGTTAAGAGCAGCAAAGGAAGGGTATATAGATTTATTTAAAATACATGGCAAAAGTTTGTGACTTTAGAGGAAGGTATACATGATGCAGGAAGAAAAGGGTAAAGGTTTTAAAGATGATTTCAACAATATCTTCTATAGACATTGAAAAAAAGCGAAAAAAGTGATCTGTTCAGGTTAATTACAAGTTAAAAGGTAGGGCACTGCTATGAAATAGTAGGATTTTCTAAGTAAATGATTGATTAATGGCTCTGTCAGGTAATTTTCAATTGAAAGGCTGCAACTTCCTCAAGAGTCTAAATACATATTTTTAAAATCCACCCATCTACTGCCACCAATTATCCTTCTTGTCACCTTCTCCTCCCAATAGTTTATACATGACACCACAATATTTTCACATCAAGCATAGAAAACACAAGTTTTATTCCCAAAGTTGTTCTGGCCACCAGGGAAGACATCACAGCTGATGAAATAAGGGACCTAAATGAAAATCGAAAGTCACATAAGGATTTTTGCTCCAGAAGAGAAATATTTGGTGCTATGTCAAGAATACTAAATAGAATACTGCCCCTTCCCCAAAATGCTCTATTTTAAGCTTCTGCTTTCTTGATAGTAAACAGGGTTGCCAGCTGTCAGTAAATTTACCAACTGTCAGTAAAAACAAAGTATACTGGCATATTACAATGAAGGTAGCCAAGCATGAGTTGCTGCACTGAAAGAAAATGGGAATAATAAAAATACTGCAAGGAAAGGAGATTTATTTTATTTTTACAAAATAGAGATCAAATATGTGTTAGACAAAAATAACTTAATTATTGCAGGTTAGCTGATACTTGGCTTGGGAACATGAATAAGTTATAAAAACACCACCGTAAACAGGAAGGTAAAGCAGTGTTGGAGAAGGACAATATGGCTAAGTACAGACATTAAAAAGCCTGAGGTGGAATTGATCTAAGTCATGTGGTTTTCTGTAAGTGGCATGGGTTAGACTGGTAGTGAACAGAACACACATTCGCCCTTTGGTGTGTGTGTGGGGGGGGAAGGAGATGGGGGGAGGTGGTAGGAAGGCTGTCTGCACTGGCCAAGGCCAGCAGGTTAGGAGCACTCCTGCACCCATCCCAACAGGCTCCCCAGGCTGCCAGAGTCTGTCAAGCACAGATGCCTCCCTGCCTACCCCCTCCCATGCTGCCTATCAGCTTGTGGCTGACAGCTGGCCAGAGGCAGGAGGTGGAAAGGGTTTGTGCTGACTCAGTTGTGTGACAGCTTGGGGTTGGGGCCTGCTGGGCACTCAGCTGGAGCAGCTGAGAGCAGAGTGACTGCTAGAATGTCTCCCTGTGAAGGGGGGCTAGTGGGAGGCCATAAAGGAGCCTGGGACACTAGTGGACAGTGACCTAACTCGAATCAATAGGGGAACTGGTGTTGAAGTTCTGTCCTTAGGTCTTCAGGTCAATCTTAGACCAAGGTCTGACATTTTTAGACCAGCCTATATGCATCAAACTTCTGTGATGGGTTTAGACCAGTTTCTGATCACTTAGATGGGTAAAAGCGTAATGTTTGTACCTGGCCTATATTTTTAGAGTGAAAGAAGTTGTATTTTGTATGCGCAGTGGCTTACTGCAACAGATAGCTTAGATGGAAGTGAATGATAGAAAAGGTACAAACTGTATTATAAAGAAACATATACCAACATCCAAACCAATGCAAGAAGAGACAGGTCAGGAAATGTTTATATGCATAAGAGATGCTTGTAAAGGAGGCAGACCATTAATCATGAAGACTTCAATTACCTAGGCATAGACTAGAATAGTAATCATAAAATGACTATGGAAAGTATGTCTGGAAGTAAAATAAAGTTATTTCCTTATGAATTTGCTGAGTAGTCATGTAGGCCAGACATCTCTTTGGAATTATCTGCAACAAAATATAATATGCATGGTAAATAAGAAGGAAGTTGGTGAAGGCTTGATTCTTGTGATCATGTAGTAACAGCATCACATTTTAGGCATCCCTAAAAATAATGGTACCAAAATATTGAAATTTCAAATGACAGGCTATGGAGAACAAATATACAGAATATAGTGAAGAAAAAAATTAGTAGCCTATTAAAACATTGACCTGCAAAACAAACACATGTTGAAGGGGGGAGGGGCTGTTTATATAAAAAGGAGAAAAGATAAACTATTTTGTGTTTTTACTACAATACAAACTGTAGTAAATAATACTAGTCAATATCTCTAGCTGGTATAAAACAATACAGCTCTATTCACTTTGCCAGTTTACACCAGCTAAACAACTCACAATGAGCCAAAGGTAAGATTCAAGCAGAATAATCATAAAACAGAACACATTTAAAAGTCAAATGGGTTGCATACAATGAAAGCAATGAAAGACATTAGAATGGGAAAACTGAAAAAAAATATGTGCGTCTATAACAGTTTAATGATCAGTAAAAGCTTATCTTTAGGAATATACAAAACAGATCATTTTTGTGCTTGTGATTCCTGCTGTTTTTATCTGTACTTCAGTACTGGTTAAAAGATACAGATGATAAGCAACTACATGGAGAAAATTTAAAGTACTATCTTCATGTAAAGTATATTAGATCGGAACGGCTGCTATTAGTTTTTATGTCCTGAATGTCTTTGCCAGCTAAAAACAACAACTACAAGCTGGCTGAAGTGAACAAAGTCTGTTTTACAGTTCACAAATAAAACATGAACAGTAGGAGGTCTCTAAGCTATTTAAAGAATTTCATGGACTCTGAAAACCATTCCTTGTGGATCATGCTGATTTTTCCAAACACCCTGAAATTATTTTTTAAAGGTTGACAAGTTCAAAAAATTCTATCACCAAACCATTGCTTTAATGCTTCTGTGATATTTTGTAGTTAAGCTAAAAGAAATATATCTGTATGAGAACAGTCTATGAGATGCTTACTGCATAGCTATATAGGGAGGAGAAAGAGGGAAATAGTCCTACTCCCATCCCATAGATTTTTGAGAGCCTCAGAGAACCTTGGTAGAAATATGGACAATTACTAATGGGCATTTCTTCTGGACAGTTTTAATTACTTGGCAAGTAGTGTCATTCAAACCCAGCCCAAGAATGCCTAATATTAAGGGTTACCATTACAAGGAAAGCTGAGGATCTTGGAATCATTCCCACTGGAAAATAATAGATTTTGTCATGATCTAAATGAGAAAGTTGTAAGACTGATTGAAACTCAACTGTGTCTTGCAAGTGTAAGCAGCAAGAAAATACAAGTGGCTACAATTTAAAAGTAGAAGCCAAATGCAGGAAGAGAAGGAATTAGAAAAAGGCTATTATTGTTATATTCATGGGTGTGTAATAATAGCATCTACATTTTTATAGAAATGTCATTCCTATTGACAAACAGGAGGCTGTAATGTGATTTGCAAGCTCATGGGCTTAGGAAAGGAGAGCTTAAAATTGGAGATAGATTCAAATAGACTCATAAGATAATAATGGTCCTCTAAATTTAAGTAATGGCCAGAAGGTGAAAAGGAAATGTAAGTAGGAAGCAAACTTTAGAGAAGACAGCTCTGACCGAGGGAGAGAACACTTCCTCTGTGACTACAGGAAGCCTGATTCACAGAGCCTGAAGATGATAGCCAGGTAGAGAGAAAGTGTCCTCCCTTTGAGAATGAGGGTTAGTTCACAGTGTGACTACTGGATGACAGAAAAAGGTGTCTGACAGACTATGTTCCAGGTAAATGACAGAATTCACAAAAGCACAAATGTAAGTGACTTAAGAGCCTAAATCTCATTTTCCAAAGGGACCTTTTAAGCTACATATTGACACTTATTTAGGCACTGCTGCACTGTGTTGTGAAATTTAAGTGACTGTCATACTGGGGCACAGCAGGTCTGGAGCTGTGATTAGAAGGGGGATTGAAAGGCAGGGGTCTAAATCATAACTAAGGTGCAAAGAGCAACCACCCATCCAACAGGATCTGAGAAATGGAAAGGTGTGACCAAGAAAGGAGCATGGCTGGATCAGAGGTTCAGGCAGGCAGGACCTGGCACAGGAAGTCAAGGTAGGGTTGATACATCCGGGTTTTTCTGGACACGTCCTCTTTTTTGGCCTCCTGTCCTCATGTCTGTAGGTTTTTAAAGTGTGAGCAAATGTTTGGGTTTTTCCTCTGCTTCTGCTTTTCCTGGACACGAGCAGCTTGGATGCTTGGGGCTGGCAGCAGCCAGCAAGGTGATCGGCTGTTGGGGGTCACATGCACGGCCCCAGCAAGTAAGTAAGTAAGTGTGTGTGAGTGTGTGTGCGCGTGCGCACTCACGTGCATGTGCATGTGCATATGCAAGAGCTGCTTGGGCAGCAGGTCTGAGGGAACAGGGGGCTCTGGATCAGGAGTGGGGCAGGGTGGGCAGGGCTGTGAGTCAGGAGTGAGGGGCACTGGTAGGGCTGGGGGGGAAGCAGGGTGCTGTGGGTCAAGAGTGAGGGGCACCAGCAGGGCTTATGGGGCAGGGGCTTAGGAGTGAGATGCAAAGGAAGGGCACAGGTATATCACTGCTCTGTTCCCCACCACCCCCACAATCATATACCCCTCCCCTTCCTCTCCCACTGGTTCCCGGCCCTTGCCCCCTCACTGGTGTCCTCTTTTTTGATTCTGGAAATATGGTAACCCTCAAAAGGCAAAGCTAGCTGCTATCCTAAGTTTTGCCTAGGCTAGGCATGCTTCAGGGCAGGAAATGAACACAAGCATTGTTCTTAGCAGGGCAACTCAAGGTCTGAAAGAGCTGGGTTGAACAGACATTTTATAATTATTTACTCAGGTTTTTTTAATGGTTGACCAAGGAAGATGTGCGATTGTATAGGGTTTCAGGCAGGGTGTGGCCCAGCCTGCCTGCATCATGCTGATGGTGAGGTTACACTAGCACTTTTGCTTCACAGTCATACTTTTCATCCCCATATCAAGACACAGTTTTAAAAAATTTCAAAACAGAAAGAGGATAATTATCTGAATTTAAATAAAAAAGAATGAATGCTGTTAAAAGGAAAAGTTCAGGAGTGAAAAAATTGGCCCAACATTTCCATATAAAATTGTACATGAAACTGCTCCTTATCATTACAAATTTTCTAATTTTGCTTTTGATAACTATGAAACATAGTGCAATATTTTTGTGTTTCCTTTACTACCTGGAGGTTTACCACAGTTCAGATATCATGTATTTTTTGTTGTTATTTAAACCCAGTTTATCCTCTGTTTTCAGACTCTAATAAAGCTAAAAAAAAAAAAAAGGTTTGGTTCTAAAACAAAAGCCTAACTCAGGCTTTCATAATTTCTGTTTGCCAGAAGTTGCCATGTTAACAGGTTATGTAGTCAAAGAGTAAGAAAGGTCCAAGAGAATAAATTATTAGTTTGACTCTTTTCTATAATTTAATGCCAAACAGAAGAAACACAGAGGGATTCTTGATGACTCTTAATTAGACAATATCGACTAAAAGGGCTAGATCATTGCATTTGGCATTAGCTTTACCAACATAGCATAACACTACGAGTCATCACAGTGTCTTAGCTAAGTGTTTGAACTATGAATTATGTATAGGGCTGTTCTAAACATCAGCGTTCAGGATAAAACATATTGCAGACAGAAGGTATAGCTTCTAGTGTAGAGGTAAGCTGTATAAAAGGGAAATATGAAGAAAGTTTTCAATTATTGGGTGCATCACGGATCACTTCACGCATTCCTCTCCTCCTAGCCTCCAACATTCCCGTATAAAGGCTTAGTTTCAAAAGGCATTTTTCCTCGAGAAAATAAATTACAGTAGTCAGTGAAAAGCTTGAAAGGACATCAGATTGATATCCAGTACTGCAGAATTCTGTCTTTTGTAGGAAGTAAAAAATATACATCATATTTACTGGCATTATGGACTGTTAGCAGAAATCAAGCAAAAGTGAAACTGTTGAACTAAATACAAACACACACAACCCTCCCCCCACCCTCACACTTGTCATAGGGGTTTTGCTTTTCCTAAGGTGCTATGGGGCTGAGTCACTTGACAGAAGGAGGAATAATATACTGTTTCTAGATCAGTGATGTGATTCCAAGCAGGAATGCCATTCTTTCATTCTTTGACCAAGCAAGAAATCAACCTGTGTCTCTTAGTATAGAGGAAAAGTATCTCCGATTGATTAAAGAGAATACCAGGTATCCAAAATATAAATGAACAGAGAACTGTTCCAAATTCAAACTACTCTTATTTTGAATGAATTGTAAAAAAAATTATACACACACATCTCACAAACTGTTTTCAAATCAACAGCTGTACTGCATGTTTATCCAGGTTAAATATTTGTTAAACATTTTGAATTCTGTTAGCTTATGGTATCATTGATTTAGTGCCAGACAAATCTAGGGGATAAAAGAAAAGGGGAGGGAAAAAAAAGATTGGTAAACAAACACTGTACGGTGGATTTCGTCCAGGTATTCCATAGATCAAGGATGGGCAAAATGTGGCCCACAGACCGGATGCGGCCCACCAGGCCATTCTATCCGACCTATGGGGCCCCTAAAAAATTTAGAAAATTAATATTGATCTGCCCCTGGCTGCCTGTCATGCGGCCCTTAATGGCTTGCCAAAACTCCTTAAGCAGCCCTCCACCCAAAATAATTGCCCGCCCCTGCCATAGATGGACAATCAAGGACTTGGTGGTAGTAGAAATAGGGTGAAACATCAGGTAGGACCTGGGATGTTACCGCTTCCTGACAACATACAAATACTTACAAAACCAACTAATTTAAGTTAGGAGCCAAATGTTTTGATCCTAAAATGTGCCAGTGGGGACCTTCAAAAACAGTCTGCTTTTTTGGAATGCATTCAGAGTGAGAATTCTGTAAGAAAGAGATGCTATGCATGAAGGGCATTTTAAAAAAACCTTATCTGATCACATATATGTGGTCTAACTTTTGAAAATATTGACAATAGGAACTAAGGAAATATCTGTTGTGTCATAATGTCCATCTTGTAATACAGGCTTGTTCAATACAATACTTACAACCTGTTTGTTTTTTGTATGAAAAGATGTAGTATTGTACCTCATGTCAAGGGCATACAAGGGTAAGAATAAGTCATTGGCTTTTAAAGCCTTGACATTCCTAGTTTACAGTGCAATAGATACACTGAGCTGATGCTTCTAGAATGAAAGGAACAGCCCTGATAGAATATTAAATTATCGCTTTTCCTTCATGCAACTAACAGACAAAACATGAATTTCTTTATGTAGCTCCCAATTCTAGTCTTTATAGGTTTCATGTAGTAAAAGACATCAAGGATGATCAGACAGAGCCTGAACTGAACAGGATCACTTAATTTTAAAAGCTGTAGCAGTCAAAACTGTCATTAATATGCCAAAAAAGTATTAATGATCGGTAAACCCTTCATTCATTATTTATGTAAAACTCCCATGGTATTGAAGTCAATAGGAATAATGCTTGATAAAGTCCACTTGGGGACCAACAACAAAGTCTGATAAGAGCTCCTCAGCTGGAAACAAATGAACCTTGTTGTATTACCTGATTAGGATGATTATGTTTATAAGGATGATGATGACCTGCCAATGGAATGAAGACGTGAAAGATGAAAGTGCAGTCCTAGGATGCATCAAGATAAGTATTTCCAATGGAGGTAGGAAGTATTAGGCCAAGGTCCTAGTGATACATCATTCTGAACAGTGTGTTCAATTCTGGTCATCCATATACAAGAAAGATTGAATCCAAACATGAACAGGTGCAGAGAAGCCTTACTAGGATGATTAATAGAACAAAGAGCATATTTTATGAAAGAAAGAAGAGCACAATTTGTTTAGTCTAATAAAATGAGCTGGGGAAGAGATGTGACTATTGTCTATAAATATATTAAGTAAACACTAGGGAGAAAAAAAAGGCTATTTAAGCTGTAGGGCTGGATTGTTGTTGTAGCTGTGATGGTTCAGGCAATGTACTGCAGACAGAATATTTTTTTGTTATATCTTTTATTGGATCACCTTTATAGTTCCTTTATAGTGGCTAGTTAGCCATTACAGTGCTGCTAGCCACTTCAAAGTGGGGCGGCTATGGCACTGCGTGCTTCCCTCTTCACAGACACTCTTGGAACTCCCTTTGACCGTTGTCATATGGGAATAAGCTATTATTAAAAGTTTTCTTTTCAAATTGATTGAAGCAGCTTTATTATATATCTTTGAGCCACACTTTCTGATGTTTGCTGGAAGGCACAGAAGTAATGACAGCATCTTTCCATTGTCCCACTCTTTTTTGTGTGTTGTGATGAGTTCAAGCACATCAGGTTTCACTGTATATAACAAAAATGTAACAACTGTCCCATTTTCAAAGCTTTTCCAGAGCTTTTTACCAATTCTGATGCAACCATAACAATAGGCAGATCTAGGATTTTGAAAAGGGAGTGCAGATTATGTGGTACATTATCAGATATAACACAAAACATTTTTCTCTAATTAAAGAGAAGCTAGAAGCTTTACTAATGTGCTTGGGGGCTAGCACTATATTGTTTAGTATAAGATCAAAGCAAAACCAAATATAACCAGTAGAATGTGCACTGATTTGCTAGATTCATATCAAAGTTTTTAAAACACACAACGAACTAGGTAAAATAGTCAAAATATATTGTATCATTAGTCCTGTAATCATTAGAGTTAAATGTATTTCTCTTTTTCAGATTCATAAAACAAAATCTAGCCTTTTTGAGTGTCTGGAGAGTGCATCTAGTACTTTACTGTCAGTCATTTCTACACTTGAGTTAATATTGCCACACTTGAGTTAAGGCTTTTAGCTAGATGTAAAAACCAGTCTTCAGGGCTGTGAAATAGAAGCAAATAATTACCAGAAATGGCTAACAGACAGCAACATTGCAGAAGAAAGGATAACTTGAATAGTGAAACATCCAGACCATTAAAAAGGCTAGGGGGTCATTAACCCCTGTGGAGAGAAGGGGTTAGCAGGAAGGAAGATGATAATTTGGCATAAAGTTAATTGACTTGCTCAATACTGCCTGAATAGAAATGCTGATGCCTCTCCTAGGCAGTTGATTTGAAAGTCTGGGTGGAGCAGACTCAAAAGGTGGTGGGGAGTGTGGGGACACTGGGCAACTGCACCACTTCATTCCCTTCTGGATCTGGGCCTGACCATAGCACAGTGCACTTTTCAACTTGAATTAGACAACTGGATGTGGATAATGGGTGCCTTGAAGAGACAGGGTTATTTCACACACTGGGAAATGCGTTCAATATTTTGTGTATGTTTAGTTTTTCCTCCCCAATTTTAATTCCTATATTTTTGCTTTTCAATATCAAGATCTGACATTATAAAAACATTGGTACATTATATAAATGTAAGTAATTTCATTCCAACAGCTTTGCACATCTAGACATTTAAAGAAGTAACTTATTTCACAAAATTTGGAAATATACTTCTGCAAACTTCACATCTTTCACAAGCTATAAACACTTGAAGAAAGTGATCTTCATTATAGTTTCTAAGTAATTTTCCATTGGCACCAAGTAATATATCTTGCAAATATAAAGAGACTCTGAGGGCAGGAAACTTTGCCAGTGTAGAACACAGGACTGGAATTATAGCTTTTATTATAGGTACAATTTTGGTGATGTTTTTATCTTGGTCAAAGTGTTAGTATAGGCCCAGTTATACCATTACAGAAATGCTTTGGCTTGTATAGCTTATTTTCACTTAGGGAACTGATATAAGCTATCAGGTTAATTTACATTCAAAGGATTTTTCAATATAGCTATACCAAAAAACCCCCAAAACTTTTCTAGGATAGAAAAGTCTTGTATCACAGATAGAAAGTATGTGAACAGCCCAAGGCAGGAAGATGATTATCCACTTTGTAGCAAAAATACAAGCAAAAAAAAAAAACTTGGATAAAATGAACTAGAAGAATGAATTTATAATTTAATGAAGAAAAAAAGGAGGAAAATACTGTTGAGACTCAGACTGACAGGTGCAACTTGAATATTGATTTTTAGAGAAAATATTAAATTAAAAAATAGATATACCTTTGGTTTTATAAAGATAGCAGCATTAGAATAATTATATTACAAGCTGTGATGTGGGCACCATGGTCTTCTACACCAATACAGAACAGTTATTTTCAAGAGCAATTTAGACTTTAAAAAAAATCATCTGTAATACATTATATTCCTGGGTGTTCCAAATGGTCACACTTTCTAATGAAAAAGTTTAGGATGAAAGGAGCTTCAACTACATTTTCTCCTGGAGTTCCTCCAGTTGCAAATGTGACTTTCCCTTCCTCTTGAACGATCCTCATTTCTACTGAGGTTTACATGTTGATAGGAGAGCATGAGTGTAGTCTGGACTGAAGCATAGCACACTTCAGTTATGTGGATCTCCCAAGGAAGCAGTCAGAGATCAAGCTGAATAGAAAAGTGAATCCCAAGTTGGTTTACCTGCTATTATGGAAGTAAAGTTCAAGGCTTGATTTTCTTCTGGAAAATATCATATTCTCTTGGATACACAAAAAGAATATGTGGTTATCAGACACAACATTTTAAGCCTGTGAGCCTGCCTGGCTGTGAATAAAGTTTGTTGAAATCTAATGGATAATTTTTTTATTCCATACAGAAAGAACAAACCTAACAGTCCCAAAATTCTTCTCTGTTTCTGTTTTATACATGTATCCATTATCATCATTTGCATTATCATTATCGTTATTATCATTTGCCCTGTGTTAGTTTCTCTAGTCCAAATAAGAGAGAATACAAACACTTACTGAATGTGTCAAATATCTCATGTTTGTCTTATTTTTTGGCGAGCAGATCATGAAAACAAAGTTACTTTCTTGTTGACACATTAAATAGTTACTCAACTGTAATAAGAAATTGAATAATTTATCATTTGCAAATAAAAATGAAATATATTATACATAACACTGTGCACTGAAGAAAGCATTTTTCAGATTGCCTGCTGATTATTCACACAAGTTTAGGAGAAACAAATATTAGTTTTAAATTATTAAACTTATTTAAAAAATAAATCAGATCCGCAAATTCTTACCACAGCATCTAGCAATGGTATAAATTACACATTTTGAAATCCACGAATGAAGACAATTTCAAAGTTGCTCCTTTATAACAGTAAGATGCAGAAGTTTCTGTTTGGAGCATAGTTACTAGGAAAGTGCCATTTCCAAACTCCATATAATCCATAACTCAAAGCATCATTATGCTGAAAATGTGGCCATGTACAGTTGTTACAATTCTACTGGGAGACTTGCCACTCTCCCAGTAGAAACTAGGGGTGTACAAGCATTTGTTGCATTTTTCCCAGAGAACAAGAAGTCCCTTATGGGAGAAAAGATCTTCCAGGTGAAGATACTAGAAAATCTCCCTTGGGAGAGATTTTTCTGGCACAGATAAATGACTATATGCTGCTCCTGTTTCCTCCTTGACCAGTCCAGTAGCGGAGTGGAACCATGAGACAAAGCTCCCTGAATATTCCCTAGACCAGGCAGTCTCCAGCCTAGGGAACAATAATCATGCCTTGAACTTTACTTCCATAATAGCAGGTAAACCAACTTGGGATTCACTTTTCTATTCAGCTTGATCTCTGACTGCTTCCTTGGGAGATCCACATAACTGAAGTGTGCTATGCTTCAGTCCAGACTTTACACTCATGCTCTCCTATCAACATGTAAACCTCAGTAGAAATGAGGATCGTTCAAGAGGAAGGAAAAGTCACATTTGTAACTGGAGGAACCCAGATACGACACAGGAGAGAATGTAATTTGCCTTGCTGTGTTTTCTTCCAGACTAATCCAGGAGGGGACTAGAGCAGCTACTGCTGCTCATGCCTCATCTCAAGGCTGGAAAATATTCAGTCTTGAGAACAAGTGGGGGAGGCCTTGGCTCCTGCTTCTTTCTTGGAGACTGGGGGCATGGCACTACACATGTGCTGCAATAAACTCTGGCGGTTTTTCACTGGAATTTATTGCACATTTACATGTACACCCAGGATTGTACCACATTAAGTAGGTCAGAGCAGCCCTGGCAGTCAGGGAGCCCAGGGGGGTTAGCCTGCCACTCCAGGGCTACTCCCTCCAGCTCAATGTGCTGCAGAGGGGTTGACTGGGGCACAAGTGTGCTTCACTATGGGGCTAGCTGGCAGGCAGCCCCTGCACTGAAGCATGTGTTGGGGAGGAGCACTTCACAGAAGGATACAACTTGTGTTTACAAGTACTATCCCACTATGGAGAAAATTAGTTGACTCCTGCCTAATAGGGGGTGCATGTATAGATGTGCAACATTTACTGCATAGCTAATTAATTGACTGCACAGTAAATGTCTTGTGTAGATGTTTCCTGGAAGCAGAGAAGAGGAGAAGCAGCCCACTGTTTCCTGCCTATTCCCCAGATTGGTGGTCCCTGGATCAGGAAAGGCACAGAGAGCCTTTCTCTATCTCTCCACTCCTCCTCAGGACTTTTACTACTCCCCCTCACAAAAAGATTTCTAGCTTTTCTCCGAAATTGCTCAGAAATTTTCATTGATAGAAATGAATGCCTGTTCATACCCTTTGTTATACCTTTCTAGGAGTTCCTGAGGTTTCACATGGCAGTGGGGATAGGGCTGATTAGCACATGAGTGGGAAGTTTTTAAAAGGAAACTCTGGGGCTCTGGCACATAACTTTGGCAGATAGCCTGACCTCTTGTATATCTGTACAATTCCTATACAAGAATTAAAATAGTGTAAGTATCTTACAATGGAGTGGTGGATCCCTATGTATTAGCTTATCCAGCAATATGGATTATTCATTATACTCTATAGATTAAAACCCAAATTTGTTACAATAAATGGAATATTTCACTTTATGGGTACCAGGATTTCACCCCATTTTGCTGGGATGTGGCCTATTATCCATATTTAACCTAAGTGATATAAGGTACCTCCATACTCCTTTTCCTATATAGTCAAGATAGTGTTTAGCAAGGACAATAATCTGATAGTACTGGAGACAGGAGTCTTCTAGTTAATCACAGAACAGTTTCATCATTGGCAAACTTCCGCACATTGACATGCCAGGTGCCAAGATGCATGATATATAAGGACCGTCTCTGGGAAGGTTAGTTTAGTGGTGCTCAATCTTTTTGGCCAGTGGGCTAGACAAGCAGGGCCTGGTCCGTTGGCAGGCTGTATCCAGCCAGTGGTCCTGATTTGGTGGTGTCATAAAGATAGAGAGTCACCCTGTTTTGGGATACGCATATTTTAGAATAAAAGACAAAACCTTATTTGTGTTTATGCTATTTGAGTTTATGTTTGATACGTAAAAATTATAAGGAATATAATACTTACCTCTATTGGAGAAGGCATCAATCAGTTGCTTGGGAAACTGACTTCTGTCAATCCATCCAGCTCAGGAGATGCTGAGACCTGAGAATCAAGATGTAAAAATTAGATAGATACCTTATAAAAGAATCTTAGTTCATTTTCTGGTTTAAAAGAAAAATAAATAAATAAATATCTCTTTTTAAGAAAAAAAGTTCAAAACCTCAATAGTATAGATTGATACTTCATCACTCAGTGGTGTTTAAGTTATATCCTCCTGAACAAACCTTTTTTACAACAAGATGTGGCAGGAGGGACTTGGGGTCACCACTGAAAGAAGGCAATGAGGAATAATCAGGTTATTTGGGACCTAGTCTAGTCATTTGCGGTTTATATACTCCAAGAGATTAGAGTGTATACTCCACAGGTGGCTAGGGCAGTCACAGTGGGGATCTATCCAGCCGTGCAGAAGAGGGGAAGAAGCTGGGGGGAAATAGCCCAGCCTGGCCCTGTGTGGGGAAAGGGAGTTTGACTCAGCCCTTATCTAGCTGTGGAGGGGGAGGGCACAGCACATGGCTTGGCTCCAACCTACCCCCCAACATGTGGGGCTTGAGGTTTGGAAATTTGGCAGCAGGGTAGGGTGGCTGTATTAAATGCCATTGCTCTGCTGCTGCCCAGTTTCCCAACCTGTGGGGAGCCCTGTGGGCTGGATATCTTGGCTGTGTGGGCTGGAGGTTGAGCAGCCCGGTTTAGCCTATTTATCACCTCAGCTTATGTTTTTTGCAGGGACAGCATCAAGTTGGCCTAAATCAAACACTCTGACCTAATACACTACAAATAACTCTCTCAAAGAGTTATATATATATTCAGTTATATAAAATCATATATATATATCTCTCTCTCTCTGAATTTGACAGATAAAACAATATCCTCAATTTCCATTCCCTCCCTCCCACCTTCCCTTTCTCTACTCTTTGTTTTCCTAATTTCCACCTATTTACATTCTCACTGACATCCTGTCACACTTTTAGGTTCTTTCATTCCTTGGAGATTTCAGAAGAGCAGACTCCCTGGACATTTTTATACATGCAAGCACTGTAGCTTCAGGAGCTTTGAAAAGTGCTCAGCGCTGTGATGACTGCAGTTGTGTAAGTGGTGAAATGCATGTCAGAGCTCAGAAAATAGCAGCAGTGTGCTTTTGAACTAAAACACATAGAAGGTGCTTTAGTTAAAAAGCACACTGCTGCCATTTTCTGCATGCTGATGTGCATTTTGCTGCTTATACCGCTGCATGCAGCACAGCACAGTTCACATCAGCTCACGTGCAGAATAGACTCAATGAATTGAGTCTGCTCTGAAGTGGTGGATCTCTGGTGCATTATGAGACAAAAAAGTATGCCTAAAGAAGGGTGCTTGTGCCTGAAAGCTTGCAAAAAACTTTCCCCCAATTACTCAGTTTGTCTTATAAAAGATATCACATCTACCCAAAGTTGCTTGCCTGTTTGTAGCCTCAATATAAATACTCTGAGTGGTCTTGAAATCTGGATCCAGATCTGAATCTGGCACCTCATGTCATTTCTAAGTTAAAGTAGTCATTTTCCCTTGATAAATAAATGATAAAACCCAAGACTGCATTTGCCAGTTTATTTCAAATCATTGAACATTTGTCAAATGGTAGTGACTTCCTCACTAGTATCAAAAACTGAATTTGAACCTGTGACCAGGCATTGAAAAGCTATATATTCTTTTATGAATCCCCAGAGCTAACCCAGAATCCTCATGGTTTTTTTTTTTTGATATGACAGATAGTAGGCAGACAGCCCACTGGTGCTGCTGCAGAGAGAATTCTGGTAAAAAGAGAGCTATTTCTAAATACAGTGATTGATAGGAACATCTCTGTCATCCAGGAGCTTAGTTATGGAAGACAAAACCCTTGTGTTGACACTATTTAAAAGAAATATTGCAAGAATTAAAGAATTAAACATAGTTCACTGACATGGTTTGCTGGGGGTTCTAACATAATTTAGAAAATGAAGCATGAATATAGCACATATAAAACCTGATTGGGTTAGTGTCTGCACATTATACACTCCTCCTTCCCTCATACACACATGATCTGCAGGGACAATTTGCAAAACTGCAACTAAATCCTCCACCTCCCCTGTTGGATAATGCTAAACTTTTCATAGGAACATAATGTACAAGTTCTAATAGAAAAAAGGCTCTTGGATGTGGGCCATAATTTCCCCAACCATAATTTTGTGTCAAAACTAAAGAGCAAGTCATGTCAAACTAGCCAACATCCCAATAGCTAGGACAATCATACCATTGTAGGGAAAAAACCAAACAGGTTTCACTGTTTAATTAAAGACTAGGGATGTTATCCTGTGACTGAGCTTACAAGTTAGAGTCAGCAGTTGTTAATTGTAAGGAATGTTAGTTGGTGTAAAGGTTAGGACATGCTAATGATCAAATGCCAGGTTAAGTGTTATTACAATTCCTTTCTAATATGCAGTGCTCAGAGCTGCTGCTAAAGGGCTGGTGAGCAGGGGTGTAGCTAGGAGTTGCTAGTCTGCTCTGTGCCTGCCCTACTCATTGGCTCTCTAGCCACAGTATAGAGGGAGAAATGGAAAAGAAAGGCCCCCTGAACCACTTGGATCATCCTCCATCACACTCCCTCCCTGAGATTACTGCCCTGTTGCCCCAATCAGCCTGAGAGAGTTTCTTCTACTTCCTACCAGCTTCTAGGTTCTCTGCAGTCCCCACCAGGCCCCATGGCTGCGCTCATCCCCCTCCTCACCAGCCCTCCTCCCTTGCCTCACCTTCAGTTGTCAAAACATCAGAGGCTGGATCTGGGTGTGCAGGGGAGGCATGGGCTAAATGGAGTCTGGGAACAGGTAGGGAGAGAGAAGTGCCCCTCCTCCTCTGCTGCTGCTGGTCTGGGGACAGTCGATGAATGGGAAAAGGATGATCAGAAAGGGAGAGGAAAGGGAAGGGGGAGGACAGGGAAAGTGGAGAAACGGGTGGGCAGAAAACCGCTAGGCTACTTTAGGAGGGGAGCAGGTGGACCAGGCAACTCCCCATACCTCAGATTGAGCCCACGCTGACCCAACAGGCCCCATGGCTGCCCAGCAGCTTCCCACTGGTGAAGGGGGGAAGGGCAGGGCAGGGCAGGACAGGAAGCTACCCACCTCTCTATTCTTGCTCTATCTTTGCTGTACCCCCTCTCCCTGGCTGTCCCTCCCTCTTCATCTCTTTCCCTTCTCTCCCCGGTTAGCTGCTTTCTGGCTGTCCCCAGCTATCAATCCAGGGCTGTAAAGTCCTGTACGATAAGTTGTCCATGTAGGAGCAGTGGCTTCTGGGATACTAGAGTACAACAAATTGGTGTTTATATTAGGTGACAGGTAGAAGTTAATGTAACAGTTCAAAGATAATTTTATGGCATTTTAGGTGAGAATTAAGATGTCTAGATGGCACTTAGCACTTCCTAATGAGTCTTAGAATATGAAGTTACACATTAAGCCATAGTAAGGGCACATTAAACATGAGTGTTTACATTTAAAGGTTGTAAACTTGTGCTAAGTGTCCTCTGAAGTGGCATAATTTTGAAATGCTCAGGTGAAGGTTTAGTCCCAGTTGTACTACATAGCTCACATTGGGGTAATTTCAGCCCTCTCCATGGAAAAAACGTGAGGAATTTGTAGTCCTCCAGAATCCCAGGATGCACTTCTCCCAGCCTCCCTGCTCGCTCCCATACATACCCAGAGCAGTGATTAAGTCCAGGTGCCCTAGCCACATCCTTGTTTGCTAGCCCTCTAATGGCAAGCTGGTGCTATGAGGACAAGAGATGAGATTAACCTTTAATGTGCGACTACTCACAGTATGTTCTAAGTTTAACACTGCTTAACATTCCACAGATTTAGCATGGTTCAAGTGTAATGTGCAATTTCACCCAATGTGAGATTATTCAAGCTTTAAGTGCTTTTACCACAATCTAATTGCAATGTGTAATCTCACAGTCTGTCACCCACATAATAGATAAGTACGCCATAAACACCAGACTACTGATTCTTCTGGGGTGGGGTCTCTTTAAATGTTTCCAATTGTAGCTATTCCACTTTGCACAAAATTCATCACTTATTAGAAGTGGGGTTTCCCAGGTGAGTGCACTTATCACTAGACTGCAGACAATTCTGGGGGTACACATCAATCTCGCTCTCTCTTTTGTTTAAATCTTGGAAAAGTCTCAGGGTCATTCTCATTCATACATATATTTCTGAAATTATGAAAACTACTGAGGAATAGGAAAGCCATTTCTTGACCAACGATAGATGTAATACTGTAATTTATCATGTACCGAGAACTACCTGTTTGCTTCTACTACTCACCCAGTCTCACATGGGCTTATTTTCAGATACTGAACCCTGAAGTAACTTCAAATGTCCAGCAGCATTATAAAATAAAAAGGAAAAATAAATACATCTTGTCTTAGTGCCCCAAATGGGGGGAGACTTTAACCCAGTATTTATTTTGTATGTTCAACATTTTACATCAAGAAAGTTATTTATGGACTTTACTTGATAAAGTGACAATCCCTCCTTCAGCTGAGGGACATATTCCCTGTAGGAAATGTTTCCCTCTCTGTGAACATTTTTCACGCTTGAAGGATCCTTGAAAACTTTTAGTCCATTTACATGCGGACTTCCACTATTCTGCTTGTCACTGAGCTGACCTCCATTGCAACTTCTGGAGCATATATTGCCAGCAAAAGCCAAAGAATAATAAGACTGTGTGGTACAAACAAACCACATCTGTTACATGACCATTTCAGGACTGCCAGTCTAAACAATATGAATTAAAGGAAAGACTTCTTCAAAGTGCTCTGCACTCCTATTTTTATACAGACACTGATGTTCTACTCTTTAACCATTTCCAAACCTCAGTGACACTATTTTGTACCTAGGACAGAAGGATGGTAATGACTGAGGTATGCAGTTAACAGATATGTACTTGCTTCTCAAGGTGAGTTATTTAACCTCTTTCTGTCTTTCATCTGTAAAGCAAGCATAGATGTTTTATTAATAATACACGGGCATTCTGTGGCTCAACTAATTAATTCCTTTTACATCCCTTGAAATCTCATATACCATATATATATGGTACTTTTCAACCAAATACATCATCATTACAAATCGTAGTTATGGATCTGGTCTGCCTCCCCTTCATCCTTACAGCTGAATGTTGTTTAGGTACTGAGTTTTGTTACAACTTAAGAAGGATAACTTGCTGTGTAAGTCACTGGTCTGGGATGCAGGAAAATTGGCTGTAGTCCAGATTTTCTGTGACATCATAGTGTTATAATTCCCATGGACAATGATTTTGTGTCTTACCTATTTTTGTAAAGTAACTATTTTGTAAGAATCACCTTTTCTCCCATCCTGTGTTTTCTTGTCTATTCAGGCTTAATCTGAACTATAAACCTATGAATAATCCAAGTTCATTTGTACTACTCATGTCCTTAAAAGCTAGTTGTATGCTAAAGTGCTTCACTATAAATAAGGTTAGAGTGCTTAGCACCTGTCAGGATAGAGGTTTTAGCAAGTAAGGAATCAGGAGAAGGTCTCTTACAACATGTTTATGCAGCATCTAGCACAAACTCCAAAAGAAAAAAAAAAGCCTCAGGATGCCTCTGTAATACTACTGTTAGAGCAGGCTGGAAGAATTCCAGTGAAATAAACAATATTATATTAAAATGTTCTGATTTGGGGGGGGGGGGGTTCAGTACCACACACAACTCTGAAATCAAAGTGACCACATTTCAATTTCAATCTTAATATCCTCCATGAACTGAAATTCCTTTTCTCTGCCTGCTTCTAACTATCCCAACCTTCTATAAAGGAAGTAACCAGAAAGAAACTATGGATATGGATATAGATGGGAACACTGAGGATGCATCCAGATGAGCATGCATGTGCCTCTTGTGGCATCTCAAAGGAGTTTGAGACACTGCAAGACACATGCCATGAACAAAAAAACATTCCCTGCACTGCATGTTTGCAGCTCAGGCTCAAAATTTGATTCAGGTATCAAAATAAAATATATGGTAAAGAAGCAGGGCAGCATGAGGCCCTCAGGGCCCACTGTGTCCAGAGCTCCCAGTGGTGCAGTGAGTCCCCGGCGGCTCAGAGCTGGCACTGCTTGTGCCACTCATCCCAGGACCGGTGTAGCTTGGTGCTGGGCCATACTGCTTCAGGCAGCACTGGGGCCGCTTGTGCCCTCAGGCCAGGCCAATTCCATGGCAATAAGACCTGGCTTAGCATACAGGGACTGTGTGTTGCACCAAGCCAAGTCCTACTAGCACTGGGGCCACTTGTGCCGTCAGGCTGGGCCGGTTCCATGGTGATAGGACCAGGCCTGGCATTCAGGGATTGTGTGTCGTGCTGAGCTGGGTCCTGCCACCATGGAACCAGCCCAACCTGATGGTGTGAGCAGCCTTACTGGTGTCTTAAGCAGCATGGCCTTGTGCCGAGCTGCACTGGCCCCAGGATGAGCAGCACAGGCAGCACCCGTTCTGAGCCACTGGGGATGCACCGTGCTGCTGGGGGCTCTGGCCACAGTGGACCCTGAGCACCTCACGGCTGCTGCTGAGAAGGTGAGTTGTGGGCTATGAGGGCAGGGGGAAGGTGGGCTCTACAGGGAGGGATGGGGACCCATCCCTTCTGAGCAGCTCCAACCACACAGTCCCCTCACACCCACAGTCCCCCCCAGTGCTATGCACACACCCACCTGCATCCCATACTGTTTCCCACCCCTGTCCTGCAAACCCCACATCCCCCTATCACACACTCATCATGCCCAGCTGCTAGACAGGATGAGATCTGCTGCCAGGAACTGTGGCTGCAGGGGAAGTTGTCCCCACATCTTAGTTAGTGAAGGGGTCAGGGGAGCTCTAATTGTTCTATGTTAAGAAAACCAAAAGCAAACATCAAAACATTTAGATATTTAGAATTTATTTTGTTATGATGAAGGAGACACTGGTAGGCTTCCAAAATGCTTTAACATTGTACATTTATCAATAAAATATTGCCCAACTGATCTCTCTCTCTCTCTCTCTATATATATATATATATATAGTGGTTTTTTGTATTAATTGTGGTAGAATATGGATTTTTGGGTACTTTAAAGAGTGAATTTGGGAATTTTTTATCAGCAATTTTGCAGTTCTTAAATAGGGACCACCAGAATTCCTGCCAGTGAGGCAGGTGGCAGGACCTAGGCAGAGAAGCCTGCTCAGGGCTGGCATCTGGGACGCAGCTGGAGGTGGCTTACCTTCTGGCAGCTTGGGTCCAGGAAGACATGCTTTGACAGTTCAAAGCAGGCCTCCACACTGAGAACATAGATTTCGTAGATTTCATAGACATTAGGACTGGAAGGGACTGCGGGAGATCATCGAGTCCAGCCCCCTGCCCAAAGGGCAGGAAGTCAGCTGGGGTCATAGGATCCCAGCAAGATAAGCA
>NW_017728886.1:176622154-176625203 GCF_001723895.1 Crocodylus porosus | reverse complement strand
CAACATCAGCTTGCAGGGACATGTAGCTTTCCTTCACATAGAGAGCTACCCCCCTGCCCCTTTTGTCAACATGATCCCTCCTGTACAGGGTATAGCCCTCTATACCCGTGGTCCAGTCATGGGTGGAGTCCCACCAGGTCTCCGTTAACCCAATGATGTCATAATTCTTTGCACTGAGCAGGAGAAGAAGCTCCTCCTGCTTGTTACCCAGCCTCCTGGCATTAGTGTACAGGCAGGCATGTGTGCCCTTAGGGGCTCTAGCCTTGCCCACAGATTGTGCCAAGGCTGGGGCAGGGGTGGGCTCCCTTAAGTGCCTTGGTCTGCTGGCTTTGCAAGGGTCGCTCACAGTGGGCCAGCAGTGGCAGTAGTCCCCCCCATCCCCCAGCAGGCTTAGTTTAAAGCCCGGTGGAGCAGGTCAGCCAGCCTGGCTGAGAAGAGCCTCCTCCCCAGGGGAGAGAGATGGAGGCCACATCTTCCAGGTGATAACTGCCCAGATGGCAGCAGTGCCACAGAGGCCAACTATGCAGCCACAGCCCACTGGCAGCTGGCCCAGAGGTGCAGATGCCTCTGCTGTGGCTGTGCAGTCACTATTTGAGTCTGGCAGGCATGCAGCCTTGGGGCCACGTGCTGTCTCATGTGCCAGCAAGTCACAGCTAGGCAGCAGCCCCCACAGCCAGACTACTGCAGTGGGTAGAGGGGACAGGGGGCACTCTAGGTTTGAGCTGCTTCAGCAGTCCAGCTGGCACAAGGGCTAGTGTCCCTAGATACCAAGTGGCTGGGTCTTAGAAGCCCCTGAGGGCAAGTAGCCCTGAGCTGCTCACCAGGACAGGTTTTTATAATGCTGGGGCCAGCACAGGGCAGGTTTTTATACTTCTGGGTCAGTACAGATGCTGGTCCCAGGTGCTACCTCCCTTTGGCTACAGATCTGGCAGGAACTGGGCAGGGTTATTTTGCCCCAGGTGGCATAACTTGCCCCCCAACAAAGTGCATATCTAGGAATGTGCACTGAGGCAAAAATCCTTGGCTCAAATTTGTGCCAGTTTTATTTGAGCTGCTGCAAGCACATGTGCCTGCACATGTGCCTGATGGTGCATCTACACGTTCTGTTAATGAACTTTAGGTAATGTGCATTAAATCTAGTACCTCCATTGTGAGTTAGTAGAAAAATGTGTATTCGTTTATTTTAATGCATATTAGCTAAAGAGCACAGGTTTTTTGTGATGCTTTAATGCACACTAAAATAGGCTAATGCACATTAAATTGCACGTGTAGATGCACCCTGAAGTTCTAGGTTGCTTTTGTTTGTCTCACTTCTAGTCCCAAGCAATTTTTGGCAAGAAGTGCTGAAAAGGTCAGCAAGCTAAGAATAAACAAGCAACTTTTTCAGCACCATAATTAATCAATTGTTAGTTAAAATACATTGACTTTATTTTTTTTAAGTGATTGAAGACAGTGGAATTTTGAATGCAATGTCCTAACACTCATTGCTTACTGACAGATCCATTTTTATCATGAGTGAATTTGGGCAGCCAGGGCAAGAAATGCAATTTGAAATTGTCATTCTGCATGTCTCCTGTCTCTGTGCTCAGTATGTATTGCACATCATACGTTAGGGTATAAGAGTTGCTGCTACAACTCCTTGGTTCTGACACTTGATGTTTTATTATGTGTGATGCATGCTGAATGGAAGAATAGAGGAAGGTTCAAGGAGTACAACTAGCTAGAAGTACTCACAGAAAACATCACAAATTTCTCAGAAGCTCCTAAAATAGTCTGAAATATATTGACAAAAAGAGAAAAAACCTCTCTAAAATTACCTGGAAATTCTCTTCTATTGACAAAATTTAAAGACAGCTTTTCAATGTATAGCAGTAAGGCACTGGCAATTTCTTAACATAAATAGAAATGTGTATAAAACTGATATAATAGGCAGTACATTGTACCCTATAAGCCAGTCCCCGGCCTACCCTGTCCACCCCCTAGTATATCTATATTCAGTGTTATAGAGCTGATGGTGCAGAGCCATTGCAGAGCCGACCATGTAGGCTTTATTCCACTGAGATTATCATGCATCAGTGCAAGATCCTGACCGCCCCTTCAGGCAGTACAAAGCAGCTAGAGTGCAAGCCTAGAAGCAAACCTATAAATTAGAAGTTATGTTTCTGTTACTACAGTAATATATTTACTGACTGCAAATAGTAATCATCCAAACATATGCTTAGAAAGGAATACATATTGGAAACAAGAAACAGAGTTGGGTGATTAGCATTGTTGTTTCCTATCAACAATTCATTCAAACAATGAATCTTTCCAATCATATATAAAAAATTATAGAGTACATTTTTTTCCTGGTACCTCAGCTCTGCATCTATAAAGAGTGTTGTCTCCAGGGGGAATGATGGATTCCTAGAGTCTTAGGAATTAGAGATGGAAAATAGTAAATAGATCACTGAGTCCCTGTAAATTTAGTATACATGTTACTTTCCTGGCAGTTTGTTGTTTTGAAAAAAACTTGTATATTGATAGTCCTACAGTTTTCTTTGCAAAAAAAAAAAAAACATTGAAAGTGAGTCATATTAGGTTGTGAAGTTATTCCTGACATCCAAGTAAATAATGCCCCCCCAGCTATTAACTAGGCCTGTGCAAAGCAGCTAGTATTTGTTTTGGACTCGGCTGATTTGGGGGACAGTGATTCAATTTGGTTATTTGAATCACGGTCCTGAATCGATTTGGCTGAATCTGATTTAGAGATTTGGCTGCCGCTGAATCAGCCAAATCTCTGAATCAAACAGGCCCCATCCCCTGCCTGCTTTCCCAGCCCCATCCTGGCTGGGAGAATGGCTGCCCCACCCAGTCCCAGCATGCCGGTTCTTTAAAAAAAAAACAACCCACACTCACTGGCTGCTGCCAGGCAGGGGGAAGATCCCCACTGCCGCCCACTGTCCCATGCTTCACTGGGGGCTCTGCCACTAGCCCCTGCCTGCCCCCCTCTCTTTTTTTTTGTTTAAGAACTGGGAGCTGGGGCCAGGAAGGGCAGCCTTTGATGGGG
>NW_017728886.1:176620348-176622054 GCF_001723895.1 Crocodylus porosus | reverse complement strand
TGGGTCCAGGTCTATGCGTCAGTGAGCAAGGACTGCCTGAATCTCTGAAGCTCTCTGAAGCTCTCCAAATCTTTTCTGAATCAATTCAGAGAGCTTTGATTCAGAACTTTTTTCCTGGTCTTCTGATTCAATTTGGATCGGGCCAAATCCCCTCCAAATCAAATCAGCATCTGAAGCTTCACATGGCCCTACTATTTACCTCCCACCAACTTAGTCTATCATCATTTATCACTACCCTTTCTTTATTCTCTTTTAAACAATTTTCAACTCACATGGTGTTCCTTTTAAAAGGCATTTGATTTTTTTTTCTCATTAAATTTTACATGACACTATCCCAGAATCCATCTTTGAAATGCTCTTTAACTTTTAACTAGAAAATTACATACTTTTTTTTTGCAGGTAAGAGTTAGGCTTCATAAATTAACAATACTTGTTGAATCATTATTCTGTTATCTCACACATGTACAGGCTAACTAAGTATCTGAAGGAAACAAGGAGAACTTTGAAAGTTTCGCAGTCTGATCCATTATTATGGTTTGTCAAAGGATCAGGAATTATTTATGAACAAGAAGTCTGGACACAAATTCCTGATGTCTGCTTCTATTTTCCCTAATAACAAGAAGGATCCTTTAAATCAATTAGGAAACATCATTTCCATATAGGCAAGGGATAAAACACAAAACAAAAAAATGTTTAGTTGGCAGTATAATTTTTGTTTTGAGAGAAAGAGAGGAAAAAAGGCTTTTAGAGTTATAAATGAAAAGTGAAGACTATGCACTGGTGTCTACTGCATACATTGATATAAGAGGTGATTCTTGGTATCATTGTACTAAAATTTTAGACTTGGATTTCAGTGTTCTATTTTTTAATTTTTTTTATGTAACTTGTGAAATAGTTTATCTTTGAGATGGTAGGAAATTTCCACCTAATGACGAGTTTAAAACAATAAATCACTATGGAACTTAAGTACCTAAAGGAGATTTTTAAAGAGAACCCACTTTCTGACAGGAAGAATTTACTTTGCCACAGAAAAGGAAAAAAAAAACCAAACTGATGTCACTTCTGATAAGGATTTAATGGCTAGTCTAAAGAAAAGCCTTTTCTGTTCCCAGCCATCCATCAAGAATTAAAAAAAAAAAACCTCTAAGAAGTTTGATATAAACATACAGGGCATATCTATACATTCAATTAATGCGCTTTAGGTAATGGGCATTAAATCTAGTACCTCTGGGCATTTATTTTCATGCCCAGATGCTGCAGAGATCCAATTAGGCTGCATTGCTTGCAGTTGTATAAGTGGCAAAATGCACATCAGTGTGGAGAAAATGGAGGTGGTGAGCTTTTAAACTAAAACCCTATGGCCACGTCCAGACGAGCACAAACGTACCTCCTACCCCACCTCAGACCCCTTTGAGGTGGGGCAAGAGGCATGTGTGGGAATGAAAAAAATGTTTCTTGTGCTGTAAGTTCGCCAAGGGTCCAAAAAAATTGAAGTTTAAAAAAGCGGAGCAGGCAACCGGAGGCTGGGTCCTCCACAGAGATGCTCTGGCTGCCAGAACATCTTTGTGGTTGGCCTCTCACCCTCGTGGTGAAACACACGGCCAGCCAGACCATGTGTTCAACACCAGGGCTCCAGTGCCAGTGAGTAAGGGGTTGGGGGAGCTGGAGGAGTGGGGAGGGGACCATGGGGGAGCCCCCATTGGCCC
>NW_017728886.1:176597966-176620186 GCF_001723895.1 Crocodylus porosus | reverse complement strand
CCGCAAGGTCCCTGACTCATGCCCAGCACCATCCCCCCATTCCCTGCCCCCACCCCATAGTTTAAACCCCCCGACAAAAAAAGCCCTGGCATCTCCAATTGCTGTCTGTCTGACTGGAGCCCTGCCTGCACAGTGCAGAGTGGAGGGACAGCCCCAGTAGCCCCAGCCTAGGCCCTGCTGCTCCCCTGCCATCCTGTGCTGTCTGGGGGGGAGGGTTCTGCCAGGAGGCCCTGGAGTCCCCCCACCCCTGCTTCTAAGGTAAGCAGAGGCCTTTTTTTCTGGGATTTTTTTTTTTTAAAGTGATGGTGCCTGGGGTTGTGGGAGTAGCCATGGGAGTCTGGGGGTGCAAGATGGAGGGTGGGGCTGGGTGGGGCAGCCATTGGAGGACTGCACCAGCTGGTGAGGGTAGGGGCCAGGTGGAACAGCAATTGTGGGGCTAGGGTGGGGTATGTGGGCCTTGTGGGGGGGGTGGTAGCTCCTGAGGGGGCCATTTGGCCCCTGTTGGGGTGCCGTACCCTTGTGTGGGGGCCATACTCTTTGTGTGGGGGGTGTAGCACTGTTGGGGGCTGTAGCCTTTGTGTGGGGACTGAACCCCCTGTTGGGGGGCCTGAACCCCTTGTGTGGGGGCCAAATCCCCTGTTGGGAGTCTGTAACCCATGTGTGGGGGCAATTGCCTCTGTGGGAGGGCAGCAAAATATATTTTCATGAATTCATGAAACCTATATTTATAGTTCACTTTATTATTATGATAAGAGACATGCTTAACACTGTAGATATATCAATAAAATGTTGTCCAACTGATCGCTGTCTCTGTCTCACTCTCTGTCTCTTTTTATAGTGGCCTTTTGTTTTACTTGTGGAGGAACATGGATTTGGGGGTATTTTACAGAGTGACTTTGGGATTTTTTTTATCAGGGATTTTTCAGTTTTCCAGTAGGGAACACTAGAATTCCTGCTAGGGAGGCCAGTGGCAGGACCCTGCCTGCTCAGAGCTGGCACCTTGGACCCATCTGGCTGTGGCTGACCTCCTGGCTAACTGGGGCCAGGAGGACATGTTTTGACAGTTCAGAGCAGGCCACCAGACCCGGAATATCTTCTGGGTGATAGCTGCCCAGATGACCAGGCAGGTGGCATACATGGCAGTAGTGCTGCACAGAGGCCAACCCTGCAACCACAGTCCACTGGCAGCTGGCCCAGGGTGGCAGATGCCTCTACTGGCTGTGCAGTCCCCATCCAGGTCTGTGAGGTGCACAGCAAGTCACAGTCAGGCAGCAGCCCCCACTGCCAGACTTCTGCAGTGGGTAGGGGATGCAGGGAACTCTCAGGGATGCTTCAGCAGCTGGCACAATGGGTAGTGTCCCCAGGTACCAATTGGTTGGTCCCCAGAAGCTCCTGAGAGCTAGTAGCTCTGAGCTACTAGCCAGGGTGGCTTTTTATACTGCTGGGGCCAGGACAGGGCAGCTTTTTATATTGCTGGGGACAGCACAGGTGCTGGCTCCAGGCTCTAGCTCCCACTGTCTGCAGATCCAGAAGGAGCCAGGCAGGGTTATTTTGCCCCAGGTGGCACAATTTCCCCCAAGTGGGACCTAAGATAATTAACTGGGGGGATGATGGGATTGGTGGGGGAAGTTGATGGGTCCACAGAGAGGGTAGATGGTGGGCTAAAATCCCAGTCCAGGTCATGGGGGTTAGGAACAGCAAAGCTGCAGGGCTGTATTGAGTGTCTGTACTTCTCCAGCCCCAGGGCTGTGCTGTGAATGCATACAGGTGTTCATTAGGCTGGGTTGAACCTCATATGAAATAGCTTAAGATGGGCTGATCTAGAAGTTTGCTCACTGCTGAAGTGAACTAACTTTAGATTGAGTGTACTATTTTTAACAAGAACCAAGTTCTGTGAATGCCTGGCCAATATAACACTACCCCAAATCAGACAAAGTTGTTCCTTAGAAGTACTCATTACAGCTCATGAATAAATAGGCTTTAGAGAAACCAGGCTTTTTCTCTAAAAAGCTTTGTTTTCATCAAATGATTTGATCAAATGAAAAAAGCATATCTGTTGCAAACAAAAGTAAATCAGGATAATTTATTATTCCTGTGTCTGTACTTTTTAAAATTATTAAATGCAAACTAGAACTTTTAGACCTAGATTTTTGCCATTAGGGGCTGTACCAAATGTAGCCATAGGCAGCAGGAGGCTGGAGATTGGTGGGGCTTAGCCCCTCCCCCAATTTTTTTGCAGTGGCCGGCGACAGCAGAAGCACTATGGTGTTGCTTGGCGTGCAGCCAGCTCAGCGCCCCATGCACGCTCAACTCCACCCAGCTGAGACAAGAGGCTAACCATGAAAACATTGCACCATGCAGAGCACAATGGGCATTGTAATTCTCATGCTGATGCCCCCCCCAAATAATATTTTCTCCTTCCATCTATAAATACAGCTAAAGCCAAAGCTGACTTTGGGCTTAACCAGTTATGCCTAAGACCTTGACTGGAAAGTATCAACATAAGTTGTAACAGGCTTGAGATGGTCTAGTTCATGCCAAGTGACGATGGACTTTATATAGCTACGCATTTCAGGAGTACAGCTGCAAGTTAACCACCTCTTTCAACAAGTTCTATAAAGCAGAATCTACTCAAATGGGTGAATGGGTCTACTACCTCCAGAACTCCCATAAAGCTGCAATTTTGACAATGAGGGTTTGACACCTAGGCCACATCCAGATGGGTGTAGCTATGCAGTTGTGTTTTTTTGACCCCTGGAGATCCAGGGGTCAAAAAAACCCATGCAGAAAAAAATGGGCTGGTGCATATGGAAGTGACATGTGCCACCCAAAACCAGAGTCTGGCCAGTGCAAATGACTGCATAGTAAGCATCACAGTCTAAACATACAGACCCTTACTGTGCAGTAATTTTCTCTATCCAGCAGTTAATTTGCTACTTGTAACAAGCAAAAAATTAACTGCCAAGTAACTACTGTGCAGTAACGCACATGTAGATGGCTGATCAGGAGCAAATTTGCTCCTGGTAAGCCGGGCAGCAGGAGGTGGAAGATTGATTCTCAAGATCAAGATGTGTCTTGGAAATGTCTCTAGCTAGCTGCACTAATTGTGAGGAAGTCTCAGGTATTAAATCATGGGTCAAAATTAATCCTGTATGGATTTTCTTTCCTATATGTCATCATCCAAAAGATACATGGACTACTGAATGACAGATCAAGTAGTGTAAAGGGTATAAAGCCAGATTGACTGTGAAAACAGGAGACATATGGTACAAGGCTAAAACATGTAAACACCTCTGTACAGTAAATATGGGAGGAGGAAATAATGTCACAGGAATTAGTGAAAAGAAGTACAATGAAATTAAAATGAATATATGGGTCTCCTCAACCCATGTAGAAGCCTGTCAGTGGAATACTGGGATACTTAATTATATCTGTTTGGAATGTGGCTTCCAGATACAATGGGTAAACAAAATTATATTTGAATGTTATGGGAGCTTTTATCCAAATTACCCTCAATAAGCAGTAATTCAAGTGTTTACATGTGCCCATATGGTGACGTTGCTACTGCGCTGTGCTTTAGTATTTCCTTTCGGAAGTACTAAAACATGGCACGGTAGCAGCCCATACTCTGCTGTAAGCTGGGTGCATGGTTATTTTTAGCTGCTACTTCATATAACGGCAAGGGATAATGAGGGAGCACGCTGCTATGGCAAAATAGCTACTCATTATGTGTAGATGCACATGGTCACTATGTCACCATAGTGCATCACTACAGCAATATAGTGACATGTGTAGATGCTCCCAATGATGAGGAAAAGGAATCTGAAGATTATGATGAAAAGAATATAGAAATGGTTCCTTCATGTGGTGTTATGATGGTAGGAGGGTATGCATGGTCATTACATAAACCTGTTGAGGTTATATTTGGGAAAATGGTTTTAGGTGCTAGCAGAGCAAACTGGTTAAAACAACACAAAGAAGATATTCAGGTTTCCCTCAATTTATGCATGGAAATATATGCGAATTCGCTCTTATGCAATCACCCTTTTTCTACCCAAAATTCCTTATATGCAAGGTAAATTCACTCTTATGCAATTGGGACTCCACTTCTCCCCACTCACCCCAGCTCCTGGGCTGCACCATGCCATGGTGCAGGCAGGTGGTGTCAGCTGCTCCTGGGTCTGCTGCATTAGCTGGAGTGAGTGGGGAGAGGCGGAGCCCCGCGAGGTTTGGGGCATGCTGCTCCTGCAGCCGCTGCAGCAGGGACTGGGGTGAATGGGGAGAAGCAGAGGCCCTGGGCTGCAGCAGGCAGCAAGGCAGTGGGAACTGTGAGAGAGTGCAGGATGAGGGGTATGGCTCTTGCTGCAATACTCTCCTTGGGAGGGCTGTGGGCTGGGGGGTTATGCCGGGCTCTTCCCCAGGGAGGGGTTGCAGGTCCCCAGTTCTGTGTGCTGGACAACAGCAGGCTGGCATTGTGGTCTGGGACTAGCAGTACCCCCAGGCTCTCCCTGGCACTTGATGGGCAGCTTGGGGAGGCTATGGTGAATTTTGGGGTGGCATCAGCAGTCCTTCTCCCACTGCATAGCAGCAAGAGCTGCACCCCCCCACCATGCCCCCCTGTTCCACGCCCCACAGCCACTTGCAGTTCCTGCTGCCTTGCTGCCTGCTGCAGCCCAGGGAGCTGCCAATGGGCTGCAGTTCACCCTTCCCCCAGCCCCTTCCCTAGTCCCAGCCTCACTCGCTTCCTTCCTCACTGCCATGGGATGTATCCTTTTATTTACATTATAAAGTGGGTTCGCTTTATGCAAATTCAAGTTATGCGGCATTTTCTGGGAATGCATGTACTACATAAATCGAGGGAAACGTGTAGTCTTGCATACACCAGGGAAACAGTAGGTATTTTCATTATCCACAACAAGTTGTTCAAGTGGAAGATGAAAAGTTTTATGTGATGAGGTCTGCCCGGTAGGGCCACCCCAGTGGAACATATTAGCTAAAAACTTGTAATTCTTCTATGATCACTTACCTTTTTTGGTTGGGGAATATTTCCTGTCACAGAAGGGATTTATACAGTCATCTCATCATGAAACTCCCTTAATTTTACATTGCTGGCAAATATGAAGAAAGCTGTCTCAAGGTTGTCAGAGGACACAGGACCACATATAATTGGACCCCATATAATCAAATTGGACCATAATAAGCAAGTTCATTTGGGCCGTCAATGATCCATCAAAGAAATTCAAATAGGCTTAAGGGGTTTGAATTTATCTGTAAATATTCTAAAGTGTGCTCTTTTTATTCCAGCAAGACATCAGGATTGAAGGCATTGGTTGGATTTATGGTATATTAAAACTACTCAGGTGTATACACATAGGCAAAGAAGAGATGTTACAACAAGTGGCTTGAGTGGACCTGGATTAGGATCAATGCTTTTGGACAGCATTAACATTTAAGTCTTTGATAATAAACTAAGCTATGCTATAGATGAGATGTTAGTCTTTTTTACCTATACTGACTCAAATCATCGAATCGTGGCTCATGCAGTTACTGTTAGTGCCACTTCTCTCATGTCGCAATATAGCCACTGGTACCCATGGGTCTTGGAGTGAGCAAAGGTATCCTTATGATGATCATTATTTGGCATTTAAGCAACAGAGAAAAGAGAGGACCATTAATATCAAGGGATGTCTAATTCATGACAATTTGGTGTATGTGTGTGAGGACCAGAATTTTCAACCACAAGATGAATGTCTGTATGAACAACATGGTGTACCTTTGATTCAGTTAGTGAAGACCATTCTGTTGTATATATTGGAAAGGGATGTTTTTGAGTATGTACTCATTGCCCATATGTCCTAATTAAACAAGAAATTCTGTATCTAATGATTTTTTTTTTATAAATCAGTGTTTTTGTAATGTTTTATTGGCCAGTGGCTGTAATTTTATGTATTTTGTATCTCAGTGGACTGTACAGCATATTCAAGCTAAATCATGGCTATATCATGATATAACCCCAGTGCAACTATGATTGGATTTGCCACTTTTGCAGTAAGTTTTATCTCACCCTGATCTACTGTGGTACAGGCTAAAGATAAAAAAGAGCAGTACTCACAGTATTAGAAATGGTCCGAAATGATTGGTAACATTTTTGGTGGGAAACTTTACTTGGATGGATTCCAACTGACTGGGATTTCTTAATCTAATGTTACATCCCATTGTTGTTTTGTTTATTGCGTAAATAGTATTGCTTGTGTTTATGATTTAATTGTGTTGGAAAATGAACCTAGCCATCAAGGAGGGAATTGTTAGGGTAGCTTGTCACATTTAGCATTAGTTGCACTTGCTTGAGTGGTGAATTACTGTATTGTTTGAACTTTTTAAAAACTTTCTTTCTTTCTGCTTATTGTATTTGTGTGATCAGCTATAGCCTTGAGTTTGCTTTCACATTGTTTCTTTTCTTTCTTATCAATGTGAGAATGGCAGTTTATGGTCTGATATCTCCAACATAGTTTTAGTCTTGTTACCACCTCAAATTAACTTAACTTGGCACTAACTGACAATCAGGGGGATGAAATAATTGGACATATTAATGAGAGGTGATAAAAGGATATGAATGGGACACTGCCCAACTGCAGAACCCTTGGATTTTCAGTGCTGGTGGACAAACCAAAGTAGGAGGCCATGTCATGCCCATATTAAAACACTGGTAAAAGGCCAAATCAAGATGTGTGATGGGTTTGTTGGAACAAAGGAATATAGGATAAAATATGAATAGTATGATGACCACGGGGAAATCAATTAATGGTACCTGGAAACAGAGAGTGATTGGAGTAGTGAAGTTAAAGTAAAAGTGTAAAAAGGGGCAACAAGAAAGTGAAGTATGTGTCACCAACTATCCAGCAAACAACATCTGTCTGGATTGTGCCGGCCAAAAAGGCTACCCAAAGATGACCACCTTCTATTGTCAGGACTGTTGAAAATCAGACCCTGAGGTAGAATAACATCTGGAATTAGGTGGAACCATTGAACTGTTTTTCTCTATTTCTATATAGAAACTACTAAGCTAACATTTGATGTATTAATAGAGTTAGACTTTAGTTAAGTTGAATGGTGTGAGGTGTATAAACGTTCACCCTGGGCTGATTATGCTTTAGCTAACCCTTAGGGGGAAGGGAGGAATCTCCCAGCCCTTACCAGGAGACAGTTATCTCCTGGCCCTGCTCTCCCTGCCAGCCCTTGGGCTAGCACCCAGGGGGAACCTAGAGCTCCCCCTGGTCGCTGCAGGGGGCTGATGCAGAGCCAGAGGAGGCAGGAGCAGACTGTTACCAGGAACAGAAAAGCTGCTCCCAAACTGGTGGACATGTAGATGCCTGCCCAGGATGGGTTTACTCCAGAGTAAATTACTCTGGAGTAAACCCATCCAGCAGTATTTGCATTTGTAGGCACGCCCTAGGTATTTAAACTTTTTGTCCTTTAAGAAATCATTACAGTGCTATTCTCTATGTAAAATCTAATGTACCATATTCATTAATACTAGCACATATTATGCTGTTAATTTCTACCAAGACCATTTGTGTTCCTTCAGGAATTCACGTGTACTTGTTAGATATTTTCCACTAAAAATGTTTTTTTCATAGAAAATCGGTAGCTTGACTAACCAATTTTTCGTAGGCATGTATGTACTGTTTACCCTTCATGAAAAAAACTGAATTTACATTAGAAAACATGATCACGAGACTCAAAATATTTTCAGAAGAAACTCAAATATTAATTTTAAAGTTTCTTCGTTGGAATTACTATTTGGCTTTGCAAGGTCCTATTATCCTCAACAGGCCCAGCTCTTCAGCTTCAGGATATCTCCCTTGATATTTTATGACAGTTTGGCAAGGCAGGAGACAGCAAGTACATCCAGGAAGATGAAACCCAGCCCAGAGAGAATGTTGACTAAGCATCCCAGCTACACTGCCAGAGTGCTGTTGTAGCATTTGTAATTAAAAAGTAAATACCACAGTTTTAACCTGGAAAATTCTGGAAAATATTTTTTAAGTGGAAAAAGAATTTGAAGTTTTCTATACAAAGCTCTACTTTAAATTCAACTTATTGCCACATAAAGAAAAACAGCCTTTTCTCTCCAATGGTTCGTTAGACCTATCTAGAGAACACTTTTAAATTCTGAGGTGGCTCTATGTATTTACATAACACTTACAAATCCTAAATTAGCTCACATTGCCCATCCTGAATAATTCATAAGTCCTTCATTCTTTATCCTTTATAAACCACACCCATCTCCCTACATGCCCCTTCACCTCCTCCTCACTAGGAGTACTTAGAAACCCATTTTCCTGATTTCTAGCGTAAGCCCAATCAGATCTGAGACTGTTCATGACTTCTTATAGACCTTTTACCTAAAAGCAAGACTATATATAATCTTAGGTTTGACTACCAAAACTGGATGAATGATTTTTGAGGCAAGACCATAATTAAGCTAAAAAAAACTTGACTGCATTAGTCCATTTCTAAAGAAAAAAAGCGGTTGTAGAAATTATAAAAGGACAGTCTTTAATTAGCTCAATATGCTGGATTTTATTGTTACTTTGATGAATTTTGTCAGGTGTGCTATAGTTTGGTGCTATCATATTTCTGTCAGTGAACTGCCCTCCCTAGTTCCAGCCTAGGGATTTATAAGGGCCCAGGGCCCTGCCCTTTCCAGTCAGCTGACAGGTCCAGGTTCAGGCTAATTTGCTCTCTAGCCTGTTGCCCTGGTAACCTGCACCTGGGCTTCTGCCTGTCTCTTCAGGCTCTCCCCAGGCAGTTTCTGCTCTTCTAGGAAAAGTGGCACCAAGAAAAGCGGCAAGCCTAATCTTCTCCCCACCACCGACCTGGAGCCTGCCTGCATACCTGAGCTGCATGGGTGCCAGGTGCTTCCCTCTATGGCTGTGGTGTCTCCTGGGACCACCTGAGCTGGGTGCCTGTGGGCAGGTGCCACCGGGGGGGGGAGGGGGTGCTGCTGCAACAGAGGGAAACACCAGGCCCTCCCCCCCCTGCAACCCAGGGACTGCTCTGTCTGCCAGCAGCTTGCCCTTTACTCTCCCTGTCAGAGAAGCAGGTAAGTCAACAGGGTGTGTGCGTGACACAGGGGTTCAATCAGCCCTAAATTGAAGCAGTGTTTTCTAAAACCCACCGCTTCAATTTAGGGCCCCTGTTTCATCTATGTATAGCCAAGGGAACAGTCTGAAGCAGAAATTAGTCTGCTAATAAATATACCTGGTGTCAAGCAGGGTGCATGCATGTGATTGTTCTGAAGCTGCAGGCATGGTAGAAAGCAGAGATCGTTTCATGAAGTTTGGAGAGTTTCAATAATTTAAATGAAAGATGATGCTTTAAAAGAAGTAAAACACACAACACCCACTGCCACCTAAACAAAAGCGAGAATTTTCACTGATTTATACCTGTGGGCATAATATTTTCAGTTGGAAAGGACTTCTGGCTGAGGACAAACACTGAAGATAAAAAAACATAATTGCCAAGTGTGTTTAGGTTATTCAAAGTTACTGTCATAGGAGGAGGAAAAAACAAAACAGATAAACAACCTTCCCCATTGACAGTTTTATACTTTTATGTAAACACTACTTTTATTGTTTAAAATTTATATATATATGCTTGACAACATATATTTTGTCACGCTTCCCCACTCCCCTTCTTTGTGGGGGGAGGGAGGGGAGGAAGGAAGGAGGTGGAATCTTGAAAATTGTGTTATTTATTAATAAAGCTAAACATTTAATATCAGGCCTCTGACTGTATTAACATGGGAGAGGTCACCTGGCTTTTTGTTTGCACTAGGGACCCCTAAGGCAAAATGAGATGAGATGAATTTCTAAAGTGAACTATGTTCTAGGGGGTGTGCACATAGGTCTCCACATAGTTAAAAGATGACTGTACTCAACAGCACTTGCGCGAAGGGTTGATGTGGTATTCTTCATTATTTAGTTTCAGTGACAAATGATTCTCTCATTTGCACCTGTACTGTTCCAGATTCCTGAGAAAAGGCACTACTGTAACTTTATAAATGCTCTGACCCTAGGTTGAAATTCTGGAGCTACTGTTTGCCATTTGCATGCTCAGTAAGTTTGAAGGTACCACAATGACTCCAAGCTCTATAATATCTATTTTAGAGACTATAACTGCAATTTTAAAACAGATTCTAAAAACAAGACCTTTTATTTTTGGTATGTGAAACACTGATTTTTCCAGGTATGATGTGATACAATTTACAAAGGCCTACACAGCCTCTGTATGTTAAACTCTGCAGTTAAGAATGGGAAAAAAATAGACTTTCCCATTTCTTAGAAAAGTATGGTCTGAATAATGTGGGTTTTGATTTTTTTAAAGCTTTCATACCATTGCATTAATATCTGTGAAATTAGTTGTATTAATGGTAATGGTAAGAACTATTATCCTGCACTTATATTTCCTTGAGGAGAAATTTACTGTTCACATGAGTGTAACAAGCTGTGTGCTGTAATGGGGTTTTGTAGAAGGGATGTTTTTGTGGGTGACAAAACTCAAACAATCTGGAGCAGCACTGAGCAATGTACCACAAGGCTAGAAAAAGCAGCACTGAATAACGATCCAGTTATTATAGTTCAAATGGAGACCCTTTTGTATTGCTCAGAGCTCTGTGCTTGAAACAGTGAAGAGATTATTTCTGAAGGAAATCTACTGGGTAAATCAACTAATTTGATCTTTGTCGGTTTTAGGAAATATTATATTTAAAAGAACAAGTCAAACAATAAAGAAACACTTCTACCAATCTAGTTAGAACAAATCTAACCGCAGAACCAAATGAATAAACTTCATATAGAAAAATGGTTATTAAATTATTCTAAGAATGAAATTAGTTGAATATTTTTATTAAAATTTATGCCATGTCTTGACATGCAACACAAGCAAAATCTTTGAGAACTAGAACAAATATTAACTGGGGATATTTAATCAAAGCAAATTCTATTATAACTCCAATAAGTTACACTAAGAACCATCCATTCGTGCTGAATGGGCACATCTACATGTGCCCCTATGGCACCATTATTAGTGCACTGTCATTTAGTATTTCCTTTTGGAAGTACTAAATGATGGCACAGTAACAGCCTGTATTGCACGGTCTGTGCAGTGCCCAGTTATTTTTAGCTGCTACATCACTGTAGTAATGTACTATATTTGAGGGAGCCCATTGCTACAGTTATGTAGCTGGGGTGTCACAGTTTTTGCCCATCAATGCTACGTCACTGTAGAGCATTGCTACAGCAATGTAGCATCGCATATAGGCACACCCAGTATTTCCCATCTCATTTTTCATAGATCTCACAGAAATGTGTCTGGTATGGACCTACTGCAGGCCACAAACCTTTAAGTGTCGCACATTCCCTATAACAAGCCCAAAGACTGTAAGTATTAAAAAATATATCTGCCTTCACATTTAGACCCATTTAAGTGACTTTGACAGTGGGATTTCAACCATGTTCATTTGCAAATATGCCACAGTCTAAGAAGCCTATATATTTTTTACATTATGTAAGTGAAAAAGTAAACATAGCCAAAAAGCTAAATGTCAAAAGAGCATAAATTACAGAATTGCTTCTGGTCCAAATTCCACTGAAGCTTTGGATCTTTTTATGGAATCTGCTAAATCTAGTATTACCTAATCTGATCAATTTCACTGCAGCATTAGCCAGTCATTTCTAAAATACAAAACACTTGTCAAATCTAAATTAATGCGCCCTCTACATTAATTCAAGGCTTTCTTGTTTAAGCAGAAATGCTTGCACTCTACAAAATCACTGTTGCAAAGCAATTCCTTTAGAATGGCCCCGCTGTTTATATTTAAATGTTCTTTCTAATGCTGAGGAGAGCAGAAAGACTACAAAGCTGAGAGCTGCATAACATGTCATTAAAGATCAAGGAGTTTCTTATTACTAAGTCGTATTCACTTGATAGTGGGCTGATACAAATGAGGCATGGCTGGACAGTTTCATATTCCAAGCAATAGTATTCAGGTAAACAAGTAGAAGATGTATGCCTTGAAATGATCACATACAAATTTGTCTGTAGTGTCAGGTGCACAAATTCAAAACAGAAGTTTGATCACATAAAACTAGTTAGTTAATTTCTAAACCATATTCCAGCCCTCATCTTAATTTGAGGAGGATGAGGGTTAAGAACTATTTAAATCCTACTGAAGGCAAGAGAACATACATATGCTCTAACACATCCTTAAATTTGTCCTTAAGTGCCAATTAGGTCAGATTGCGCAGTCCTAACAAAGCTTCATTCACCTCAAAGTTCATTCACCTCATAGAAAATTGTTTGAGTGACAAATGACAGAATTGATCCAGATATTAAAATTATTATTTAATCAACATTATTTTAGAAATTCTACTACTAATAATGTTTGTGGGGTGCTGGATATAGCTGTGTTGGTGTAAGGACATAGGCAGACAGGGTTTCATAGTTTCATAGTTAGTAGTGTCGGATGGGACCTGAGCAGATCATCAAGTCCGACCCCCTGCCATGGCAGGAAAGAGTACTGGGGTCAAACGACCTCAGCAAGGTGTTTGTCTAGCCTTGTCTTAAAGACCCCCAGGGTAGGAGCCAGCACCACTTTGCTTGGAAGTTGGTTCCAGATCCTAGTCACCCTGACAGTGAAATAGTGCCTGCTGATGTCTAATCTGAATTTACCCTCTGCCAGCTTGTGACCGTTATTTCTAGTCACTCCTGGTAGTGCTTGAGGAAACAGGGACTCCCCCAGTGACTGCTGGTCCCCTCTGACTAGTAGGCCACTAGATCCCCCCTCAACCTTCTCTTTTGGAGGCTGAATAGGTTCAGGTCCCGTAGCCTGTCCTCGTAGGGCCTGCCCTGCTGCCCCCTGATCATGCGAGTGGCCCTCCTCTGGACCTTCTCTATGTTGTCCACATTCCTCTTCATGTGCGGCGCCCAGAACTGGATACAGTACCCCAGTTGAAACCTTACTAGTGCTTCCTACAGGGGGAGTATCACCTCCCTGGATCTGCTTGAGATGCATCTGTGGCAGGCAGATTGTAATGTGTCATAAATCCATTGTCTACAGTTAGTCCATGGTTTTTTGTATCCATTAAATTTATGAAGTGAAGTTTGTAGGCTCATCTTTGAAAGATGTTTTGTAAATTCCCTTTGAGGATGAGAACTGAGAGATTGGAGAGACAGTGGTTATCTTGTGATAAATGTGCACCCACAGGTAATTGGGTATTTTTGTCTTTGATAGATTTTTGGTGTGCATTCATTATGGTATTCAGTTGTTTGATTTTTCCTACGTATTTTCCATCAGGGCATTTGGTGCACTGGATAAGTATATTATCTTCTGGAGGTGCAGGTGTAAGATCTAGGAATGTTGATGGTCCTGTTGTGGGGTATAGTTATTGTGACAAAGGTGGAGATGTAATGGCAAATTTTATATGCCATCTTTGGGGGGGCTCCAATCCACCTGCTCCAATCTCCAGCATAGGCTGAAAACCCCACAAACTGAACTCTCTCCACACCCTTTCCCCCCTCCCAATTTGAAACAGTGAGAGGCTGGGAGGCAGTACACAGAAATTACTGAAGATGCTATGTTTTGAAATATCTTCATGTGAACCCTCATTGCATGAGGGTTCAGCTTTTTGTGGGATCAGGCCCTTTTAAAGTACTTTTCAGCCATGCACAGCTGTAGAGTGCTTTCTGGGGCCAGATCAGGTGAAAATTGTTACTTCTGTCTGTGCCTAATATTATGATATAATTAATGTTATTATTAAACTTTCATTTCTAGAAACCCATACCTGAAATTTTATGGGCACGTCTACCTAAATAAGTAAATACATTTTCAATAAAAACTATCTATAGAAAACTACATAGGATAGAGTCCTGAGGGATAATGAAAGTCCTAATTGTACTTTCAGCAAGCTCAGAAACACTCTGCTGATTTAATTGGAAGCTGCGAGTCAGACTCAACACACAACTTTCTAGTCAGAAAATAAAACTAGAAAATTTGGAGTATTTATTTAACAAAGTATTTGTAAATACCATAAGATGTTCTTCCAAGAAGAACTGCTGGGAGGAGGTGGTATCCACATGACCAAGAGAGGGAAGAGTGTCTTCGCAGACAG
Organism: Crocodylus porosus; assembly: GCF_001723895.1. Lineage (NCBI taxonomy): Eukaryota > Metazoa > Chordata > Crocodylia > Crocodylidae > Crocodylus > Crocodylus porosus. The sequence goes on along the minus strand of NW_017728886.1, from coordinate 176,606,012 downwards.
GCTCACTAACCTAGTGTGGAGGGCTTTAAACTAGGTTCACTGGAGGATGGAGACCAAAGCCCTGATGTAAGTGGGGAAGCAGAAGACCTAGAGGAAAAGCAAGTAGGAGTAGGCAACAGGAGAGGTACTCTCATATTTCCTTAGAAATCAGAGCAGTCAAGTAGTTACCTCAGGTGCCTGTACACAAATGTATGGAGCCTGGGAAACACACAGGAAGAATTGGAAGTCCTTGCACAGTCATGGAACTATGATGTGATTGGAATAACAGCGAGGTGATGGGATCTCACATGACTGAAGCACTGTCATGGATGAGTACAAACTGTTCAGGAAGGACAGGCAGGGGAGAAGAGGAGAAGTTGCACTTTATGTAAAAGAGCCATATGATTGCTCATAGCTCTAGTATGAAGCTGGAGATAGGCCTGTTGAGAGCCTCTGGGTTAGGGTCAGAAGGGAAAGCAACAAGGGTGATGTTGTGGTGGGGGTCTGCTATAGGCCACCAGACCAGGAAGAAGTAGTGAACGAGTCTTTCTTCAACAGCTAGTGGAAGTTTCCTGATTGCATGTCCTGGTTCTCATGGGGGACTTAAACACCCTGACATCTGGGAGGACAATACAGCAGTGCACAGTTAATCCAGGAGGATTTTGGAGAGTGTTTGGGACAACTGTCTGGTACAAGTGCTGGAGTAGCCAACTAGGGGCCATGCTTCTCTTGACCTGCTGCTCATAAACAGGGATGAATTGGTGGGGAATGTAGTAGTGGATGGCAGCTTGGGCAGCAGTGACCACAAGATGATTTGAATTCAGGATCCTGAGGAAACGAAGGATGGAGAGCAGTAAAGTAAGGACCCTGGACTTCAGAAAAGCATACATTGACTCACTCAGGGAACTTATGGACAGGATCCCCTGAGAAGTCCATCTGAGGGGAAGAGGAGTCCAGGAGAGATGGCTGTACTTTAAGCCTTATTGAGAGTGCAGGAATAAACCATTCCAATGTGCAGAAGGACTAGCAAGCTTGGCTTAGCAGGGAATTCTTCAGTAAACTAAATCACAAAAAGGTAGCTTATAAGAAGTGGAAACTTGGATAAATAACTAGGGAAGAATAAGAACATTGCTTGGGCATGCAGGGATAAAGTCAGGAAGGGCAAAGTGCAGTTGGAGTTGCAGTTAGCAAGGGATGTGAAGGGTAACAGGAAGGGTTTCTAAAAGTCTATTTGTAGCGAGATGAAGATCACGGAAAGTGTGGGTCCATTACTGAATGGGGGAGGCAACCTTGTGACACAGGATGCAGAAAAGGCTGAAGTGCTCAATGACTTCTTTGCCTCAGTCTTCACAGGCAACATCAGCTCCCAGACTCCTGCACAGGGCAGCACAGTTTGGGGCCAAGGTGATCAGCCCTCAGAGGTGAAAGAACAGGTTAGGGACTACTTAGAAAAGCTGGACACGTATGAGTCAATGGAGCCAAATGGGATGCACCTGAGGGTGCTGAGGAAGTTGGCTGAAGTGATTGCAGAGCCATTGGCCATCATCTTTGAAAACTCACAGTGATCGGGAGAGGTCCTGGATGTTTGTAAAAGGGCAAACATAGTGGCCATATTTAAGAAAAGGAAAAAAGAGGAACGAGGGAACTACAGACCAGTCAGCCTCACCTCAGTCCCTAAAAAAATCACAGAGCAGATCCTCAAGGACTCCATTTCTAAGCACTTGAAGGAGAAAAAGGTGATTAGGAACAGTCAGCATGGATTCACAAGGGGCAGGTCATGCCTGACCAACCTGATTGCTTTTTATGATAAATGACTAGCTCTGTGGATTTGGGGGAGGGGGGGGGACGACGAGTGGATGTGGTGTAGCTTGATTTTAGGATATGGAACAACATTCCCACAGGCAAGATAAGGATATATAGGCTGGATGAATGGACTGTAAGGTGGATAGAAAACTGGCTGGAACATCAGGCTTGGACATTAGTAATAAATGGCTTGATGTCTAGTTGGCAGCTGGTATCAAGTGGAGTGCCCCAGGGGGTTGGTCCTGGGGCTGGTTTTGTTTAATGAATTCATCAGTGACCTGGAAGATGGCATAGGGTGCACCCTCAGCAAGCTTGCAGATGACACCAAGCTAAGGGGCTTAGTAGATTTGCTGGAGGGTAGGGCTAGGATTCAAAGTGACAGACAAATTGGAGGATTGGGCCTAAAGAATTCTCATGGGGTTCAATAAGCATAAGTGTAAAGTCCTGCATTCAGGATGGAACAATCCCATGCACCAGTACAGCCTGGGGGTTGACTGACTGGGCAGCAGCTCTGCAGAAAGTGACCTGGGGGTTACAGTGGATAATAAGCTGAATATGAACCAACAGTGTGCCCTTGCTGCCAAGAAGTCTAATGGCATACTGGGCTGCATTGGTAGGTGTGTTGCAAGTAGGTCAAGGGAAGTGATTCTTCCTGTCTATTCAACACTGGTGAGACCACATGTGGAGTACTGTGTTCAGTTTTGGGCCCCCCAAGTATACCTGGTGTCAGGCAGAAAGGATGCGGACAAATTGAAGGGAGTCCAGCAGTGGGTGATAAAAAAGGTGATGGGGCTGTGGGACATGACTTATGAGGAAAGACTGAGGGAACTGGGCTTAGTCTAGAGAAGAGGAGACTGAGAGAAGACTTATTAGCAGCCTTTAACTACCTGAAGAGGGGCTCAAAAGAGGGTGGAGCTAAACTGTTCTCAGTGGTGGCAGATAACAGAACAAGGAGCAATGGTCTCAAGTTGCAGCAAGGGAAGTTTAGCTTAGATATTAGGAAGATGCTTTTCAATAGGAGGGTAGTAAAACATTGGAACAGGTTACCCAGACAGATGGTGGAAACTTCATCTTTGGAGGTTTTCAAAACTTGGCTAGACAAAGCTTTGGCTGGGGTGATCTAGTTGGGGATGGTCCTGCTTTGAGCAGGGGTCTGGACTAGATTACCTCCTAAGGTTCCTTCCAATGCTAACTTTCTATGATTCTAAGATTTGGCTATTGGCAACTTAGAAGAAACCATTTTCACTTTTTCTACTGCACTGATATGTCCATAGATGCCTCATTTGGGTTATAGAACTGGAAGTATTGAAATGCAGTGAGAATACCACAAATCTAGAGAAAGGCATAGTCATGTAAGAATCTCTCATATTTGCTCCCACTTTGTAAGGAGCTTCGATCATTATCCTGAATTCATTTGAACTGGGCAAACAAGCCAAATTAATAATTGCTTTTTGAGTTAGCTTATTAAAAGAAATCTAATCTAAAATAAGAATTGTAGAGTGCGCTTGCTGTCTGTCTACAGCAGGGCTCAGCAATTATTTCATCTGGAGGGCCACTTAATGAGTTTTGGTGAGCTGTTGAGGGCCACATAGGTAACCCTGCTCCTTGACAGTTGCCCTGTGCCCTAGTCACCATCACGGGACCAGAAATTCTGCCGCATACCCCCTGACCCTTGCCACCACAAGTCCCTCCCCTTACCCTCCTAGAAATAGTCCTTTTGGGAGGGGGGTTGCCATCTTGGAACAACAACAACAACAACATCAAATCATACACTAAAAGTCAAATGCCTTCTATAATGTATTTTAAATTTATTACAAAAATATTTTTGTCAGGATTTGTGTTTGAATAGTGTATATGGAAATGATTGCATAATAACTCAAAAATAAAGTCTTACTCTTGTGTATTGTGAGGGGGTGTGGTTGGATGTGGGTATGTATGGTGGAGTTTGGGGGAAATAGAGTATGTTGGGGGTGTATATGTGGGGGTATTAAGGGGGCATGGTGTGAGTGTGTGGCTTTTGTGGGGTGTCAGGGATTGTGGTGGGATATGGGGACCCCCCCATGCCCTCCCCCCCCATGGCACACAGCACTCACCAGCAGTAGCAGCAGCAGTAGCAGGCAGAAGAATTCAGGGCACTTGTACCTGGCACAGGTGCTGCCACCCAGTGGCATGTGGCTCCAGCCAGCACTGCACAGCTCCAGCCAGGCCATCTCTGTCATGGGGGGTAGGGTATCATGGGGCATGCCGCCATGATCCTTCACAACCATACTCTGGCCACCCAAGCTCCATGCTCCCACTACCCCCCTGGGCACGGGCTATGTAGTGCCAACAGCCCCAGCCCCGTGCTCCCTGCCTCGTGCCTGGAGTGAGTGGGATTTTGGGGAAGCCAAGTAGCCCCACCCAGGATGGTTGCAGCAGTGGCAGCAACAGCCTCACCTGGCCAGGCCCTTCTGCCCATGAAGAGAGGAGCAAGTTGCAATAGTATATGTTGGGGCGGGTGTGTGTGTATATGTGGTCATCTCACTCCCAACCTTGTGGGCAGGAGGCCTGGGAAGGGTAAAATTAATTTGCAGGTGCCCATGGGCTAGGTGAAAGTGCCTGGCAGGCCAGATTCAGCCCATAGATTGCATTTTGCCCAGCCTTTGACTACAGGAAAGGTCTTGTAGTTAGCTTTTTCTCAAGTCATCTGACTCTTGTGAATCTTCATGTTTTTCCACTTATTAGCTCAGTTTACTCTTTAATGCTTCCTTTTTCCGAATCTTATTTAGAACTATTCAAAACAGGAAGAGAGTGAGAAAAATAACATGTTTCCAATGAACAAGAACATTTTTCTTAAATCTGTTTTAATTAGAAGTGATCTTAATATAGATGACCTTAGAGGTGAGAGTAATTTCTCCTTATGTAAGGACATGTGTGTGTATGTTCTGAAACTACTGGTTGCTAAGTGATTTCCAATAAGCTAGGGAAGCAAATTAATGAAGTGTTGGTTAACACTGCATCACATTTTTATGGAATAATGTTACTAAACCAAGAGAGAGACAATGGTTGCAGGCAACATCTTCAAAGCTAAAGTGTTGGGCATGTTGGGCCAGAGCTTTAAAAACACCCTGAAAATGTTATTTATTGAAACCTGAAGCTTTTAAATGACTGATCTGTCAATCTGTAATATAATGAAATATAATCTATGATAAATCTATAATCCATATATTTGTCCTGTATAGTAATGGTGATTATGATTAGCTTGCTGACCCCATGTACCATTCAGCTATGTATTACTATCACTTCTTCCAAGTAGTAATAAAATATATCACCAGTTTTTCACAATGCGATTTCAAAAAACAAATACCTTATGTTTGATGATATTTTCATTTTCAACCTTAAAAATAAAATGTTTGAGAATTCTGCCAACTGTGGCAATGGGAAGGTTGGGGTGGAAGTCAGAGAAACTGCAGATGTGCCTATAGCCAACATGTATACTAGACAAATATGGGTTGCAGGCATGGACTTTCTTAAATCTTCAGCTGATGCTAATTGTCATGGCTCCACTCAAGTCAATGCCATAGATATAATGAAAGATACAAAAACTATTGTTAGCTTTTCACATGCTGAAAGTTTCTCTATTGCTGTCAAACTAGAGATTGCATGTTTTTACTGTATTCTAAAGCAAAAGCATTTTTAAAGGATTTAAACAAGATTAAGAGCCCCACAATCAAATTTTGGAAGTTTTTGATGTAGAAAATGGAAGAGTTGTCCGTTTCCCCTCTCCCCACCACCATTTTTGAGTATATTCTTCCTTCATTGTAGGTAGGAAGTGAGGGAACAAAATATTGTGGGATGGATTGGTTGAGTGTATTTCCAACACAAGTAGCACAATCACCTTCCAAGAGACTTAGGGGCTAAGGTTTGAGGAGGTTAAGTCTGTTTCAAAATGGCCACTCAATTTAAGTTTAGCATGTCCTGGTGCTGACTGTACACTTACAGACCTGGTCTCACTGACTAATCAGTGTAAGGCTGTAACTATACACAAGTTCCATGCACATAAACTGGTATAAAAACTGAAGAACCTGGTTTAAGATAAACCTGGATTTATATAGTATCAAACTCATTCAATTTAAGCCAAATTGCTGCATGGAACTTTTATACTCTTTCTCTGTGCAGCCTTGGGGCTGGGAAAACCTAGTCACTGGCCCTAGACCCAAGGCTGTTCTTTTACCTCCTCCTCTGACCCCAGGCTATACCCCCCCAACTCTGTTTCCTTGTTCTTTCAACCAACCTTACCTCCAGCCAACCAGCCCTTTCAACCCCCATCCCACAAGCAGCTCCAGATGCAGCCACTCAGTATACTACTGCTGGAGCTGAGCAAGCGAGTCACAGTTGGACGATGGGCAATAGAGGTGGATCCCCAACATCCCAACCTGCCTCCCCATTCTGACTTACTGGATATCAGGAAGCCATTTTGAATTGATTTGACTTCCTTCTAATGCCCCTGAATGTCTGTATTTAAGATATTTGTAAGTTACTTGAAGCTGTAACAGATAGTTTCTCTCAGCACGTGAGCACAGATTTAGATAGAGTTACAGAAACTTGCACAAAGGTCTGATCCATGTTAAATACAACTGAACAAATGTTTAAAGTTTGCTCTTTATTGTAAAGACTGATTTGTCCTTCGGTTGCAAATTTATATCATGTTCACTGATACATCTGTGCATCCAGCTCCATGATTCCTTTGAAAGCACTAGTTGCATACACAAAAAGGGGTTAGGGTAGAGGGAAGCATACTGTATTTGAAAGAAATTGTGGCTCTCTTTATGGCTTTTCTGACCTTGATCAAAACTATGCAACCATCTACTGTAGGTAGACAAGAATCATCATATTTGTTATTTGACAAAAATCAATTGATTATAGATGTTGACAAACCTAGTGGAGGAAAAAAGTAGGATACCTCCAAAGTTTCTAGACTTATAATTCACTGCAACTTCTCTTTTCCTTAGTGATTTACCTATAAGTCTGCCCTCCTCACTTAATAGAATGATCCCCCACTATTGATCCTACTAGGCCAAAATCATGTTTCTGTAATACATTATTAAAGTGATGCCAGACTCATGATATAGTGTGCTTGGGACGTCACAGCAGTATTATTTCACTGTATACTCCTAAAAAAATGCTCAAGGGAGTCCAAGGACATATTCGTTTCGTTCTGCATTGTACTATGTACTGCACTTGGTTGTAAGCCATTAAGCTAGAGAGTAAAATCTACCCCCTGACCCACAAGTCTGTTGTCTCTTACATTTTTCTTCTTCAAAATTATAATTTGTGTAAAGGATTTAAAAACAATGGGGGGATTGGATACAAAAAATCCCATTCATAACCTTGAAAGATTTTGTTGTGCTGCAGAATAAGCCAATAGAGAAGCAACCTATACTGTTGCCATAGAATAGCATGCCATTTCAGTTTGAGAGCATGTAGTAATGCTACTGAAACATTCATAAATAGTTCATGCATCTGCAACCAGTTATATCCTTTGATAACTCAGAAAATAGTTCACAGCTCCATAATTAGAAAAAATTGATTAATTGCAGTATCCTTCTCTGCATTTTAATTTTAAATACTTCCTGGTTTGCTGTATGTAATGGGAAGGAGGGAGTATTCAGTTAAAATCATGATTTCGCAGTACCTTTCAAACATAAGGATAAAGTACATTGATATCTTTCAACAGTACATGATGTATGTTGCTGTATTTCAGCTTTCATCTCAGACAGTCCCATTTATAAAAGACTGACCAGATTTAAGAAAAGGTTCTAATTGGACAAAGCAGACCAAGACCAGGGAAGGGTTATAGAAAATTTCCAGTCCTTTGCTATCATTAAGCTTGTTCTGTGATTTGTAGGAGAGAAAAGTAGATCAATATTTTTATTCTGCATACACAATTTTCAGCTGTGTGCTAAGATTGCCATGAGGACTGGCAATCAACCTGAACTGGAACAGCGGTTGGATACACTTCTCCGAGAAATTGGGCTGAAAGTACTCAGTTAACTTCAAATTCCAAATCAGGCCAGATTGTCACAGCTATACCATTTCAAGGTAAAAATGAATGTTAGGGCAATGCTAACAGCAGATGCAACAATGAAGTTGCAATGAAGTGCTGCTGCCACTCATCAGGTACCAAATGGAGAGTAAAAAGGATTATAAGTAGTGACTTACTTAAGTCATGTTTGTGCAGGTTTTGCAGAAATTGTGAAAAATTGGGCAATCTTCACAGGAAAA
>NW_017728886.1:176587964-176597866 GCF_001723895.1 Crocodylus porosus | reverse complement strand
AAACAAAAACAAAAAGCTACTATGCAGCTAGATGCAAGAGGCTGCTGGCATGATTGAGACCAGGCAAAATGGCTACTGCTGCCCACCGCTGATTAGCTGAGAGGATTGCCTTGTTGTGCAGCCCCAGCCCTCTCTGCCAATCAGCAAAGGGAAATGAGGCTGCATGATGGACAGCCCTCTCAGCCAATCAGCAATGAGTGGGGACCCACCACAATAAGCCTGTGAAAATAGAGGCCAGCCCCATGACCTGCCTACTAAACTGGATAGACCCCTAATTATCAAAAAAGAAACTGGGATAAGCCCCAAGTTTTATGAAGAATTGGCAGTGGGAGCTGAGGCTTTCTGGCACCCCATCCTTGCCTTTTCCTGGGGTGGCCCAAGCATGGCATTTCATGCAGACTGCCCCACCACTGGCAGACCCATCATGCTAACCAGCCCCAGTAGGGTGCAGTCTCAGGTCTTACCCAGGACTGGTCTTCAGGCTTGCCAGATCTTGCTCATCCCTCTGGGCTCCCCTCACATGTCCTAACCCCACCTGACCTGCCAACCACCAGGTCCCCTGGCCCTGGCTCCAGCTCCACTCTGGATACTCCATCTTTTCCCCTCAGCTTGCTCTTGGACCCCAGTCCTTGATCCCTTCCCCTCAGACAGCCTAGTACCAACCATCATCATCCTGCCTGCTGCTTGACTCCTTGCTCTTGGATGTGCCCCCCCAGCCTTTGGCATCTCCTAGGCCCTTGCCCTACCTCCATGCCAGTGGAGACTCCAGGCCCCTGGTTCTGGCAGTCTCTCACACTAGGTTATATCACCCTTTGGTTCTTCCTGGGCCCTGACCCTAGCTTGGACCAGTTGAGGCTTCCAAGGACAGCCTGCAAGCATCTTGCCCTCTCTTCTCCATGGGTCTGTCCTCTTGGGCCCCTCCATAGATCATTTCCACTCTCTCTGGGCTCACTTGGAGCTCTGAATACATCTTGCTTACTGCATCCCCCTTTCTTTCTCTGGGCTCATCTGGGCCCCTGAATAGGCACCCATGCTCTGTCACAGCCACTGGATTCACCCAGGCCTTCTCTAGGTCTCCCACACATCTGTTTCTTCTCTCAGGGCTCACCCAGATCCTCTAATTCTCACCCTTTCTTCCAGGGCTTGCCTGGCTCCTCACTAGGCTCTTGTACACTCACCTCTTCTCTCGCTGGGCTGGGCTGGCTTCTCAAATGAGGTACTGCATGCTCAGGGGCTTTCTCAGGACTCAGCCCCCTGCTCAGGGCTATAAATCCCGCACAGTCCTCAGGAACCTCCTCTATCCTTCTAGTTTGTACCCAAACCACTAAATGCTATTCTCCTTGCTGGTATCCAGAAGCTACAGCCTTTCTGCTGAATAACATTCTTCCACCAACCCCCACACTGTGCTCCGGCTCTGGGCTTATACTCAGCCCTTCTCCAATCAGGAGACTCCCCTGACACTTGATTAGGCCTAGCATCACCTGGCAGCCCCTGGGTCAGCAGACTCTCTAATTAATCCCTATCTGCCAGTAACTCAGCAGGCTGCCTAGCCTTTTAAAGTGGGAGACCTACATTACTTTGAAATCTGGTTGGGTAAATGCATGTATTCAGGGCATGAGGTTTCATTTTTTCACATATGCAGAATGACAAACAAAAGAAAAAAAATAGAACAATGGCTGTCAATATATGCGCTCTGGGGTGGAGGGGTGGCACTTCAATTAGAATAGTTTTTTGAGAGCCTATCTAATTAAAGTGCTGCAGTGTTGCATGTATTCAGCATCCCATGCTTCAAAATGGTGGTGGGGGCACTTTAACTAAAGCTTGTTTGACAGGCTTTAGTTAAAGTGCTCCTGCTGCCATTTTGAAATGCAAGGATAGAGGATACATGTGATGTGGAGGCTGCTGGAGCACTCTAATTAGCATGCTTCAGCAGATTCACAGCAGATTTGATTAATCCAGTCTGCTCTGATGCTTGCTAATTAGCACACATCAGAGCAGACTTCTATCAGGTGCATAGGTGTCTATTGCTGTTAAATATCATCCAAGAGTGGGGTTATTAAAATATAATAAGTTATTCACACTTCATTATCTTTCCCCATCAGTGTAAGGTAGTCTTAAGAGGAAAGCCCCTTTTACCTTTGTCCTCAAAAAAGAGAAGGTCATCAACACCGTTACTCTTTGGTCCACTGTTGTTTTTGTATATACAACATTATAGAAGACTCCTTACTGCCTCTCTTAGTTACATCAGAATAACCCCACTGAAATTAAGATGCTTGCTTTATTCTGGTTAATGACAACAGAATGTAATCTTTTAAAATGTGTAGATTTCCATACAAAAAGGTAAATTAAAATCTTTATTAAAATTCTATAAAAACTTTGAAAACCATTTCCATAGGCTTCATTTCTATTCAGCACTATTGGTTTCATTCCTTTTAATTTTTCTATGACTTTTCCATAAGTGATATTATACTTTGAGTGGAATTCATCTTCTTTGTAATTATAATGTGGCCCTATACTTTCAGGAAGCCATGTCATTGTGTGATATAGATATAGGAAGCATTTGGCAGACCATTTTGGCAGATTCACCTAATAAGAAACCATTTCTGCATTAAAAGACAACAATATACTTATTTTAGCATGAAACTGACATTTTACCTGCATTGGTATTTTTGCACAGATAAGAAAGCACTTCAGCTGTGGAAGAAAGTAATACATGCTGTTTAATAGGCATCGCTGAAATTGTTATTGCTGCATCATTAACAAACTCCTTGTTTATATACCTAAACAGCTTTCTAAAAAAAGGTAATCTTTTGTTTTGGCAATTAAATGCATCAAATGAATATTCATCTTTATTTCAGGTTTCAATCTTCTATTAAAAAGATACAGCTCTAAAATAAATATATCTTTGAAAGCATTGATCTAAGTTTTGTTAATGGAAATGTTATCTAAATCTAGTGTAAGTAATGAAAATGTTGCCAGGTGTTAAACTACTGAATCTTCTGCCACTTTTATATCAGGGTTAGACAACAAAATGAATTGGCTTGTCTATCAAAATGTACTGGAAGAAAGTTTTGCTTACTTTTGGAGGTAGCAATGACACTTAAATACATGAAAAGTTACACAAAATTAACCAAATTTGAGGAAATTTGTTGTTTACAGAGACAAAAAACAATACAAAGCATGTAAGAAGTTGCTGAATGAATGAACAAAAATGTTAAAGGTGAGAAACATTAAAAGGAGAGGCCAAAAGTGATTGTGGAACATGAGGTGATTCGATACTTCACTGGCTTTGGTTTGGTTTGGTTTAATATACCATAATGCGTTCATAAGCTTGACAGGTCAAGAGAAATCAAACAACATAGCTCTCATAACAAATGTTCAAAGCAAGATGGTAAGAATTCTTTTTAATAAGATACTTATTTTTTAGCTTTTATTCCACAAGGTTAGTCATGGCCTTAAACTAAGCTGAAGTGAAAAGCGAAAGTATAGTGCGCTTTTATGCTTGGCAGAAAGATTTCTTCAAAGACAAGTTATTTGGCTTGAATTATTGGGTGTCACAGTGGCCAGATGGAAAGCTCAATTTACATTTTAACTGATTTATCAGCTACTCCATTGACAAAGAGAGGTGTTACTGTACAGAGTGAGAAGTGTTATTTTCTGCTTATAGATGCATTAAAAAAAATAAGACCACAGTATGTTACAAGTTTGTACTCAAAGCATTTTAATCACTATTGCCTGTTTCCCAGGCTCCTCTATTTATAGTTGTTCCTAGAAGATAAGAGTTTTCTTTTTTAATTGCTTTGAGTGACATTCATTCCTGTGCAGAAGGCCAATGCATAGCAACATCAGGGAGCCCTGAACGTGAAGGTTAACTTGACTCTGTTGGCCTGCTACAGGGTCTTCTGTGGTTGCCATGACAATGGGGCCATTTCCTCTGTTTTCTTGGTAAACTGGCAACTATCAAAGTTTCCTTCCTCCTGAGAAAATGGAAATTTCAGAATATCTTTCCCTTACTCCCACCCCAGATCAGCAGTGCTCAAAAAAGTCACAACCGTCCTGCAATTCTTTTCTCTCCTCTACAGTACAAGAGCAATGTTTTGAGAGTTCCTTGGAGTTGTACATGAGCTCATGAACTTCTATTGTCTAGGGCTTGGTAAATATTGTCTTCAGTCCACACAATACAGTGGGTGCTACCATCAGCCTTCGTACTTACCTTGTTTCTCTTCCACCAGCTCTTTCACTTAGCCAAAGTCCCATGCTTCTCTTCGGGCTTGACTGCATATAGATCAAATTATCCTTGGGATGTTTCATCCACCCATCTGTTTCTTTTGGCTTATGCCTGCCTCTTGCAGTTAGCATAGGCCCCAAGGGCTACAGCAAGTCTTACATGCAGTGGAGTGAGCTTCTTATGCATTGCCTTCCTTTACAAGAAGGAGAGTAGATGCTCTTAGAACACAGCTCTTGAGAGGAAGCCTGGCAATGGTGGACCAGCAATATTCCTTAAAGAAACACGTTACAGGGTCCATCTTTGAAGTCACTAAGAGCTTTCCTTTAAAACTAATTGAAGATTTTTCTGAATACAGACTTTGGAACTAGTTAAATATTGCTTTACTTTTATTAAAAAATACAAAATTTCCAGGACTGCATAAGACTTGGGAGCTTGGATCTCTTATGCTTTTGAAATTTTTCTTTTTGCTACAAATTTCAAGCATTTTTATAAGAAATGATAGACAAAGCCAAGTGAGAATTAGTATCCTTTTTCTATAGCTATAGTATCCCTAGGTTGTTAAAATAATTTTAATTTTTAGAGTTTCAGCTTCCAATAAGGGGAATAAAACCTGAAGGTCCTATTCACCCAAAAAATTTAAGTCTTCCTTTGTCTGGTAGAAGAGTATATGGTAGCAAGCGACCTGCAGTAAGAAAGTTTCCTATCCCAGAAAAAACAAGTAGGGAGGATAACAAAAATTATGAAAGATACCATCATTTTTTACTTGCACACAAATAGCACCATGACTTGTAAAATTATTTTGTGGTTTCTGGATTGCAATTCTTTAAATTGCCCTGCTTATTTGCCATATGAAGTTTTTGAAAGCCCAAAAGAGGAATAATTACTGGTTAAAGCAGCAGCAGTTTACATTGGATCCTGCATTGTAATTCCTCCTCTAAGGAGAATATGTTATATAGAAAACCTGCTTCACTGAAGGTCCCTGATCGCATTGCTTTTTGAGAAAACAGAACATATTTCCCATATACTTGTCCAGAAAGGAGAGAGTGGGGATGATGGAGGTACTACATAAACCTCTTTGCCCTCTGCAAAGGATTTCTATCACTATGAATAATCCATTTCCTTTTAAGTGAGTCTACATGAGACACTTCATGTGTATTAGACTAAGTCTACTGCATAGAAGTGCGGCTGGCAAAAACTGTGTTAATGCACAGTAGACTTAGTATTAATGCCAAGTAAAAAGCAGGTATCTGGACTAATACATGGTAGTGCCAATTATGGTATGTTAAGTTAGTACTTGTTATTATAGGTATTAAACTTAATGTGGTATAATTACAGTGCATTAATGAACATGTAGATACCTCCGTGCCATATATTAAAGTTTACATAATTTGAATGCTATAAAGTTGTGCTATCTCTGGGTAGGCTGAGAAGATGATGGCCTGTACTGAGGAACAAACGTCTCCCATTTTCAACCTTATTCCTCACTACGCTCTTGAAACCTATAAAACTTAACTGCTTGCGATAGCTTGATTTGGATAACTCTAGTAGAACAGTAACTCTTCATATTCCTTGCCTAATTGGTATTAAGACAAAGCACCTATTGCATTTAAAATTAGGAAGAGGCTTATCAACAGCTGCAGTTTCCTTAATGGAAAGTAACAAAGGATATGTTGTCATGAAATATTAGAATAACATTGAACTGGTGACATGTTTACATTTCATGAAATGATTGATTTCCTTTGTTATTTCATTCAGAATATTTTTGAATCACCTCAATTTATTAATTTCAAGTGAAATGGATATTTTAACTGGAGCAAATGAGGACATGTTTGAAACCTGCTTTTTCTAAACTCCACATTTCTGATTTATGTTAGTAGCTCTGACATGCTGAAATAGAAAAGGAAATATGGAACAAGCCCTCCAGGAATCTGTTGCAAAGCACCTAGAGGAGAACAAGGTGAGCAAGGAACATGGAATCACCAAGAGTACACACCTGACCAACTTGATTTGCTTCTATAATAACGTGACAGGCTCTGTGGAAAAATGGGAGGGGGAAAAGTAGTGGATGTGATACCTTGACTTTATCAAGCCTTTTTTCCCCCCTACCCACACAGTCTCCCATGATATCCTCATTAATAAGCTAAGGAAACAGACTAGACAAAAGTACCAGAAGGTGGATGTATAACTGGTTGGCTCACCGTGCTCAGTGAGTAGCCATCAATAGCTCAATGTCTACTTGGGAGGAGGTATCAAGTGGGGTTCCTCAGGGGTCTGTCCTGGGTCTTGTATTGTTCAGTATTTTTCATTAATGATATGGATGATGGGACAGAGTGTGTGCTTAGCGGATTGCAGATGGCACCAAGTTAGGTGGACATGCATCCTGGAGGGTGAGATTAGGATCTAGGATGACTTTGACTGGGAAAAAACAGAAGACATCCATAATCAATCAGATGAAATTCAACAAGGACAAGAGCAAAGTCCTTCCCTTGGGGCAGAATAATTAAGTGCAAAATATAGACTAGGGAATGACCAAATAAACTGCACTACTGCAGAGAAGGAACTGGAGGTTATAGGTTGGTCAGACATTTGGTTGGAATGATTTAGTCCATAATGATTCTATGTTGAGCAGGGGCCTGAATAGGGTCAGAATCAGAGATTTTTTAATACCCTCATAATTTCTATTCTGAATTTTAGCTCCAGAAGACTAGGAACACAGGAGATAATGTTGCTATTAATGTATAGAGAAAGAACAAAACAGTGTGCATGTGTATGTGAGGAGAAATTGGGAGGGGAGAGGGAAAGTTACTGGGTGTGTCTACATGTGCCACTATGGTGCCAATGTTACTGTGGCATCTTTTGGTACTTCCTTATTATGTTGTGCTGGCAAAAGTCTTTAACATTATATGAAGCTTTCTCATTTTAACCAGAGTACAAGAAAGAAAAACACATTTAAGGGAAGTAGGAGAAAAGAAGTTAATGAAAAAAAGAGTTCAAATGTAATTAAGCTTAGTGGAGTACAGCCAGATTAATGACTAACTTGAGTTTTCCTTCAGTATCAGAAATCCTATATCAAAACTGTCAGTTCAGGAATGTAGTTTACCATGCAGAGAAATTTCTATGGCTTCCTGCATTTCCATAGCTAATCTTTTTATTATCCTAAAGTCAGCTTTTATAGCCCATAGCAATAATTTTTATCTACTAAGGACATTTAAAATGGGCATCAACATTGAGAAATCACCCTTTCCTTCCCTTCTGTTCTGCAAGAACAATAAGCTAAAAACTACACAGAAATATCTCCCGAATGAATTCAACTGCATTTTCCAAGCTGTGTGCATTCTAGTGTAGTTCAGACAGTTATATTAATATGATAATTCTGCAAATTCATTCTGATTGAATTCTCTCCAATTTGGGGCTATTTGCTTTTGTGGCTTACATGATGCACTGAAATGCTTTGAGACTATTTGTCTTAGCTTGAAAACATGTTTTGGTACATTTTATATTTTTATTTCTGTTCAAGTTTGTATTCTAATGAGTTTATTTATGTAATAATTTTAGCTATTCGAAATGATGTATGGGGAGGGGGAGGAAGTACTGAGTGAGGGCACTACACGCTGAAATAGTGCTCCTGATCATCTTTATCAAATCCTTATCTTTGTCCATTTTCTCTGGATCCACATATAAAATTCTCATCCTTTTTCAATAAGCTCCTGCTCTTATTAATAGTTCCATTATGCTATTAACTATAAAATGGGCACAAATGATAATAAAAAAAACTGGATTAGAGCATTCAGACTTAAATCTATATCCAAACCTATTCATGACTAAATAAATATTGGGTCAAGTTCCATACTTGAACACTTCCAAGTGTTTGGTTATTTATGCTAGTCATGGTCAAATTATAGAAAACTCTAAATCAGATCACCTCTCACCGTGTTCTTCCTGTAGAACAGCAAACTTTTTGGTGATGCTACTGTGCAGTAGCGTATTAGCACTGTCCATGCTGTGGCAAAATACTGCACAGTATTTTTTGGCTAATGTGCAGTTAGCATCTCCTAAGGTCAATGCATGGTTCAAGTGATTGGATTACGCAGTCAACCACTCTTCTGTTTGGAATCAGAAAATAAGAAAATATTATAGAAATGCTCTCGCTCTAGAATCTCATTGTTCTTAAATTGAAGGTTCTTTGTATCTAGGAATATTTTATTTGCACTGGCCATGTTAAGGTCCTATAGAAATAGCAGTTTACACAGTTTAAGTTACAAGAATGAGAAGGTCTGAACTTTAGAAATGTGGACAGATATAACACTTAACCTGTTCCAAGAATATCACTGATTAGGAACTGGCTTGCAGTTGTCTTTGGACAGAAGCACCCAGGCATTTCTAAGTAGAACCTTCACCTTAAGGATTGCATTGTTACTAAAATGCCTCCGGGGGTGGTAGGGTACCCAGACCATCACATCTTCCAGAATGGGGTTATAATGAAGCTCTTGTCAAGTTCTGGAAGGCAGTGTGGACCCATTCTTGTGGTTCCCAGATGGCTGGGTGCTTCCCTCCACCAAGAACTCCCTTGCTTTTCCAATCATTCAAGTACCTTGTATTGCTTACAACTGCATGGAGGTGTGTGTGCAGGGTGAAACTGCAGGGCAGGGCTGGCTGCAAGAGTGCAGCACAGAAGACAGGGAACAATCAACAGTTAATGAGCTAATTCATTTCATATTGAGCTTGGAACTGAAAGCCATATTAAATGCCTTTGTGAAATGGCTATTCCCACCCTGCCACCTTTGCCCCCACTCTCTCCCTCCCCCAAGCCACACAGCAACCGACTGTTTTTATATTCACTCCAAGTCACAATAAGAACTAGTCCTCTCAGAATTTCATCCCCTCTCCTGCAAGGACAGAGAAATGCATCAACCCCACATAATCTAGAGCAAGAACTTGTTCAGAGGCCCATAGGTTCAAGTTGCTTCTATATTGTAGGAGAGGAAAAGATTTCTTGGATATGAGCTGTTCTGTGGTAACTGACTGTGAGCTTGATTTTATACACTTGATGAAAAGCAAGCCACTGCAGCTTAGCCCTTAGTGAAAGAGGGCAGCCTGTGGTAATATTTCATTTGTTGCAGGGTAAGAGGACAGGGTCTCACCTTCCTTTACCACACAAACCTGTTCATGTACCCAGGCCCCTTATGTCCCACAGACCCCTGCCCCCCACATTACCTTGCTGACAGGTTTCTTTATGTTGAACAAATTCCGTTTAGTGTCAAATGCTTGAACAATCCTCAAAACAATGCCTAGAGAGCAGGTAGTGCTGCAATGAATAAGCCAAAAAACCACAAGCCCATTTGCTTGTGTCACGGGGTCACATAGGTGCCCCGTGATTGTGAAGGTGATTGGCAGAGCTGTCAATCACCCAGGCAGCTCAGGTGCCTGGTTGCCAGGACAACCAGGTGGTCACATGGCCGGAAGAGGGCAGGGCCTGGCCTTTATAACCAGCTTAGGCCAGAGCCTGAATCATAGTTCCCTTCTGGCTGCTGCAGGAGCAGGAGCTCTGTGGCTGAGCTGAGTGGCCTGCGTTAGTGGTTGCTGCTTTGCCACACTAACCAGCTACAATGATGCAGGGAACAAGATCACCCTGACTGCAGGTAGGACTGAGAGCTCAGGCAGGGCTTGGAGTTAT
>NW_017728886.1:176554698-176587069 GCF_001723895.1 Crocodylus porosus | reverse complement strand
TGCCCTTAAGGCAGGACGCATATAGATACCCCAGTCTGGAATAGGGACGAACAACAAGACCGTCCATTAGGGAACTGGCAGCCTCCACATTATATATTTAACCATCAAAGTCGTGGCGGGCGAGATTCTGAGGGTGCTATGTCACCCTAACGTGACAGTAGGTGGCGCTAGGGAGCACACGGCCGCCCCTAGCCGCCACTCCCTCACAGCTTGTTTTCCATTTTGGTTCTCTGGCCTCACATTCTCAGCTGCCTACTAGACCAGATTCAAACAGGAATGACAGTGTGTGCCTTTACCTATACTATTATGGCTTGTACG
This sequence comes from Crocodylus porosus, assembly GCF_001723895.1. NCBI lineage: Eukaryota > Metazoa > Chordata > Crocodylia > Crocodylidae > Crocodylus > Crocodylus porosus. Next base: position 176,586,751 of record NW_017728886.1, on the reverse strand, counting down.
TTAGGTTACTCTTCGAGAGGCATATGCTCAGGTGGAGAGGGTCTAGAACCAGGTCTGACCTTCCAGGTGAGTGCCCTAACCATTAAGTAAACATACACCAAATATTTGCTGACTTCATTGCTGTTGATGCTTGTTAGCCATGTTTTCTTGACTTCTGGCAGAAGTTGGTCTAGGTGCCTAGGACTAGTAGAGGTTGGTTTAAGTGCCTAGACAGTGTTGTGATTGACAAAATACCCAAATAATTTCTGATCATGCCCTTGTGCTTTTGCTTAGGGAAATCTGCAGCCTGAAAGTGCTAGCATCTATGAGTTCTGTGGCTGCTAGCTCAGGGTCACTTGAATCATTTATTGTAATTTTGGTATTTAGACACCCGTGGAACTACTTTGATTCTTGCTTCTAGGACTCAAGATCATCCAGTTCTCCTAGCATGCTTTTCCAGAATTTGCAGTGCCTCCTGGTTTTTTGGTCACTAGCAAACTTTTAGCAGTAGGTCATTAAACAAAATGTCCCAAGAACAGTTCTTGAAGTCACCAATTATATTATTAGCTACATAAAAGAGGTTTCATACTGGTTCCATCTAGCCCAGTGTTCTGTGTTTCAGTTGTACAGAAGAAATAAACTGGAAGTAAAAAGGGACACTTTTCAGTAGACCAAGGTCTTTTAATGAAGATTTTTTGATGGCATGCTTTTCAGCCAGGCTTCTGACCAGTTAATTTAATAAAATCTACCATTTTTTCTTTATTAACAAATAGGATGTCCAATTATTAGTTGTTCGCCAATTAGCTAGGATTTTGATTGTGATGGAAAACAGTAGACAAATATACAAAAAAATACTTATATGTGCAAAATAAATGGCTACTGCTGATGATCTGACTCTAAATACAGAAGCTGAAGCATATGTTGGTTGTTAATAGTTAAAGAGTCTCTACATTCCTAAAGAGCTTTCAATATTTCATAGCTGGAAAGGGTTTCCTTAAAAGCTTTTATTGTTTTAGAGACTGCATATTAGAACCCCAGAAGGCACAACTATATTTGCTGGACTGCAGGTTTAAGTCTTTTCACTATTAGGAAAGAAATCAGCAGATGCAGATGAGGAATTCTGCATTGGGTTTATTTTATTCACAATGGCAAACCCCTCTTGAACAACTATTTTCACAGGGGAAAAAAAAAATGTTGCAAAAGGTAAATCTTCACTTCAGCACTCCCAGCTGTATTTGAACAGCTTCTGCCAAACAGAGGTCTCTCTCTGCTTCTTCTCCCAAGAGGCTATTTCCCAAACTGCTGTGTGGGAATGTATTTTTATTCTAACACACACCAAGAATTCCTTGTGTTAAAGATGCCATTCAGAGTCTTCTCCTTTGGTCCTATAGGGTCTTCATCCTATAATCAGAACAAGTCATCAAAAACCTGGAATGAGTCGCACTGTGGAAATCTCCTTCCTCAGTAACCACACAGGACCCCTTCTGAGACAATTTGGCACCAAATATACAAGGATGCCAACAAACTATTATTGCTCTTGTGGCAGGCAGAGCTTCAGTATCCACTGGCTCTTGCTAAATGGTAACAAAAAGAGGAAAATAAATTAACTGAAATATTTGATATCAATATACTGCAGTAGCACTGAGGAATCAGGACAAAATATGCTGACATTAGCTATGACTAAATAGGGGAATGAAAAAGAAATGCTGTAAGAGGACTGGTGGAATACAGAGATCCAATTTCTCTTTAGATATTGTGAATAATAATGATAAAAAAATCATAAAGAAAGTGCACGTTTGGTAGCTTAGGGAGAATCCATACACAACAGCTTGTTCATAGTACATACTTTTAGACTGACAACTGCTAGCTAACTTGTTTTATCACCTAGTTATTATAGGTCCCTTGCATACATCACTGTCTATTGTGTAGAAAGTCACTGATGAGTCTGACTGGAATTGACAAGTTGCTTTCTACAGCTCTGAAAGTTTTTTGCTTTTTTAAAATCTTCATACAAGTAATTCAAGAGTTATGAGACGTACGGAATTTGGTCAAAATTGTTAACAATATTATCAGAACTAATTTTTTTGATCTTTTAGGGATCATGTTTCTAGCTTTTTGAAATGGTCACTTGCTTAACTTTCTCATCTGAAAAAAAAAAAAAATAAAAAGACAATTTCTAAGAGTTAGATAGTAATAAGGTGCTCAGAACTCTTAAGATATCTTCCACTAAATCTGCTCAATTATAAGAATGAGGGAAAGAGAGACTTGAATGTTATTTGTTATTGGCCTTAAAGAAAGTTATTACTATATTATATCCTACATTTAAGCTCAGTATGATATTTTATATTTTTAAATGGGACTTCTTATAGTGGTTTGTCTTTAAAACAAATCAAGACAGGGATCATACGTACCACTGAAAACTCTTATAGTACAGCTTCATAAAATCTTATTTCTGTAGAGCAGATAATCATTTATTTTTATAATGGCTCTATTAGAGCAGACCATGCCTCTACCTAGAAATGCCCTGTTAGCAAAGCTGTCATCCAACAATGATCTCTGGGTAGGTGAATGAATAACACAGGCAACTACTGCATTCATTTTAGAATAGTCAATAACTTTCCTCCTCTTTCCCCACCCTTATTTCATGAGGCATCATACTTTCTAAAGGGTTTTTGTTGTTGCTTTTGCTTGGTAATAATGTCTCTCTCATGGACCACGGCCTGAAAACTTGCCTAAGTAGGGAATTAGACCCTAGAAAAATATTTACAAGATGTATAGTGGTTTTGTCTGCAAGTACACACTACAGTCATTTCTCGTGCCCCCTTGCTTCAAGTTCATTCTCTCCCTCTCTCTCCTCCCCCACCTGCTTTGTTATATTTAATTACTGTAGCATTTAGCAATTTAAGATACCAATAGGGGTGATATCAAGAATATACTAGCTTTACTTTATGGAAGCTAATTTTAGTCAGGTGTAGAAGCACCTATGACCCCAGCTGACTTCCTGCCCTTTGGGCAGGGGGCTGGACTCGATGATCTCCCAAGGTCCCTTCCAGCCCTAAAGTCTATGAAATCAATATATTGCAAGACAGGCAAGAATTCTTGTGGGTGATATCTTTTATTGGACCAGGCTGGGATAAATATAGGCATCATGCAGCCTGCCAGGAAATAGGAGTGCTGAGACCAACAGGTTTCATTTGTTAGGTTTCCAATGTATTTTGGCATAATCAGAAGGATTAGCTGGTTCTAACAAAGATAATCTATGGACACTTCTCCTAACTGAAACTCCAACTCATCTGACCCAGCATACACCCTGATTCATTATACAGATCAGAATTGGAAACTGATATTCAACTTAAAATTTATAGTCTTCAGAAAGGTTATTTTTTATTTCCAAGGGTCAGATTATTAATACTATTGGCAACCTGCAATACTTTGGCAGTTTTAGATAAGGAAATTCAACTGTCTCACTTATTTAAAAATAGCCTGTCACTTTCCATGTGGGTATATTATATTGAAATTCATGCAATTCTCTTCATTCATTTCTGTTTGCAATGATCTCAGGAACATGTTTAACTGTTAGCTCTGTCGCCTCCAGATTGTTTTGCTTACTAGCAAGAGGAAACCCTCATCTTCATAAAAATATGGGGGTGCATGTATCAAAAATTAGATTTATTTCCCTCATGATACAGGGTACCTGATTTAGGGCTCATGCATGATTTTCATATCGAAGATTGTTTTAAGGTGTAAAAAAAGGGAAAGGTTTAAGCTGGAAGCCCACTTATTATCAAGCATATTGGATGGATGCAGTACGCCCAGCATGTTTGAACTGTAGCTATTTAGTCATCTTTTGATAAAGAAGGTAAAAGTCAGAGTGATCACAGTGATTAAGACAACATTTGCCATTGCACATGTAGAGAAACTGGCATATTATGATGCGAAATAGTCATTTACTTTACAGAGTCAATAGAAGTCACAAGGAGTTACTCTGAGATAGAAATCTCTGGGATTTATGCTGGGTATGAAAGAGGGAGTTTACATTATGATGTTGATATGAGTTGATGAGCTTCATGTTGTGATGTGAACTATCTTTTTCACATTATGTTTTCAATAAGAATCAGTGGGATTTACTGTATGTTACACCGTGGTTCTCTGGTGGCCAAGTACTAACTCCCTTTAATAGTTTGCTGAATTCGCATTGTTTTTGCGTCTCCTGCTGTACATATAAATCTCAGCAAACCTGAGCATTTGGGAAATGAAGGGAAGGTTAGAGGTCTTCCTTGTCATTTAAGATGACAACTCTCAAGTGGATAAGATACATGCTAAGGGTTTGATCTAGTTGCTAAATGTTCTACATAAGCTCAGAGTTTTTAGTAAGATGAAATTCAAACACTTTTATTTAAGTCCTTTCGTGCCCTTATGGTTTGGCCTTTACAATATCTGAACATTTAGTATAGCTCTTACTTAAAGCCATCAAATACCTTCATTCATTCTAGATTTCCAGTTTATTTCCATATTGAATTGCTTGAACCCAAAGCTTGCAAGACCTAGAAGGCATTCAAGAATTGTTTGGACCTCTGGGTAAAGAGTCAAGGAAGTGGGAAAGCTGAACATTGTTTAATGTTTACTTACTGCCTTTTCAAAGCATTGCAAGCTGAATGGTAATCTATTCAGGCTAGTTGATCAGAGGGTTTAGGAAAAGAAAAGTCAATGCCCAAAGGGAAGAGTGAAAAATATGACTTTGATAAAGGTCCCAATTATGGTCATAGTTGTTTAAGCCCTGACTTACTAAAACTATCTCAGAACAGTCTCTAGGGATCAGAGTTCCAATGATAAGGATGAAACTCCTTTATTACAAGATGAATAGCCACAATGGTTTATTTGTTTTTCAAGAATCAGAAGCAGCTAAATAAATTGAAGTTTCTTCACTGTGCCCAAAGGAAACACTTTTGGAACAAAAGGTGACAGGTCTCTCATACCTTAGAACAAAGTTGAAATGGAACCAAATATTGCTTACTTAGTGGGTATGTCCACATGAGATGCTGACTACACAGTCACTGGAAAATAAAACAAAACTGTGCAGTATTTTGTCACAGCACAGACAGTGCTAACACGCAACTGTGCAGTAGCATCACCTAAAAGATACTGTCCAGTGCTACTGCACAGTAACTGATTACTGTGCACTTATTTAGTAATTGCTAATACAAGTACTAAATAAATGTGAAGTAGCATCTCGTGTAGATGCACCCAGTAAGTATGTGTAAATATCCATGTAACATATACTAAACTACAGAGCAGATAGCCTAATAAACAAGTCCAGATCATTGTCTCCAGTGACTTCTGTTTTAGCTGTCAATTCATATCAGCCGAGATTATGGTCAATTGTCAGTAAGTGGACATGTGACATTGTCACCAGAAAGTGACATTAATATTGTGCCATACCATGAGTTATTGTGGCCACAAGCCATTACTTCCAATTAAAATAATGACTTGCAGTTTCAGGACCCACTGTCAGACTTTGCATCAGGTCAGCAATTAACTCATGTTCCTTTTGTATGTATAATGATGAAACATAACAAACAGGCTAGGTTAATCACCCATCCTCTTTCAAACTGTCATTTTTAAGTAGGACAAGTGCAAATAGGATAGATACTCACCTGCAGGAATGGACAGTGACTATTTACTGAATACAAGTGTCTCTAGAAGATCATATATCCTGCAGTAAGACAATTTTAAAAACTGAAGTTCAGAGAGATGTCACTTTCTGATATCTATTCTCTATCAAGTGCTGTCTGTTTGAAAAGGGTCTAGATACCTGTTTGTTCTGTCTGTACATTTTTCCAACTAATCCATCCCCTTTCTTTTGAGGAGAGAGACTTCAGTTTCATAGGATTTACATTAGGATAGTAGTTAGGCTGAAAGTCATATGTATACACTTACTAGCAGCCCAGAGCAATGAATTTGTACATAATCTACACAAATACTAGGTGATACATAATTAAAAGCTTATGCAAGCCACAATTAGAATTCCAAACTTATCATAATATTATACACACAGTTAGCATTAAGTAGCATTAGTAGCTACTTTTTAAAACCATTTACTTTTCTTTCACTACTTGGATTTCATACCTGCATTTTTCTATTATCCATTTGTTTATACAATATGCAATATATAAAAGAAGACACACAGCACTTGCATAGTTAAAGATATCACTAGAGCCACTAGAAGTGAATAATGACTATATTGGATCCAAGAACCTTCACCAGGTATTAAGGATAAAATTAAAATATTGAACCATTTGACTGCTGCGAAGCAGTAAGGAAGTTTTTGAATTCTCTCTCTCCCCCCCACTCCACTCCCCCCACCATTTAAGTGAGTTGACTGGCTCACAGGCAAGCAACTTTTCCAGACTTGGGGTCCTTTATATAGGAAGAAAAGAATTCTAAGACTGCCATCCACTGTGGAAGAATTCTTCCTATCAGCTGCCTTTTTTCTAAGCAGACAGGAATGAGACATATAGAGACACAGTGGGCACATCTACACAAGACAATACATCACCACAATGAGCTATGGTGATATAGCTCATTGCTATAGCGCTGGCAGATATGAACCATGACACCGATGCTACTGCGCAGTAGCTCGATGCTACTGCGCAGTAGCTCGATGCTACTGCGCAGTAGCTCGATGCTACTGCGCAGTAGCTCGATGCTACTGCGCAGTAGGGTTGGAAACGTCCTGTGTGCTGCCAGGACCGCACAGCAACAGTGGTTACAGCGCAGTTAAAGCAAGTACTAAATGACCGTGCAGTAACAGCCGCACAGTTGGGGACATGTGTAGACCCCCTGCCTTTTGGATAGCTCTGGTATGATTTCTAGTTTACAACATGGTCACCTTAAAACTCTACCTAGAAGCTAGTCAGGAAGCCTAGATCAGTGTGGACAAGTGCTATGGTCTTCATGAGAAATTCTGGATAGTCACCATGTTCTATGCTAGCCCTAGTTTGGGTGGATAAGGTTGTTTTATGCTGGTTGAATTACAGAGTCATCAAATTTCAGGATGGCAAATACACAGTCGCAAGATCAGTATCCAAAACCCTATCTGACTTCCTGATTAGACCAGGGGGGAAAGCAGGTGCCTGCTTCATAGAACTTCTAAAGAAGTGTGACAGCAGACAAGTTCTGCTACTCCCCCAAAAAGTGAAGCTAAGTATCAGAAAATGCTCATAAACCATCCATTAAAGTGGCAGGATAAATGTCACTGTATCCTTCAGTTGCTAGCACTGTCAATTCTATTTTAAATTTATGTCTCACCATCTTGCCCTCAACCACACCGGACAGAACCCTGGAGAAAGGGGAATTGCTGAAAGCCACCTTCTGGCAACAATCAACAAGACAGATCTCTCCTTCAGGAACTTCATTCCTATTTTCTGCTACAGTTAGGTTAACATCTCCTTATAATCACTGGTAGCAGAACAACCAGTGGATCTAATAACATTTGCAGCCATATAGGTATACCTACTGCAGCAGCATAAAAAGGCAACTAGGCACCCTGCCGCACATGGGGGCAGCCATGACTTCCAGCTGCAGCCCCAGTGTGATTGTTCAGTAGCGACGACAGCTGTTTTTACCCCCTCCTTTCTCTCCTGCCCCTCTCCTTGCCCCCAAAGTCAGCACCTGGAGCAGTTGCTCCAGTCACCCTGCCCTAGTTACTCCACTGACCCATTGTAAAGAAGGAGGGGTGGCATTGCTACAGTCCGCACCATACCTGTGCATTTAGCCAGGCTGTCAAGGAGTTCTGAAGCATCAACTTGATTTAGGTGGTGGAATACTTAATATCCCACTATAAAGTGGGGGGGGATTTAAACACTCTGAATACTCTGAACAATTTTTTTAAGAGAAAGAAATGTATACAACAGACCCACCAATTACTCCAGGTCAAATGACCATGCAACAACACAAAGGCATAACAACACCTCCATACCATCTACATCCTAAAGCACATAGAGAACATAGAGTCTTGTTACAGCCTTTTCAAAAGCCAAAAGAAAGCCAAATGCAAGTAGCTGTCTACATTTCAGCCAGCAACATTTCTCAGATATGCCTGTATCATAGCTTTCTTTATAACCTGATCCTTCCAAAGAGACACTGTAACTAGTTCATTTATCCAGGGTTTCATATGTGCAGCTACTAACCCAGTATCTTCATACCCCATGTAACTGATTGCTTAAACAGTTGGCATTTTGGTGTATTTAGCTCTCTGGCTACAAGAACTGCCCTCTGTCAGGGTATGCGAATCTAAACAAGTCTTTTCACCCCTTGGAAATATATGGATTCCAGACATTCCCTTTGCCCCTTCTCTACAAGAGATTTGGAAGCTTTCTTTTCCCCCTTTGATGGAGGGGCCCAGGTTTCAACCCCAGGCTAGAGGGTTGAAAAGAAGCAGGCACCCACTCTGCCAGCACTATAAGACTCATTCTTCTGTCAGGGCTAGTACCAATGGTATCTTGTCAACTTTCTTACCTTGTTGTCCCAGTTCCTTTTCAGCCAAGAACCCAGCACAAGATCAAGGCACTACCTTGATCATCTTAATCACTATGCTCTCTTCATTTAAATTTCTATAGTATAAATAGGAGGGAGTTAAGTGGGGGTGGGGGGAAGGGAAAGGAAAGATTGGTTTTTATACCAGCACACATCTTGTTAGGGCAGGACTGTCTCAGTTTCCTTACTTTCTCATAAAAAACAGAAGATCAGCTCACCAGCCAGTAGTATCAATTAAGGTCTCACCAGCATATCCTATCACTCTCACTCAGGAATGCATGATTGATGAATGAACTGTTTTTGATCAATTAAAAAAGGTACCCAACCCTCCTAAGGCCTCTATTAAAGAATATTTCTGTTTCTTCCTACAAAGCAGATAGGCTTGTATCTGTTTGGCACAACATGCCCCCCATTTGAATCTGTTTCCTTCTGACCCAGGGTCTTCTACAAAAAAGCCCCCACAACTGGCTAATGAGGTGCTTGTCTGTCTTTTATTCACTAGGTGGGAGGCAAAGAGCTAATTAATTATGGGTGGAAGTAACCATGTCCCTTAAGGCCCATTCCACCCTCTGGAAGAAAACCAGGCCTAAGGGACCTGAATGCCATTTAAAGTTGCAGCTCACTCTATAACAGTGGCATTGACAATCTCTTCCTCCTTATGCCAAGTTGTGGCACCAACAATTCTTAATCTGTCTTGTAGCTCAAGTGCTACTGGTCTGACCTATGGAAACTTACACTTCAAGTAAGGTCTTTCAGATTTTTCCTGGAAAATAACCTAAGATTTCATTATCAGCCAGCTGAACAAAGAAAGAAAAAAACAATTTCCCCACTATTCAGCCCAAATTCTCTCACTGACACTTAATAGTTTCTTTGCTGAAGCAAAAACCTTTCGTGATAGCATAGACAAGGCGAAAGAATTAAAAATGCTGCTTGTGCTGCTGTCATTCAGATTCGGCATAGGGCTGCTGCCTGCTGGTGACTGGCCATTTTTGTTGTCACAGGTCTTTGTGCATTGTATTGACCTCTGAGGAAAAGCCAAGGAAGAGGAAGCCTAGTAGCTATTTATCAAGGGAATAATTATCCATTCCTTCCAAACCACCAGTATAGGATTTTTGGGGATTATCAATGCTCTAGAAATTCTCTATTTTTATTAGCTTTCAGGAGTAGTTCTGCTGCTGAAAGAGGAAAGAGCTGTGGACCCTATGGGATCTTTGTGACAAACCCCAACCAGCATTTAAGAATGTTGAAGAAGTCCAGAATATATAGGTCCACCATACATTCTTTCTTGTAGTGAGTACACCAGGCACTGAGACTACTGAAGCCCTTAAAAATAGGTTAGCAACTAAGAACAGCTTTCTTGCCATTCAGTGCTTTATGTTGGGAAAGATTCCTTCTCCTCTTTAATTCCTCCCTCACAGAGATAGCACACAGCCTGAGCTTAAAGAGACTTTTTGACAGCACAAAGATTTGGCTTTAATTGAGCAACTGATTTGCATGAGCTATTCATCCTTCTTGAAATTCTGCAAACTAGAACCTTAGGGGACATATTCACTCCTGACAACACAGTTGACTTCAGTGGTATTATGCTTGCTTTCACCCAGGCCTAAAAGTGGCCGTAGGACTCTACTGCATGAAAAATTCCTTTGTTGAACACTGGTGGATAATGCATGAATACAGTTCTACTTAGATTTCAAATGTGTGTTTTTAACTGGAAAGGGGAAGAAGTTGATTATAGGTGAGGAAATATTTCCAAAGCACTCTAATGAGTTTATTAATATGTATGAAGTAATCATTAAAACATTGAATTTTATCAGGAAGATTTGCCACTATGTACATGCCCATAACAGGTTGGATTCATCATAAACATACCTAATAGTATCATATGTAATGAACAAAGATCCTTCATAATCTCTGCTGGAATAGGATTTTACACTGAGACAAAGAATGTTTTAGCTCACGTTTAAGCATTACAACTGTTCGTTTTTAATGTTCAGACATTAAAAAAAGGAGAAATAGAGAAATAAATCCAGCACAATGATTGTAACAAATGTGTGTTGGAAATATTTATTTTAGAGAATGTCTCTAAATTTGAAATAAAATATAAAGATTATATTTTTCATGAAACAAAGCTGGTATTTGTAGACCTGTAGGAATAAAAATTACTCCTCATAAGTACACAAATAAATAAGACTGGTGTTGAAATTTTTGTAGGTGGAATTTACATTTGGTTAATAACCTCTTCATCATGAATTATGTGTGTATATGGGTTTCATCACTACTGCCTGTATGTATGTTGCAAATAAAACAGAAAATCTTTATATATTATATAATAATGATAAAACCTTGTATTTATATAGCACTTTTCACCTAAGACTAAGGAAAATATCATTATCCATAATATTTTTTCAATGTGGCGAAACTGAAGCCCAGAACAATTGAAGCCCAACATCTGCAATGCACTATTCATGAATGGATCCTTGAACTATGTAGATCTCCACTGATTTGAGCAAGATACTGTACAAGCACCGAAATCTACTTGTCTGGCATTTATTGAACAAATAGGGACAATAGGACCTGTGAAAGGTCATGGAGAAAGACCAGAGGGCAGGTCTCCTGCTGTGGAATCCACCACAGTTACCATTATGCTATGCTGCCTATTTATATAATATGCATGTCCTAAGGAAAATTAGAAACACGGGATTGTACCACAGCTGAAGTGTATCCGGGCACTTGAGGATCAGAGAACATCCTGCCTAACCTGCTCCAAAACTAGGAGTTTGCCTATGAGGCTACTCTAGGTTTGTCCCCAGCACCTGCTCTTAAACCCACCAGGCACCAAGGGTTAAAGAGCAGGCACTGGAGACAAGGCCAGAACAGTCTGACAGGCAAACTTTCATTCTGGGATAGGTCAGTGCAATTGAGTGGGTGGGTATAGCATGCTCAAACCCTCTGGCATGCTGTCACTGCCATGGTATAGATAAGGCCGAAGTGTGTCTTGGTTTCATAGATTCATAGACATTAGGGGACCTTATGAGATTGGGTCTAGCTCCTCCACAATAGATGGGAAGTCAGCTGGGGTCAAGTGACCCAAGCAAGAAAGAAATCCACCTGTTTTTTGAAGGAGTCCAGAGTAGGTGCTTGCACCACCTCTGGGGAGAGTTTGTTCCAGAACCTGAACATGCACACTGTAAATAACATTTTTTTTTATATCCAGTCTAAACTGGCTTTCTGGAGTTAATAGCTGATAGACCCTTGGGGTGCTCTGGTGAACATACTCATGTTCAGCAGTGTAAGAATATGGCCAGGCACCTAGGGTGGCTGCTCCACACAGGGACAGCAACAACTCACAATTATGCAGCTGCAACAAAAACTGATTTTTCCACCCCTCATCCTCTTTGGTGTCCAGAGTGGTTGCCCTGCCCTAGTTAGGCCATAATGCTGGCATCCATCACCACAAGATCTGGGCATATCATATAATTTCCATTGCTTGAAAACAGTATCATTTGCATAGTCAGTAGTTCAGCCTAGTTGATATGCTGATATTAAATGAGGAGTCATATCTTACCATCTAAGGGCCTGATTCTACAAACATTTCTGAATGTAGCTTTTATTCACCTAAACAGTCTCCTTAGTTAAAACAGAATTCAATTAAAAGACTCACTGAAAGCAACACTTAAAAGCACGGTTGTGTTATTTGATCACTGTTTTGCTGGATAAGTGTTCTAGTGCCAGTCCACCACAAGGCATCTCTATATAATACAAAATTTGATATTATAAGACAGTATGTGCTCAAGGTTTTTCTGGCCCAGGACCACACAAACAAATCCTGAAGCCTCTTACCTTAAAACCTTGAACCCTGAAATCAATGGAGCAGCTCTGATTTATATCAGCTGAGGATCCAGCCCTTACATTTTTAACTTAACTGAAAACAAACTCTGAGGTTTGTTCTGAACTAGCTATAACCCCTCCATCTCCCCTTAGAACAGTTTTATAAAATAGAAGAAGAATAAGTAAAGAAAAGGATGCTCGCAGGTAGTAGAGATGTGTCTCAATCTTCAGATGCATGCTTGCTGCTGATATTATCCAGAAGTGGGTCCTGTGCCTTTCTACACTCTGCACCCAATCTTGACAAAGTGTAACAGTAGCTGAGGAACAAAAGAAATTAATTGTTCAGATGGGCAAAGACTGTTAGTATTCCCAAAATTTACAGAGAGGAAGAATACAATGAACTCAGGAGCAGAATTGCTATGAATATATCCAATAAAAAGTTAGCCAGCATAGCTAGTGTTAATAATCCGTGTGCAAATGGCCTAAAGGGTACTACATATGAGCTGCACTCCTTTCCTGAAAGGTGACAAGCAGGAAATACTCTATTACTGCCTCAGCTAGATCAGTAATGACTCCTCTACTTCTTCCCCTGCTGTAGGTAATGGCTTACCCATGCAATTACCTTCTTTTGTCTTCTCCGAGTTGAGGATAAATTATTTCAACCTCCTTGCAGGGGGCATTTGAAACTAAAGTTATTTTTAGGGAGAAATAAATTCTTTCATGTAAGATGCGGGAATTGTTGCTCCTCAGGCAGCTGAGAGAAAATGAAAGGCACTTCAAGTCTTTTTAAAAGCTGGGTTCTGATGCTTAGCTTGAGATCAAAGAGAAACTGGAAGAAGGAGGGGAAGTAGAGTTTCTAGTAAGCTGCCAGTATATGCAGGCTGGTATATGCATCCTTTGAAGGGCCTGCCATTACACTTGTGATCTTTGAACTCTATTTCTTATTTTATGGAGGTGAGCTGAATTTCTTCACAGTTGTCTTATTGCAAAGCTAATGACTGTGACTTAGATGGTTTCGGAAGCTAGCGCTAACCTTAAAAACAGAGAGAACATAATGCCTTCTTAGGATTTAGCTAATGCAGACACACTTTTGCATGTCTATGAAAAAAATAAACCTGAGAAAATAGATTAACAAGATTAACATCTTAAAATGTTATTTACCAGACTCTTGAAACTTCAGTTTAGATTTGTGATGTTATATGGCAATTCTTTAAGCCAGATTCTGCTCTTTCAGTATAATTGTCTATAATAAGCCTATTTATTTTCCCTTCAAAATGCTTTATTTTTTTAAGGGTGATACAGTTCAAACTCAAACTTCATTTTGCTGTTCTTACACAAACTTGCAACTACAATTCTCTTGTATGTTAAATAATAACCAAGCTAAATAAGCTACAAGAAGCTTTTTGTATCTAAAACAGATGCCGTACCATATTCTTAACTCAGTGGAGTGACACAACATTTTTTTTTAGATAAAGCTCATTGTATCACTTCCCGTCAACTTATATCTAATAATATATAGTGGAATATATATTGATCTTTGTTACATTCTACATTCTTACTGTTTCCTACATTCAGCCAACCTGAAATGATACAGGCCAGGAGTCTGCCAGGGTTTACAGCCTCAACTAAGGGCCCAGGATACATTTCCAAAGCAATATGCAGGATGTCAAATGATGATTTTGCAGGAATAGGAATGGCAACACTAAACGAGGAGTAATTTGAATGTTTTATTTGACAACAAAGCTATTTGCTTATATAATGTCTTTCTCCACAGGTCTTAAAGTCTTGTAATGGTGGGTGAGTAACATCATCTTCATTTTTACAGATAAAGTGATTGAGGTACAGAGCAGTAGCTGACTTGCACAAGGTCCAAGGGCACATCAGCTCTTTGACTTGCTGTATCTTACTTAAGGAGGTGTACCATATTTATAAATATCAATGTGAAATATCTTACAATTTGGTGATTTTCTGTTTTACCATATCAATAAGAAATTCCTCATGCATTGTATGTGATTTTGGCCATACAAATGACAGCTCCTGTGCAGCAAACAGTATTTTTTGCAAGCATATGGAAGAACCCCTGGAGAGATTCTGATTTGGATCAAATGAGTGACTGATAGAGTTAGAGACTGCAATGTGAGGGGTCTGTTGTTACTTGTTACAGCAAGAGCTGTTTGTCTCTTTCTGGAACAAAGCTTCAGTGCATGTTCACTCACAGCCTTCTCTGTCTTTTCATTGTGTGCACATACCAAACATTACAAATATAGCATTACAGTACACTGTTCAACCCACTGGCAAAACAAGCCTCTAGGCAGAATGCTGGTCTCATTTATGCCTGTTCAGCCTCACTGAAGTTTGGTCAAGAGATAAATAAAAGCAGAAAATTAGAATCACAGCGCATATATTGATCAGTTATAAACTGTCCAATGTCCATGCATGCAAAATGTTGAATGCAAGAGAAAGAGTATAATTTATAATATGAAGACTCCAGTGATAGAGGAATATATACCTCAGGCTTGGTACTTAGGACTTGACATTTACCAGGTACAAAAATGGACTAAGGGACTTTCATTAGCGATTTTCATTAGGGACTGAGGACTTTTATATCAGCGCCCAGAGTTTACTAAGAGCAATACTGATTACTGAATATCGTGAAAAAAGAAAATTAATCTGACTTGTAACAAAATTATGAATCTCTTTCAGTGTTCATACCTATTCTTATGGTAAGCTGTGTCTATGATATTCACTTGGACTAGTAACAATGATGTTTTATTAGCAAAATGTAGGCCTGATATTCATTTACATTCATACCATTTACACTGTAAGTAATATACACCCATGTTAAGGTCTCTTTACATTGCCTGTACAGTACAATGTGAACTTACTGTAAATGAGAATTAAACCTTATGCAGTGTAATAGATTTGGAAAGAATAATGAATTACATTTTCTGAGTGTTTAATGGGTGCCTGCAAAAAAAGAACTGTTGCTTGTAGCCTGGGATAGAAGTTGATTAGGTTAATATACTATTATTATTTTTTATTGCTAGTAATGCAGTATGAGGATTAGGATAGAGAAGTTACACATTCTACCTGTGAAAATGACTGCAATTACACAAGAGCCAAAGACAAAATACTTGGTATCCATATGTTACACCAAAGTAGAAGCCAAGTACCTGCCTATTATATGAAACTGAACCCTAATTTCACCTTACTGAAGTCTCTTCCAGATTGTCAGGGTCACAGGAGGAATACAGAAAGAGACAAGAGCTTAGAAAATATGTGTACATGTATATATTTTTTTTAAAGTATCAAACTGATGAACAATCTAAAGAGTAAGAGAAAAGACAGCAACCATTTTTGGAAACCTGTAGCAGGGAAAATGATCACTTATATGTACCACAGATATGTAAGTGATTTAAATCCTCCCCTCTGTTGTGGGAGACAAGGGAAATTCCTTTAGCCTTTCATTGTCAGGGAGCTTACTTTATGGAAGTTTGGATTTTAGCTAGTGAACCAAGAGAGCACATAAGTTCCCAAGTTAGAACTCTTGTGTGACCCTTAGCAAGTTACTTAATCTCATCTGCAAAAAAGAATGGTAACAGTCCTTCCCTACAAAGATTGCCAGGTGTTCAAATATAAAAGACCTTTTATCAATATACTAGATTTGAGAATATGTTTTATTTGCACCCCTTTATGACCTGCTTGCACAGCAGAATTTCACCAGCTTCACTTAAACACGGCCAGCTGTGCCATTGTTTCAGAGGAAGGACTGAATTCCTCTCAGGGGGGTATGTCTACACATGCTATTAATTTGAAGTAGGCTTAGTGTGCAGCAAAAATACTGTGCTGTAGGCATATAGGGGAGCATATCTATATGTGCTCTCTCTTGGGAGCAGATTTGCTCCTGATGGGAGTAGCCTGGTACAGGGCTGCTCTGATGCTCTGCTCTGTCCTTCTGCAGCAGCCAGAGGGAAGTCATCCATGCCATTGGGAGGGGACCTGGTGTACACAAGAGAGAGCTGCTCTTGCATCAGGAAGAGGTCACCTGGCCCCATTCATATCCAGACACAGCTGCCAGCCAGCCCCCTGCTGGGCGAGGGGCTTGCTGGGAGCTGTCTGAAGTGTGGGGCAACTGTGGGCAAACCTTCTGCAAGGCAGGGGAGCATGGGGCTCACTGGCAGCTGCCCTGCTTGACACGGCACCAGCTGTGTGGGATGGGGGAGGAGGGGCTGGGAATCCAGCGCTCACCTGTCCCCTAGAGCAACCAGCTCCATGCGGGGTGCAGGAACAGGGGGCAGAGAGCTCTCCAGTCCTAGCCCTGGTCAGTTCCCAGCTCCTGGAGTGGGAGCTGGGGAGCTGAGTAGCTCCAGGATTGGGGACAGAGAGCTCTCTGTCTCCTGTGGCCTGCTGCTGGCTAGGCTTTCCCAGCTAGCATCTACACATTTTTTACTGTGCAGTATCTACTGTGTAGTTAGGTACAACATGTATTTATAGGTACAGTAAAATCCCTGTTATCCAGCATGAGTGGGGAATGGGGGGTGCTGGTAAACTAAAAGTACTAGTTACCTGAGGCAGAGGGTTTCTGGCTGGACACAGAGTTGGGGAGAGGGGCAGAGGTGGTGGTGGCTGTGTGCAGAGAGGCGGCAGGACAGGAGGGTAGGTGGCAGTGGCCACCATGTGCAAGCTTTCCCTGTCTGCTGCCCAGCACAGCAGAAGGCAAAGCGGTGTGGCGCCATGTGTGTCCTGCTGCTTTCAGCAGCGCAGTGGGAAGCAAAGTGGCATGGCGTGGTGCTGTGTGCATCCTGCCACTTTCAGCGTGGTGTGGCATAGAAATTCCGGACAATAAAGTATTCCAGTTGGTGAAGTACCGGATAACAGAGATTTTGCTGTAGTAGTAACTGTGCAGCACACTGATTTACTGTACAGTATGTGAGCATGTGTAGATGGTGATGCTTTACTGCATGCTAGAATAATTGACTGCACAGTAAAGTGTCTCATGCAGACACACCCAGGGAACCTAAATAAGAATTTGCTTACAGAGAGAAAGTTCAAAGTTAAATGCTTTTCTGTGTCCTATCCCCCACCAACCATGCGCTCAATGTTCGTGGGTAAATTTTCCTAGTATTTCAGCCGCCCTGCATGAGTAAGAACACACATGTGATAAGACACTATTTCGTAGTGGTTACTGTGCATTTATTTAGTACTGTAGAGTTACTGAACAGTAGTGCTGGTGAATGCTTTTTAAGTGACGTTACTGCACAGTAGGCTAATAATACTGTGTAGTAGTGTATTAGCAGTGTTGGTGCTGTGACGCTACTCCACAGTATTATTTGGCTACTGTGCAGTCAGTATCTTTTGTAGGTCCACCTGATGCCTAGTTGTATATATGCTTTTGGGTTGTTTTTTTGTTTGCTTTGTTTTTTAAGCAAAGCTGCTGCCTCCCCTACTATTTGGTTAGGATTCTGGACTATTATTAGATCCAATTCTAGCTCTGCAGCTGGTACCTGTAAGGATGGACCTGGATTTGTTTGTACAACTCAGATCAAATACTGTTTTTAATTTAAAAAAATGATGCACATATAGAACATTTTTGCTTGTCCAAGAACAGTGTTGTTCTATCTAAGTGGGAACCAAGGTATTTACATAACATAGGAAAGGCCTTTCTCACATTATTACCAGTACAGCTGAGAGAAAATTTGGCCAGAAAACTCATTTCTATCAGAATTACATTTCAGTTTTCTGATCACAAAATAGGGACACATTTGATGCATTTTGCTAACTTTTTTGACCATTTTTCTAATCAACTTGGGTCACTTTTAGTGTCAGTCATCTCTATTTTGAAGTCTTTTACATAGTGGTTCTCCCACTCTCAGAAATTCAAAATGAAATACATATGATGACTACAAATTTGAAGGAGGTGATTGTGAACACAGGATCCAAAAACAAATCCCAATGGATATAAAGTTGGCTGCAGGCAGACAGAATTTGCCATTTATTTTATTTCTCTAACTTGATATGTATTTTTCTGCCTGGCCTCAATTGACAAAGATTGTGACAGTAGTTGTGAGAGACATTTCTATGCACACAGCTCTCAAAACTGCTATTGGTAAATTATAGCTTCTATTTCAAAACACCAATAAACATGATTGTGTCTAATTGCAGACTAGCAGTAACACCAAGTAATTTTTCTTCTGTAATATTACCTTATTACAAATACAACCAGAAAACAATAAATGTGATTACCCTATATGTATAAGAATACATTAAAACAATTGCATACTCCCCAAGATCATTTTTTGGGCATTATTTCTTCCCTTAACCTTGCCTTGGTGAAGACTGAATTTTTTATTCATGTTATTGTTATGTACTTTTTCACTGCAGTTACTTTTTAGTTTTTCAACCAACTGATAGTTGTTTGGGAGGCTGCATCTTAAAATTCCAGTAATATAGGTATTATCATGATTAGATTAAATCTGCCTTTTAATAACATTCGTTTAAAATTATAATTAGGGATGGACAGGTTGGTTCTGACTTTTGCTTTGATAATCTCAGTTCTGTCTGCAAAAAGTCCCATTTATTTTGATTAAATCAAAGAAAAGCTGTGTTATACACTATAGCTAAAATGAAAGGTCAGACGGTTAGAGTTCTGGTAAAATGCCTAAAATGTTCTGCTCTTTGCACAGTACATTTTCTGTAACTTTGTAATTTCCCATTTGCTGACTATTTACACTATAGGAAAGTGACATCCTTGTGAAATTAACTCTCAAAATGTCCTTGTAGATACTACTGAAGAAGTTGAAGGCTAATTTGTACTTTTATTTTTTTTTGCTCCATTCCTCACCTTCCTTTCAGCCATTTCCCTACCAGTGCTTATTACACTCACAACTAAATTTATTCATATAATCATATTTGCTTTCAAGGAAAGTAAAACAGGTTTTAGCCCAGTATTTAGTTTTGTTCACTTGGCTGAGAATAACATTTAAAACTTTTTAAGAGGGGGACAACTCCACATCAAAGAGTAAGACAAGCAGATATCCAGCCTATTAATATTCATTTTACAAGAAAACAATAACATTCAGTTGGTATCCATCTCCCTTACCCCCCAGTGATAAAATTGGTTTTAATTGCTGATTTTTTTTATTTGCGGGGGGTGGGGAGGGGGCTGACTGTTTACATATCAGATGAAGGCTTTGCAGGAAGGAGTGTAATGTCATCTTTACAGCTCAGATACTGAACACTTGATCATAAGCTCGTTAATCTTGTCACTTATGCTGATGAAAATAGGTGTTCACAAATGTGAGTTTTTTTAAACAGGTAACAATGATAGATTACTGAGCAAACATTGGTCAGAAAACCATACTGGCAGTAGGAGGTTGGAATGTCTGTGGCTACTCCTCAGAGAGTCACTGCATAAAGGACAGAGGAGTAAAGGATCAGACCTCATGTCTCTCTTTTCCTATATCTCCCTTGCTCTCTCTTTCCAGGCCAAATGAATCCTGTTCTGAACAGTGCACAGCTTCAACATGCACAGAACTTCCTATAGTAAAGTAGTCTGGGCACTCTTCTGTGAGAAATGTTGTGGGTTTGACTCTCCTCAGGCAGAAGAAGAAACTTAACTTAGGTTTTCCACACCCTGGGTAAGTATTCTAACCACTAAGCTATTGCACGAAGTATGGGCTCATCTCCTCCTGCCATCTTTGAAAAGAAAAATGGCCTCTGTTTTATCTTCGAAGGAAAGATATAGGCAAGGCATCTGCCTTCAGGAGAGGGGCAGAAGCATGTCCCTACAATGTCGGCCCTTTTTAAGCCACACACCTGTGCTCACTATTACATATAGATTGGAAGCTCAGTATGCTGGCTTTTGGTGGCTCCCTGCACAGTGCTGGCTTCTGAGGCACTTACCTCTCCCTGTACACTACATAGTGTCAAAGATCTAAGTCTTTGATTTCAGATGCCGATGGCAAAAGGTCAGATGACAAAAGGTCAGAGGCTAACACAACAAACTCTGTAATTGTAATTTATGCCTCTGTATTAACAGTGCTGCATATACACACCCCTGTCTGTGCCTCATTTCAAATTACTTGAGCTTTTCATACGAAAGAGACAAACTGACCTTGACGGCCCAGCATGAAAGATAAAGTACCTATAGTAACGAGATTAGCTGACTTTAGTAAAGTTGTAGAATTAAATATACTATGCGCGTCATCCTGTGACCAAACAGAACCAGTACCACCCAAGTAAAAATAAACCCCTTTTTTATGAAACCTGAGCAAACAAAGAAAGCACAAGTGCCAACACATTAATTATTTATAATTGGCGTATAGTAATTGGTCACCTGTGTCAAATAAAACTTTGAAAGAACTTCCGCCCAAAGCAGAGAACAGAGAGAGAGAGCAGAGAATGGAGAACTGTGTATACACTCAAGAAGAACAGATTGTGCACAATGAATGTTATCTCTTCTGCCTATGTATTTTTTTAAATTTTTTTTTGGCGTACCCTGTCTCGTCTTACCGGTCCGTTTATCTCTTTATCTTTAACGTTATCTTTCTTATCAAGAGCTCTTAGTAATCTGCAGACCGCAACGGCTTATATGAATCGCTTGGAAGCAAATCTCTTACCCACCCTGTAAATGCTGAGTAACATGATATCTGCATGCTGTAACTGAATCAATCAGCTCCTCTTCCTACGCTGCAAGCCATCAGTAGTGTAAGTAAAATAAACTTTTGTGTAACCATCACGCTGTGTTTAAATCATCCTGACTCCAGCTCACCGTTATCACCCACCTGCCCGGTCATAAATCCCCCTCCTCGTGCCAAGCCGGTCGTGCCGACCCAGGCTCGCAGGTCAAGGGTGCACCGGCGTTATGGGGCACGACACATAGAAGACCTAAGAACCTAATTTATGACACTGTATTCCACTCCAAGAGCCAAGTTAAGCATTGGCACATCTAATCTTTAGCCATCAGAGTGTTTTGTTTTGTTTTTAAATCTGTCTGTAAGTGACTTATGTAAGGTTTTGCCACAAGCTTGTGGCAGAATAAAGACTTGCACAGCCAAGCCTCCAAAGTGTCACGGTAATATCCTAACCACTGAACCATCCTTCCTTTAAATATAGATGGCTTTCCCCAGCACACAGCAGTAGAGAAACAATCAATGCTGGAATTTGGTAAGCTATCTATGGTGGTCATGGTGTCCCGAAAGCTACAAAGATATACATCACCATAGAAATCTAGGGCACCGGTACATACCACAGGGTTTAATGCTCATTAAATTAGATAGGTTTATGAAATTTAAATATATTTATTTTGGACCGTTGCATCAGTCTTTGCAAGTACCAGGTTTTTGAATGAATTAAGCTTTGGAGCATCACACCAATGTTTGCACATACTTGTTTTTTGAACAAATTAAGTATGGTCCCTGGCTGGTGCCCCAGGAGAGTGGGACAGTCTAGTGCTGCCCTCCCAGCTCAGGGCCCCCCAACCTGTGCTCTGCCATGCAGCTGTGGGAGCACGGGGCTGGCAAATGTCACAAATAAAAAAGCAGAAGCGATGTGAAAATGGAAGCAATTCAAAGGGGTGAACTACAAAAACTTGCATCACCATCTGGAGGACAAAGAGGGCTCATTACACATCTTTGAGTGCCTTTGCGTTTACATGCAACAAATCTGACATGACATGGTGCTTTAATTCGCAGCAAGTCAACCTAAACTACATCTGAGTTTTACTTTAATGCACCAGAAAGACTTTTAAAGCATCCAGAAAACCCACTCGTGCACAGTCATGCAATTGCAGTGCAAGAAAGGGCAAAAAACATGGCTTCTACAGAGGCCCCTAGTTTTTCATAACTCATAGCTAGTAAATTTTATGCTGTGAATCACACCTTATTAAAATGATAAGACTAGAGTCTCAGCAGACACAAAGGAACATAGCTTTTGCTTAGTCAGTTAGCTATGTTGGTTTATACAATCGAAGGATCTGAACTATCTGTTGCTTTCCTTGGTCACTCCCATTTTTTCACTATCAATTAGTAATGTAGTTTAATAAACATACAATTATGACTTACAGAGGGGTTAGGAAACTTTGTCAGATAGTAATACTTAAAAAAAACCCCTCTCAGTGCTTTTGTTTTCCAACTTAATCATACATAATTTAAGCTTTTAAAAAACAAATGGTGGATCTTAGCCCTGGATTCTTGTTTCTTTTCTTTTTAATAAAATGTTTAAATATTTATTACCAATAGGGGCATGCATATATCACATTCTATGGCAGTTCTATCAGTAGCCAATAGTTTCTTCAGTGTCATTCTTTGTTGTAGAATTAGCATTGCCACTGTTCTCTAACTGAGGGGCATCATAAACTTCCGACTTTACATCATTACATTCCCTGCTATTTGGATAGGATTTGCAGTCTGTTCCCAAATTCTATTACTGAATGTGCTTTTTTGCTGGAAGGGAGAAGGAAAAAAAAGGAAGGAAAAGAATAAGCAACATTTTTATTAAACCTTTTTTTTTAGCTTTATGCTAGTTTTTTTTTCCTTGTAGACTTCCATGTATTTTTAATGATTTCTCTGTTGCTTATAGAAAGTTAGAAGGGGAGAAGACAGAATAGAAAGGGAGAAAGCACTCAGATAGAATAATTTAATTTTCTACTTTGTGAAGAGAAAAATCTGTCTCTGGGCTACAACTGGAAAAAAAAAAAGATGTTTTCTGTTAGTAGCTACTAATACTTTTTATTTAAAACCAGACTATGTTTTGATCTCAATTTCTTTTTTCAGAAAACAAAGTCACATGCTTTACAATATCACTGTGAGGGTGATGCACATACACACTTCAATTTGAAAAGAAACAGGAGAATATCACACCAGAACTGAAGATAACTTGCAAAAAACAACCCTTTGACAAAGCAAAGTCACACAAGCTTCTTGAAAGGAGGGGAAGTTCTCAGGTGTGCATTTTTCATAGCCTGATGCAGTTAGGGAGCTAAATAATAATAACTTCTAAATGTGCCACCTGATAATAGCTATTTAGCTAAATAATTAATGTGAAAGGTTTATTGTTTTTTTTCTGTTATTTCATGTGGCAGGCAAATGTATCATCACAGTTAAGGAGATAAGATCCACATCCTCAAACACCTTTATAGGCATTTGATTTCTCTGGGAATTAAGTGTCTTAAAGCCTTAAGTGAATAGTACAAACCACAACAATTGGTGATTTTGTGGCTGTACAATTATCTGTTGCATTTATGGGCAGTAGCATTGTGCAGAAGGCAGTGAAGGAGATGCCCTGCTAGCTAAGGTGATAGATAGATGTTCAGTTGTGGGGCTGCAATTTTTTGGGAAATTTGTAGGCTAGAAAATGGCAGAAAGGGGGCAGAAAAAATTACAAAGTCACCTCAAAGGATGAACTTTCTAGTCAGAGGATAGTAGGGGCCTACTTCTTTGGTACCTCCAGGGGAGCCTTATAATTAACATGCTGACCTCTAACCTGCTGGGGAGGTGGAGGGCAAGCTGCCAATGATCAGTTGGCACTACTGAAGAGCAGTAGTTGCCAAGGACAGCCCCCTGCTGGAGAACTGCACCTTTTGTCCCTGCCACCCCTTGTAGTGCTCTTGACAGAGCTTCAGATCTTGTCCAGGTTCTTGCAGTGGCAGCAGGATGAGGAGCCCTTGTCCTAATCTTACCCCTTCACTCTATGCCTGCTCACTCAATCCAGCTAAATGGGGAGGTGGCTGGGGGGGAGGGCAGTTAGGGTGAGGGAATTCCTGTCATCGCTTAACTCCCCCCCGCGCTCCTTGGGAATGTTCAAGGCATTGTGGGAATGTCTCTTGGCCCTTTAATAGTGTTGGAGAGACCTGGAACTGTTCAAGGGGTGAGGAGCTTAAAGAGTCCCAGTACTTTTCAAGCAGGCATGACACCAGGGTCCCAGCAGGGCTCTCTGACAGCTTGCTGCTGGGTGGGCTACCAGCGGGGTAGTACTCTCCCTCCTTCTTGGAGGGGGAGAGGGAAAGTCGGGAATGTGGAATTTTAGCAAGGTTGAGGTCCCCAGGATAACTAAGTGCAAGTGTACATGTGTTCCATGTGGTGCTAGAAAACTTTGCTTTCTGGCAAAGCTGCTCTTTGAAATAGCTAAAAGTTTGTGGCAGAATCACTATTTTGTTTTCTTCCACAAATTGCTTGCATAGCTGTACACTTACTTTTTGTGCTGGGAAAATGGCATTTTTCCTAACATAAATGTAGCAAAGCAAAGGTCAAGCAGAATACCATCAAAAACAATGAAGGAATGGATGCAGGAGTAGCAACTGGTGTGCCCGTAAGGAGGCTGCAACATATGCTTCACCTAGTCCTGGCATGATGGTTTAGATTCAGCACTTTCTTCCACATATCCTTAGGAAGTATGGCATTACTGGCAATGGCAGTGACGACACCAACTTTCTTCAGCTCTCACACCTCCTGTTTAGGCAGTAGACAATATGTATTCCTTACTCCTACCTAAATAAAAGCACAAGGATGAGTAAGAGACTTGCAGGCTCCTTCCCTGCACTGCACACCCTTAAAATGTGTAAATAGACAAGCAAACTATACCAGTGTTGCCCAACCTTTTGGTCCTGCTGGCTGGATGAATGGCGTGGGGTTAGTCTGCAAGCCAAATCACGTCCATAGACCCAAACTGGTTCATGGGAGTGGCCCAGTCTGGGCGCGATCCAGTGGATGGAACTGGCTCAACCAGGGCACCATGTGAGGTGCCAGTCTGATGTGGGGCCCCCGCCCTATATGCTGAATCAAGACGCAGTCCCTGTCCCAGGCACATACACCTGATGGTATCTGTAGCCCTAGCTCCTGCTCATGAGACCCTCAGGGCTTGGAAATTTGGTAGTAGGGTGAGCAGTGGCAAGGAGAAATTCTGGACCCAGGGGGAACTATGGGGCAGATGACATGGCTCTGCTGACTGGACCTGGCCTGTGGGCTGGAGGTTGAGCATTCCTGAACTATGCCAAGTTAAAAGTATGTGTATGTGGTGGGGGGTACTTCCTGCATGTCAGCTGTTCTATGGTAAATGTGTCGTGGGTCTGCTCCTATACCGCAGTGAGGAGAAACTAAACTGGGGCAGTTTGCTTAAATGAAACACCTACTAAATTACTGCGGTTTAGCTTGCACTTATTGTAGGATAGGAAAAGGCACACAAAGAAGTTAGTGCAGAGCAGCTGATGCACAGTAAATGCTGTCTCTCCCTTCAGCTCAGCATAATGTTAGTCTGTCTACACCCTAATAAAAGCCAACATTCATCCCAGTATATAAAAGACATTTACTCAGACTCATCCATATTTTTCTTGCTTATTACATTAATCCACATGGTCATCTCAGAGATTAATATCATGCGAATACATGGGAGCTAGTACTGTTACACCCCATTTTGTTCAAATTCAGGTTTCAGAAACAAAGGGCTTGATCCACTGTCTAAGCTGGATTTGTTTCATTAGAACCATGATCATCAATGGAATAATACCTATTTTCTAGAAAAATAGATTTGGTATTTCAGTTGAGCAATGCTTTATTATTTATTATTAATACTAGATAATATTAGTATTATTCAAGTAGAATATATTGAATATAGCATAATCAGGATCCCATTTGATTATGAACATACATATAGTAAATGGTATTCCTTTTCCCCAAAATCTTCTGAGAAAATATAGGTAGATGCAGAACAGCTGTAAAGGATGTGTAATAAGCAAAATAAAGGTATTTTTGCAGTATTGGACATCTCAAGAGACCTCCTTTCCCCCTATAATTTCAAGACTTCTGGCTTGACCAAAATGCTTTTGAAAATTCTGGCTGCACTTAAGAAAAACATCTGCATGTCAAGATGTTTACTTGAGCCAAACCTCCTTTTCACTGAGATGGGTCCACTCTGAGAGATGCAGTGTTTTAGATCCAAATATTTTCTAACCAAAATTTGGTTAGAATTCACTCTGGATGCAGACTGTGCATCTTGGGTCTGTTCCTCATTTCTAGACAGTTTACCCATTGCCAATAGAAACTTTATGGGTCCTTATTAAAGGGGGCATGCCAACCTATTTTAAGTAAGCTTTTGGTTGTAATGATAATATTCTCATGAATAATGTTATCAGAGCTACAGCTCCTCAAGATTTGAAAACCCTGGCAGAAAGCGTGTTCATGATTAGCTTTGTTCTGTGATCCTTGCTGTGGAATGAAAACTTCCTATCTCCCAAGAACTGCATTTTAGAAAAGGTGAATAAATGACTATTGACACATAAAATTACTAATAACACATAGGGTACAAATGAGGAGGTGTATTTTAATAGTAATATTCAGAGATTGATGTGTTTAACTGCTATTAGTGTTAATAGGAGTTATTCACATGTATCCATGCATATCGGGAAGTAATGTACACCTACCTTGCAGATGGAAAATTCAAACTGTCTTATTTAGAGCAAGGCAATAGAATTTGCTGAGATATGGCTGACTCTCTTTAACAAGAAAACCATTTGGGTTGTATATGTATTTTTCCAACTGCAGACTGCCTACTTTTCAAAATACGTACTGCTTGCTGTTTTTTACAAAGAGGGCCTAAAGGGTTCTTTCAGGCTGTTTGATTCCTCTGAGTCCAGTTCTCAGCCAGGAAGCATGCTTTGTGCACTGAACTGTTATTGACAAATCTACCTGATAACTTAAATTCAGAGGGAATTCCAGCAGTATAACAGACTTGTGTAGTTTCAGACTACTATTCATAGGAAATTAAGGCACAGTCTACGGATTTGTAACAAGGAACAGTTCCCTTGTTTGGGCCTGTCCTATCCCCTGTGTCTGGGGATAGGACTGGTCCATATAATTTTAAAGAAGACTATTAATTTATGTATTCATTTTTTATTTATATAAAGTTTTATCTTAAATTCTAGGTGTCATCACAGGCATCACACCATTCTATTCGATTAATTTAAAAGCAGAATTCTGCAAGGAACTCTATTAATCCACAACAAAACAAAAGCTAAATTTTATTCTGATGTTGTGTCCATCTTCAACAGTAAGACTACTCAACGTATCAGTCAGTGGGGACTTAAGACCTATGTCTACATGCTGAATTGAGGCAGATTGTCAACCATTTGGTGTTCAGTGTGGATCCCAGGGTGCTTTCCAATACTGCAGCAGTGATGTGCAACTGAACTGTTAGGGTGTATGTAGACAAAATGGAGGCCCTAAATTGAAGCAGTGGGTTTTAAAAAACACTGCTTCAGTTTAGGGCTGATTTAAACCCCTGTGTCATGCACACACCCCACTGACTTACTTGCCTCTCTGGTGGGGAGCAGAGGACGAGCTGCTGGTGGGTGGATTGTTAACTGCTAATTAATACATTTATATGCTCAACTAGAAAGATGCAGGTTTTCCTTGAGATCTAGGACTTTTCACTGTGGTCTGTTCTTTTTTGTTCCTGCTCAAGAACAGATTTTTCGAGGCATTTTTTTTCATGAGGCTACTACTGAATATTATTTCTTACAAAGGGCATACTTCCTGGGTCTCATTATCTGAATGATTTTTGGTTTATTTCTGAGTTTCAATATGTTTTTGCATTTACAGCCCTTTTTGGTTTAGCTTCAGGTTTCTTTCAACACCTCCTATTCTTTTGTACTGTACCACTGCAGAAGCACACACGAGCATCTGATTTAAATAGGAGGAAGCTGGCAACAGCACATTTTCAATGTAGGATCCTGCACTCTGAACTCACTTCACCTGCTTTTCCCACAGTGCTTGGATTCATTGATCCTCAGAGTATGCTGTAAGTTTCCACAATAGTGGGACTGGAAGGCTGATTTGGCATAATAGCCTATGGAGTGAATAATTCTTATTTAACATTTATATTGTGGTGGCAGCTAGATACCAACTACATCAGAGTTCCATTGTACTGTGCATTGTATAAATATGAGATAGATACAGCCATTTCATAAAGCTTACATTCTAAAAGCTAAGCTGTGATACACAAAGGCAGCAAGCAAGTAGGTTGAGAATGGTATTTAGGCTAGATCCTTAGTTACTGTAGCAAACTAGATACATTCATCAAAATCAGTGGATCTGCTGAGATTTACAACTAGTTGAATCAGAATCAGAAACAGCAGGAACATTCAGAAAACCAAACCCCTTTCTTTAAACACCAGACTGCACTTTGACTCTAAACGTATCATGCCAACATTGGAGAATCCCTTTACCTGAACACTGCTGAATCAACATTCAAATTGGTATTTATGATTATTCTCCCAAGTAGGCACATCTACATGTGCAATTAATGTCCTTCAATTTACTGTGCAGTAAGTTCACACACATTAAGCTGCTCCTGGGTGCATGTCGATACTTGTGCTTGGGTTGGGAGCAAATTGAGCCCAAGAACAGCAGCCTAGTCCAGGGTTGCTCCTGCATTACTTTGCTGCCTGCAGCAGCCAGGGGGAGCCCCAGGCTCCCCGGGCTGGCATGGGGCTCCGAGGGCAGTCCCAGACTGACAGGAGGCAAGTCTGGGCTCTGGAGCAGTGGAAAGGAAGCTGTCCTTGGCTCTGCAGGCAGTACATGGAGTTAGCCCCATACTTGGGGGGGAGGAACTGTCATGGCAGCTCCCAGCTGCCTGGGGGCAGCTCAGCCCTGTGCAGCTCAAGGCCAAGCTCTACAGGGCTGAGAGCTGCCTCTCAATAGCTGAGAGCTCCCACAACAAGCTCCTTCCCACCACCTGGAGCTCAGGGCTAATCCCAAGCTCCACATGGCTGCAAACTGCCCCCAGAACCAGGGACAGCTCCCTTCCCCCACCAACACCCGCCAACACCCTCCAGAGCTCAGGGTGTAACCAGGCAGCAGTTATGGCCCCCTGCTGCTTGGGCTGTCCAGAAGCAATTTGCTCCCGTTCATTGTCTACATGTGTGCTTCGAAGCATCACTTTAAAGTGTCATTTTCTAGTACCTGTATTTGTCAGTACTAGCAACCGGTGCTTTAAATTAATCTATTGTGCAGTAATTGCTGAGCACATGTAGGTACTGACCCTTTATTGTACATTACATTAATCTAATACTCAGTAAAGTAAATGTGTAGACACACCCGATGAGTCAGAGAATCAGAATCAAAGATGTCAGTGCAGACAAGTCTGGAATATCTTTATGGTAACACTGGTAAAATCACATCCTATATTTTTGTTTGTTCTCTGTGTGATATTTAAATACTATAAAATAAGCCTACCTGGAGCAAAGTTTCAGGATGTGAAGGGGATAATCCAAACTGTGATCCAGCCCACCGATTACTACCCGATGGTCCTAGTCCATGTGGGTACTAATGATGTGGCCAGGAGAAGCCCTGATCGCCTGATGGAGGACTACCTCCATCAGGCGTGCTTTCGCTCTGGGATGCGTGCTAAAGGAGATAGGCACACAGGTGGTTTTCTCTTCCATCCTACCAGTGAGTGGACATGGAAGATGGCATGCAACATGCATCGCAGAGACCAACTGGTGGCTTCGGGAGTGGTGTCTCAAGGCAGGCTTTGGCTTCCTCAACCATGACTGGCACATCACGACAAGAGACATGCTCGGATGGGATGGGATCCACCTTTCCCCTAAAGGTAAGTGTGTGTTTTCTTCTCCTCTGGCAGGCTTTAAACTAGGCTCACTGGGGGAAGGGGAAGATGAAGGTGGAGGAATCATTGGACTGCCAGACCAAGCAACACCTACAAGTACAGCCCAGCCTAGACCGATGAGCAAAACATATACACAGGTAAGTGACAGGAGTCAGAGAAATGCTGAAAGTAGGGGGCCAGTAGACACATCCATAGGAGGCCTCAAATGCCTCTATGCAAATGCTCGTAGTTTGGGAAACAAGCAGGAGGAACTCACCCTCCTGCTAGCTGACACCAACCCGGACATAGTGGAGATCACTGAAATGTGGTGGGACTCAATGCATGACTGGGCGGTGAATGTCAAGGGCTACAGGCTGTACAGGAGTGTCGGGGTACGCCCCTACCGGCACCCTGCGTCAGGGCCACCTACCAGTCACCAAGTCTGCTCACCTCAGGTTGGGCATGTACCATGTGCTTACCTCTCCTGCCATGACTTTGATGTTAAATGGAGTTGATCCAGATGTACGGTGCGTGTCATCCAAAAATGAGACTCCTCAGCGTCCCATGGGTCCTGCGTTTCTGAGGGCTCCACCACCCCTACACCCTTACCCGTTCCACCAGGAAGTGGCCGTCTATCTTGTCAGGCCACGTATCCGTAGGTCCCACAGACAGTCAGCAAAAGAAAATAGGAAAAAACAACACAAGAACTTTGACCCAGGGACTCTCTTGATAGGAGCGGCTGCTTCAGCCATCAGCAATCGTCCTTCAGTCCCCACCTTACCCCCTGTGGGGTTGGATGCTTCTCTTTTCGCTCTCAAAGCATCCCTGTGGAGGGCTTGCTCAATTGCCCTTTTACAGGTGAAGGCCACTGTTGGGCTGTGCCCCTATTACAGGAGCTACGGTCTCCACAGTCAAGTAGTGCCCAGCTATCAGGGTCAATAAGGTACCCAGCTCCAGCCAGATTCCCGCCGCTCCCAGATGGTAAACAAAACAGTTCTATGCCCCACAAGGGCCAGCAGACTGGGCTCAGATGCCCCACTAGGGCTTAGCCCTTCCCCAGAGGCTCCTACCGGCACTCAGTGCTGCTCGCATCCACTGCAACGTACGCCGGCCTGCTCCATCAACTCCACACCCTCCTTCTGGTTCCGCGTTGCCCCCACTTGCCTACTCTGGCCTCCCTTTTATGCCGGCCAAGGGAGTACCGGCCCCTTCCTTCCCTGCACACCTGTCTCCTTGGGGCTGCGAGCCTGAGGCTACTGGACCCCTGCTCAGGCTGGGGCTCAAGGAGCCTTTCAGCTCTTTCTCTCCCTGACAAGGAGGGACGGGATAGGAAGGAAAGGTGGGGGCGTGGCACTCTACATTAAGGAGGAATACCCATCCTTGTCAATTAACAAAGGCTCAGAGGAGGGGCACTCTAAAGTGCTTTGGGTTAGAATACAAGGCAGTCAAGAGGAAAGAGACTTAACAGTGGAGGTCTACTACAGACCTCCCAACCAAGGGGAAGAGCTCGACCAGGAATTCTTAGGTCAGCTCATGGAGGTAGTGAAGTCAAAGGATGTGGTAGTCATGGGGGACCTGAACTTCCTGGAGATCTGCTGGGAAAAGCAGTCAGCCAGATCTGACTGCTCACGTAGGTTCTTAGCCAGAATGCAGGACCTCCATCTAACCCAGGAGGAGCACAGCCCCACCAGGGGAGATGCCTTGTTGGACCTAGTGCTGGCCATGGGAAATGACCTGGTGAGGGGGCTGTGGGTGCTCGACCACCTAGGCAACAGTGATTATTGCCTACTGGAATTCACTATTCAGCGCAAGATGGCAAAGGCCTGCAGCAAAGCAGCAGCCCTAGATTCAGGAGGGCGGACTTCTGAGGTCCTGGAGGGGAGGGGAGCCAGGTGTCCAAGGAGAGTAGTTGCTCCTTAAGGAGATGATCCTCCAAGCCCAAAGGGAGTAGGAGGACACACAAGCCCCCATGGCTCACCAAAAGCATCTGGGAATGTCTCCTAGCTAAAAGGGAGGCTTACACCCAATGGAAAGGAGGGGCCATCACCAGGGATGACTATACTGCAGCTGCTTGGGGATGTAGGAGGGCAGTCAGGAAGGCCAAGGCAGAGATGGA
>NW_017728886.1:176517744-176554598 GCF_001723895.1 Crocodylus porosus | reverse complement strand
GGGAGGCTAGATGTACACCTTGCTGGGGTCGTTTGACCCCAGTACTCTTTCCTGCCATGGCAGGGGTTCGGACTAGATGATCTACTCAGGTCCCTTCTGACCCTAGAAACTATGGTCAGTTTAAGTTTAAGTTTAAGATTAGTTTCTGAACTCATTAAACAAATGCTAGGAATGAAGCAGTATTTATTAGTCTGTCATTACCATACAAATACCACTTTAGCTTGCTTTCTGGAGAATTTCTATTGTGAATTTCCAATATCCATGTCATCTTCGCACTAAACCAGCTCCTGTCACACATCAGGCAATAATCTTCTCTTCTTGATGGGCTTTGCCCATGTATCTTTATTAATTTTACTGGCTCACTTTGTACTCTTTGATACTATCGATCATGAACATAAAACTTTTTAATTATTATTCAGGCAATATTTTCTTCCTTCTGACACAGCATGTTCTTCCAGGTTCCATTTATTTTTAATTAGGATGCTGGCATTGTCCAGTCTGCCAGCCAAATGAGTGCTTCGCAGCATGAATAATAGTGGTACCTATATAGCAAAATCATGCCATCTGTTGAGCAA
Organism: Crocodylus porosus; assembly: GCF_001723895.1. Classification (NCBI taxonomy): domain Eukaryota; kingdom Metazoa; phylum Chordata; order Crocodylia; family Crocodylidae; genus Crocodylus; species Crocodylus porosus. The sequence continues at coordinate 176,554,023 of NW_017728886.1, read as the reverse complement.
AGGGGCAAAGAGGAGGTGGCAAACCTTCATCACTGCACAAAGACCAGGGGATTTTTTTCCATAGCACTCAACAGTATTAGTAAACAGGACCTAATGTGCTGATTTCCACATCCTGAGAGGGACAGCAGGGTATGATCTGCTATTTAACAAGAAATATATTACACCTATAACCAATGATTTGGTGCTAGGACCAAGAGCTTGTAAGGTGCATCCTGACTTTTTTGTTCAAAAGTAAAATCCAAAGCATTCCTCATAGCCCCTTTCTCTGAAGGCGTTCTTACAACATCTAAGAACTCATAATCAGATGTCTGGGGCAGGTTTTGAAATGGCCTTTGTCAGAGCTGCTCAGCTTTGGCCTTTGTTCCCACTGAAGCTTCTGTAAAACTTGATTGTTTCTTCTATTGGAAAAATAGGACAACCCTGAGGATGCTGAAAACCCTATTCCTAACACATACCACTACAAAATTGAAAATGATGAATGTCTTGTGTTCAGTTTGTTTCATTTGGTTATTCACATCCAGCTTCACTTAAGTAACATGTGCTGTAGCAGAGCTAGACCAAATAGCAGACAACTTCTTAGTTATGAAATGTAGATGGTATTTATGATTCAGCTGATATTTCCAAAGCATATTTTCAGTTTCCCAAGTTGTTCTGTATTTGACGTGGAATGCTGTAGACTTATGCTAATAAGGCCTAAACATTTCAAAATGTTGTACTGCAGCTGAGTTGCAGGCATACCACTATCTTATACGTGATATAAGGTCTATAACAGCTGGAAGCTCCATGGCTGCCTATACATGTGCTTAGGGTGGGGGTGGGGCATGTTAATTAGATTGCCTTACTGTCATATGTATTAAGCACCAATGGGTTTAAAAATGGCTATTGAATGTTTTAACTAAACCTCATTTGATGATTTAATGAGCAGGGGTTTATACGCGTGAGGGTGGGGCCACGCTGGAGCATTCTAATTAGAATGCAGAGCAGATTCAATTACTAGAGTGTTCTGATGCATTCTAATTTGAATGAGAACCAACACATATATAGGTTAGTTCATCATTTTTACTGGGAAACTTCAAGAGGCCTGGATATTCTCTTCAGCTAAATGCCCCAAACTTTATCTCAACTTCAAACTCATCTCTATTAGCATAGGGTCTTTTTGAGATTTCTGATACCCATCACCTTTTTGCTTGGCAGGAAATACTGAAATAATCATTTTATTAACACTTGTCATAACTGGATTCAGAACATGTAAAAGTGCAAGACCATTAAAAACAATAAGGGAATCATTTTCTGAATTTTTCCTAACCTTAAAAAAAAGGTCTTTAGTTTGAGTTTTTTAATGAAAGTTTGGTGAGTTCTTATTTTATTTCAAACTGTTTAGCCTTCCTGAAGGCAGAAGGCTTACTGCCATCAATAGCAATTCATTTTAGCTAAAAGTTGCAAGTCATTTTTAGTTGAAAGCCGTAGGTTTTGTTATCCAAGGCACAATCACATACTTCTGATTTACCATTGTGTCGGTATTTTTACTATATGTTGAATATGCACATCTTCAACAGACGCAGAAGAGAGTATTGTACAATTATTTCCTGTCAAATGACCATTTGTAGTACTTAGTATATCATGTATATTACCTTTCATTTGGTCGTCGTAATAGGTCTATTTAAAGACCGGTAAGAATGCTACTAAGTGGGCATGTCTATATATGCATTTAATATGCTGTAATTACAGCGCATTAAGTTTAGTACCTGTAGTAACAGGCACTAACTTATTGTGCCATAATTGGTGCTACTGTGAAGTAGGTCAATACATGTCTTTTAAGTGATGCTAATATGCAGTAGACTAATTTTACTGCACATTTTACTGCAATGTGCTAATGCGTAGCAGAATTAGTTTACTGCACTTTTGGAATCTTATGGAGATGCGTCCTGTGTTCTATAGAGACTTTCTATCCTTTTACATGGGCTTGCAGTGTTTGAAATAGTAAATCCATGCTATATCAAGTACCTGATTCAAAAATTAAATAAGTCATAATAGATAAAAGAACTTTTCCAACATTTCCACTGTGGTTTCTCTTTCCTTGAGAATTAGGAAGCTTTATCTTCACTAATGTAAAGCAATTGTTGATGTCATAGCAGCATGATGGAAAATCTGAAATATTTAATATAGTTTAGATGGCTGGTGTTATTTGCTCAGAGATTGCTTCTGTTTTCCCACCTTTACCTGTCACCACTGCTTTCACTTAGGCCATGTCTACTCCCTGGCAGTATTGTGCCCTGTCTGGGGTGGCCCTGAGTGCTCTGTTGCTCCCACTTTCAGATAACAAAGGCAAGAATACACTGGTGAAGATGGTTTAGGGATACCCTGAATGGCATGTTAGAGACTATGGATAGCCTGGGTTTGCAGTGCAGCTCTGGTGTTGATGTGGGTAAATGGGAGCAGGTGAATGTAATGCCACCCACCTGTGACAGCCAGACAGTGCCATACTGTACACATGTCATCAAAGTCCCATACAATGTAAAAAGGTAGTTAGAATAGGGCTACCTCAGGATCTCATGATGCCACACCATCAGCTATGTGTATCACTAGAAACTAAAAAACACCTTTTCCTTTCAGGCATTTATCAGTCCTCTTTGATAATACCATATAGGGATATCTTAATGAGCTTTGCCTGCAGTATCTCTGGAATTGGAGAAGCAACATAACTGTGTTTAATATAGCACTGTGCCCATGCTAATTAGCTCTGCTGCCTTGGTTTTCTCCATAGGATGATGGTTTATGCCACACAGATTCCTGTACATGGGCTTGTGTGTCCAGTTAGCTCAGGGAATCTCTGGCTGGCATTGAATATACCCTTTCTTCCAAGCTAGGAAATCTTAGGGAATATTGCTTAATCATAGCATCCTTGCTGGTTTCTTTTAACTAGGTGCGTCTACATGAGACACTGACTGCACAGTAGCCTGATACTATTATGTAGTAGTGTTGCATGGCAAAAACTGTGCTGAGATGCTACTGTGCAGTAGCATCACTTAAAAGGAGTTCAGCGGTGCTACTGCATAGTAACTCTACTTCTACAAGTACTAAATAAATGCACAGTGACTACTGCACAGTAGTGTCCTGTGTAGACACACCCACCGTTTGGCTCAGGAGATTAGGAATTAATGTTATAGTTATAAAGGCAAAGATGTCAATAGAGTCTAACATTAGTCTTCTAAATCCATATTTGAACACCAAAGTGACAGTGGCATGGTTTTGAGAAATCCTGCCCCCTCCCCCCCAATTACAGGTGCTGAAGCCTAAGTCTTTGACTAAAAATATTGGCCTGGTTACTATTGCGAAATGCAACTAAAATGAAAACGTTTATGTTTATTTCTTGTTCGTCTAGTGAATAGACACTAGCAATGAAATATGTAAGATAATGGCTTTCTGCTCTTACATAAAGAACTAACTTTATAAAAGATACTTTGTAAACCAAGCTGATCTTGTAATAACGACAGTTATAATAAACAGCTGTAGTAGATATTCTTTTGTGCTGTTACTGTGAAAAAACTGATATTTGCTCTCTATATCCTGCTGAGCAACACAAAGAATGCCCCTATTTTTAAAATTTATTTAAAAGGAAAGTGAAACATTGTGGGTCTCCTTCTTTATTATTTACTATTTACATGTAGTGCCCAAGTGACCCAGTCATGGACTAGAACCCCACAATGCATACTATGGAGACACTCCCTGATGTAGCTGATCTTTAACTTCAGTTTGATTATTTTGTTAGCATCAGCAAGTAAAAACCAGCCTGAATATCTGTCCCATGTATGACTGCCTAGAATTATATCTAAATCCTGCACATGTATAAAATCAAAATATTTCAGAACTTCAGAGTTTTTGTCTTATCAAATAACTGTTGTCCTACATTCTTTGGCTTGAACGAATTAAGGTAGAGCCTGGTTTTAGCTTCATTTTATTATGTTGGAAATGGATAAATTACATATTCAACCAGATTTTGTTTAGTGAAATCCAATTACTGTGTTTTAAATGGAGATGGAGCAATGAGTCATTCAATTCATACAAGGCAAACATTTCATCATAAAGTTTAATGTAAAAATCATTCTGTTTGCCACTAATTCAGAATATCAGAAAGCCATTTAGGAGCATATCAGAAGCAAAAAGATGGTATTGTTCTAAAACACACAATAGAAGGACAAATATTATTTTCCACTAAAAAAAAATAATCTACACTTTTTCATCTTATGGAAACTACAGAGCATGTCAAAATCAAATGTTTTTAATTCTAAATTAAAAGAGATACAGTTCAGGCTGATTGTTGCCTGCAGGAAATCTTCTAGGCTGCATTTTTGACAATCTAAATATAAAAGCACCATCTGAGCAAATGTTAAAATCATTCTGAAGCATATGATGAATGTTCACCAGGAGTCACAGACCGTTGCCTGATCTCAAGTGGAATTAAATTGGAGCTTTCTAGGAGAAATCAGTGCTGGAAATTTGAAGTTCAGTTTATTTAATCTAAGTTCTTTGTACACCTTTAATCTTGCCTGAACAAATAAAGTAAACCTGCCTACATAGCTCAGTGAGAAACAGCTCATGTGAGATGCATAGTGGGTGCATCTACATGAGACACTATGGTGCAGTAGCTCATTGTTAGCATGCAGTAGTGTTGATGGGCGCTAACTGTGATGTGATGGTACTGGGCTGTAGCTTGTTGTTACTGCACAGTGGCATAAGGAAAAATACATGCGGCAATGATACAGTGCAGTAGCGCTGGTTACTGTGCAGTCTGCTGCGTGTGTAGATTCAGATAGTGAGTACATTACTGTGCAAATATAATTGTTAATAAACTATGATACTGGATTTACAGAAATAGAGCTCACCCCTTGTTTCCCCACCCCTCCAGTAAGGATCCTAGGTTTTAAGTTTTGGTCTTCTGGGTTCTCATTTTGTCTTCTATAGAAGGTTAGAGTAGGAATTACAGATAAATGTCAGAGGTCTCCTCCTGAATGCAGAAATACTACAAGAGAATGGTAGTAGATGTAAGCCTATCTGTATGCCTTATTTATAAACTTTGTATGAACCTCCCCACAAAACAGCCTACCAGGATACTTTTAAATATTACATAGCATGAAGGTACCTTGTAATTCCAAATAAAAGGAGATCTTCCTAAGCATGGCATCTACATTACCCACTGAGGTTAAGATCATGATACAAATAGCCCAAACCAGCACAGATGTGTAGCTGATATAGTAATGTCATCAGCTAGTGACTGGACTCAGCAATGATTTCAGGTACAGCAAAGCTCTGTCATCTGGCATCCATGGGGAATGGGGGGTGCTGGTTAATTAAATATGCCAGTTATCTGAGAGCTATACTTAGCCATAGTTGCCGGGTGGGTAAGATATTCAGTGATCAAGTCATGATACAGCACAAGCACAACATGATCACAATGGTGAATGATTACAATTGAGACTGCTGCTAGCGACACCACTCTGCAGGATCCTAAAGCTTCCGTAAACAACAGATCTATGAGAAGTGCATAGCAAGACGCTGGATGGCTACTGGAATTTTTCCAGCTACGTGAAGACAGATTTGTATTGCCGTCTATGGCAGATGTCGGTTAACAAAGCTTTCCAGATGGTAAAGTGCCGGATAACACAGCTTTTACTGTACTACTACCTCACAGGTAAAGAAGCATTCCCTTAGCCAACTTGAAGCTTCTGGGCTAGGGATAGACATTCAAAAATCCTGTGCCTGAATTGATTCAATCTTTGCAAGTTAGTCTAACCTGCTCAGGTTGAACTGGTTTGCAACTGCACAGACATTCTTTCTAGACTGAGGAAATGCAGACACATGCCTGCAGTGGCTCAAGCTAGAAGTTGGAGGGCACTAGAGCAGCCCTCCCTCCCTTCCATAGTGCTGACCTGAGGTGGGGCATGGCCAGGCCCCAGCAGGACACTCTGATTAGGGAGGGATGTTAACCCCCACCCTGCCTGCACTATCCCAGGCTTTTCTCCCTTCCCTGCTCAATGGGTGGGAGTGTTGCCAGACTCCAGCCCCCTGCTAGCACTCTGACACAGTCAGGGGGTGCAGTGCATGAATCTGTTGATGATACTGAGCTTTTAAATCTCCCTCTCCCTGCTTCTTCATATTGTCTGCAAACCTGACAGGCAAGGGAGCCATCAGGGGTCTGATAACGTGACATTTATCAGCCCATCAACAAAAAAAAATCCTCTCTTATTAGTTCAAGCTCTTCTTAAGCAGCTTTTTGCAAGGAAGGAATGGAGGGACATTACCAGCTAATTGTCAACCAACTTTTGATTGTTCCAAAAAGACCTAAGTGGACCCTGTTCTGTCTGCCTGTCCCAGTGAAAACTGGACACACACACACCTCTCAGCATTAGCTGGCATACCACATGCCTAGGGTCCATGGGGCTGGGGTCCATGCTGTGGGATAGGAGGGAGGGATCCCTGCTTGAGCAGTGGTGGGGAGGGCTAGGGCAGGGGGAAGCAAGGCAGACCCTTCTGTGTCTGCAGTTTCCACTGGAGTTCTGGCTAGGAAGCAGAGGGGTGGGCCAGCCCTGTTCTCTGGAGCAGCCCTGCCCAGAGCTGCAAAGCGTTTGGGATGCTGAGGGACTCTGGTTTAACTTAAACCAGGAAGGGTTCAGGAACAGACATTGCATAAACTTGTTTGACCCAAATCGGTTAAGTTTGATAGTACATTCATCCAGGTTTATCTTAAACCAGTTTCAGCCATTTTGAAACTGGTTTCTGTGCACTGAACTTATGTTCTGTTACAGGTTTAAACCGGTTTCTGGTCACTTAAACCATTTTATGTGGAATGTCTGTCCCTAGCCTTGGTGTTGGGACTAGACACTATAAATCTAAGTTTGACTCCTCTCTGTTTGTGGTATGGTCCATTATCATTTTATAGAACATTCCCTTCAAAGCAAAAGAGAGGATTTTAAATATTAAAAACAATTCAAGCTACTATTTGTTCCCTTTGAACCATAGCCTTCTTTTACAGAGTCACTGAAAAATTATTTGAACACAGCCAAGAGGGTATTTTGCAGGACATTTTTCCTGGGGGTACTTTCCAAGCTGTTTACCACAGGGACAACACCACATTACAAGTTTTGTCCACATGTAAGATGGCATCCACTCAGGCATAATGATAAGCAGATGGCATTATTTGCAGTGGAAGTAATAACAACCAGAAGCATCGCTTCTGCATTATTTCATTGCTGCCTGCATTATTTTGCAAATATTTTCATATTATCTTTTTTTTTAATATGTAGAACTTTTTGGGCTTTCTCTATGCAAGGACAGTTATTGATAACAACTGGAATTAAATTGGCGATCAGACAGAAGGTATTTGAAAGCTGGCATACTTTCAGCAACATTGACCTACCTTACCAACAGAAAAGAAAATGAGTCTTCATATAGCCTAAGGATCAGGAATTACAATTTGCTAAGGGTTAAAATACATCTTGTGTATGGATATATATCATAGTATATAAATTAAGAAGTTAATGTACTGATTCACATATTGTATATCAACCATAACTATATTATATATTTATTATATACATTTGTATTCATTGTATACATTTTATATAGATGATAATGAATAAGCTAACTTTAATATGAGTGCAGCATTAATTTTCATGATACCAATATAATGAATTTAATACTAATGCAATATTAATTGTCCACTTAAAATATGCTGGCACCTTACCAGGTCTATTGCACTTACATTTGATAATTTTAAAAATAATTTTCTGTATTTGCTAAAGAGATTGAGAATTCATCAAAAAACTCAGAGATAGCATTTTTCTCATGATGCTTTGAGCTAGACTGTGGCTTTAAAGGTCCCTGATACATTAGGAGAGATGGTGTGGAAGGGACTTACATCTGTAGCAACTCCCAAGGGCAATCTGCATCCTGGGACAGAAAACACAGATTGCCTCCAAAGGCACTAGAGACCACATGCCAAGTGGTGACTACACCTACTGGAAGGTTTCAATGTGCACTCCCACAAGCACTGGCCCCAGACAGCTGGTATGGATGAGCTATGAGCACAGTTCAAAACGTTCCCAGCTGACGTGCTAAGCACAGATAGCTATTTTTCTTACAAATTGCCTCTGCACTGAGGGATTGCATTGCAGGGCTTTTGCCAGTGGAGAAAGACCTTGTTTCTTAGGAATTTGAAGAATGTCCTGCTTGGAAGAAAAGTAAAATTGTTTTGGGAGTTAGCAACAAGAAGCATGCTGCCTCTGTAGTCTCTTACAATAAGAAATACAAACTCTGTTCTTTAATGAACTCATACTGATACTGGACTCGTACCGAGTTGATAATGCCATCATTTCAGGGATTCTTCTGCTTGAGCTAACCCATCAAGGAGGAGACTGCAAGGTCGTGCAACTATTCTTATATATATCTATAGTAGTTCTGCCTAGAGACCCTGCTTAGGAGCAAGGCCCCATTCTGCCAGACATTATACAAATGCATTGTACAAGACAGCTTCTGCTTCAGAGAATTTATAATCTAAACAGACAAGGCCGGCTGTAAGAAAGAAAGGAAGTATTCCTCTCCTTATTTCATGAACGAGAAACAGAAATGTTGTCCAAAATCCATTTTAGTCAATTATTTAATTTGACTGGGGGTTAAAATGGAGCCCTAAAACAGATAGCTCAGTGTTCAGATTCCTCAGCTATGCTGGTATCTGAAACCCACTGAAATCAACAGCTAGGCAACCACATATGTTTGAGGATCTGAGCCTGAGTGAATTACCAAAATCACAATGGACATTGTTGCAGAATTAAGACTTGAGCTTCGAGCTAATGCATCCTAATCTAGTGCATTAAGCACAATGCTATCATTCTTCAATTCCTAGATTATGTTTTCGGCTGTGACTGCAGTATATTGTAGATGCATCTGCCCTAGCTTTCAATTCTCTGTGTTAAATACTGGTATCAAACTAGCTACTACAGCATGGAGCTCAACATGGGTTAACCATTTTAGCATTTCCCCTTTGATGGATTATGCAGCCTGTAATGACCATTATTCTGCCATTGCGACACTTCTGCCAGCACCCCAGCTAGCTAATTTAAAGTTGATTTGCATTTGTCTATACCATACTATCATCACAGCAATTACTGAAGTATAGGCATATCCTAAATTCTGTGAAAACATCAACAGTGAAAACACCATGCTTAGTTCATACAGGTGACTAGTTTTTGGTTTTGTGCTTGTCTGATTACTTTATTGACTTTCAGATGATCAAGGTTGTATTTGGATGAATTTAAATTTAAGACACAGAACACTTGCAAGTGGCAAATGAACTGAAATGGGTTTCTATAAGAAACTATGGGTTAAAACCAGCCGAAAGAAAACAATGAAAATCGTAAGGGAACTGTGACAATCACTCACATGTCCCAGTCTTGTGTGGAATACTGTCCATGCGATCTGAAGAGCTGAAATTGTAAAGGCAACGGCAGGATGAAAAGAGTGTGTCTTGCATTCAGAAGAAGAAAAATCAATGGAAAAAAAATCAATGGAAAGTTATAAAAGCTGTACCAATTAGTTTTCTAATATATGGCCTTTTGAAGTGCCAAAGAGCATTTTTAAGTGGTACTTTTTATTTTTATTTGAATAGACTGACTGCTTAATGGTACGGAAGCAATCATGTAAAACTAGAAAAGACTGTACCAAAAAGGGATCTTTTAGAAGTGAAAGAAGCAGGAACTATAAATATGAGTGACCCTTCATTTCCAAGACTATGCACCCAGGACAATCCTACACTTTGTTTCGCACATCTTCTTTTGGTTGCACTGTTGTAAGGTGCTGAAATCATGTGAATGAGAGAAGGATTTGGCCCTGTGAAGCACAGTGACATTTGATCTCACATGGGAATGAAGGTGTGAAAAATCTTCCCCTTCACAAAAAGTCAGAGCATGAGACCTAACCTTCTTTCACTTAGTTACATGGCTGAGAGAATCAAAGCGCCAGAATTAGCTGTGGAAGGTAACAGAAGCAACAACAACAACAGATTCTTTTAACACTTTTATGCATTTTCAGTCAATAAGAAACAAAGTGGTATTTTACTATGCAAGTGCCCCTGTATTTATCAACCTCTGTTATGAATAACACTGAAAATAATCAAAATAAAGTTCTTTTTCTATTCCATTTTAGCAGGCTATGCCTCTGGGTCTGTCTGTAAAGAATAATTTGAGATATTACTGACACATCATACTATGGGAGTTGGATTAGATGACCTCTTGAGGTCCTTTCCAACCCTAAATTTCTATGATTCTACATTTTAGGATTAAAAAAGAATAATTATTTCCACATTTGAAGCTTTAGATAAAAAAGAAAAGAAAAGACTGGACAACACTTGCATTACAGTCTTGAATTTCAGGTATCCACAATACCCTTGTAACATAAGAAAGATTCTGTCCCTTGACATTGTACTGAAAATTCCCTCAATTTCTGTGCTTGTTTAATGACTTCCATGACTTTTAGATGATCAAGGTTGTGTTTGACTGTCATTTAAATTTTAGAAATAATTTCTTATGCAATGGTAAGTGAAAAATGAATTGAAATGGGCTTTTATAGGAACATGTGGGTTAAAACTGACTAAAAGACCATAAACAAAGGATTATAATCGTGAATATGGGAGAAATATCAAGTAGGGTAATGAAGGGTGCAGTTTTAGGACTGTTCCTATTTAACATCTTCATTAGCAATCTGGAAGAAAGAGTAAACAGCATGTTAATGAAATGCACAAATGGTACTAAATTAGGAAGAGTCACAAACACCAGTGAGAGTACAGATATAACAGGCACAGCCCTAGGGAGAAACATAGGCAGGAAAAAACAAAATGTTGAAAAATGCAAGCTAATAGATTAGGGCTAAAACAATATTAATCAATTTAGAAAAAAGTCCGGAAAAGGAGTGATGTAGAAAGAAACTTAGTGAACAACAAATTAAATATTAGTTGTAATGTGATGCGGTTGCAATAAAAGGCAATAAACTTTGGGCTACATATGCAAAGGCATGAAGTCATGGATCAAAGAGGCAATAGTTCCTCTGAATTGCTCTGTGCTACTCAAATTGGAATATTTTGTTGTGGGAACAACAAAATATTGATAGACTGGAAGAAATTTGTAAGTCAGTGGAGCTATAACAAGTTTATACTAATAGATATTTTGACCCCTAGATATAGGCAGATCCAGGATTTTAAAAAAAGGTGGGAGTATAGGTTCAGCACTAACAAGTGTAGGGGGGACTGCACCCCCCACTTCCAGCTCCTCCCTTCAGGGTGGGCAGATCATACTGCAGGAGCAGAAGCCAAGAAAATTTTTTAAAGTCCCTATTTTTGGTAAGAATTTCCAGCCCTGTAGTGTGTGGTTTCAGCGTTGAGTCCTGTCTTGTCTTGTCCCATGTACAGCAACATCTCCCCTTCTTTCTCATTCTCCCATTCACCCTCATTATTTATACCCCTGGTCACAAAAAGGGCTTGGAGAGATCTGCCTGCCACCGCTGCTGGCTGGCCTTTCCTGCCCTGCTCTAGCCGGGGCTGTTTAGAACCAAGCTCAGCTGGGGACAGCAGTGGTAGTATGTAGCAGCCTACATGTTTGCAGCATCTGTGCAATCCAGGTGTAGGTGGTAAGCAACTGATTGTTGGTCAGCTTAGGAAGACTGGGACAGCTGAGGAGCATAATTGGCTGGCCAGTCCAAGTTAAAGCTCCCAGGCCCAATCAAGTAGAGTTGAACAAAGCTAGCTAGCAGATGAGGGTACTCTGGGAAGAGACTCCAGCAGAATGAGACATAGAGAGAGAAAAAGAGGGAAGACTTGGGGGCTGCAGTGTAGAGCTGGAGTGATTGTCTTAGGGTCTGGGAAAAGATCACAAGCCAAGAGATATGATTGCAAGGCTAGAAGCAGCAATAAACCAGAGAACCCTCTCAGGGTCTGGGAAAGAACCTAGGTGGTGAGTGTGAACCAGGGAACCCACTTCAGAGTGAGGGAGAAAGGAGACTGTGGTGGTGAGAAAGTGGCACAGACCTGGAATAACTTTCTCAGGGTCTGGGAAAAGACCCTAAGATGTTTGATATCCCTGTATTGGCTATGCCTTCATAAAGCATAAACAATCAGTCTGCAAAAAGATGAAGTGTCTTGTGGGGCAAGTATGCCTAGAAGAATAAAGATGGTGTTATCTACACTGACAACCTGCTACATTGTGGACGGGTTTCCCAACTGTCTTCTTTTCCCCTGGTTCTTCCCCACAACCCCAGGGATCTTAGCAGAAGTGGAGAACCTGCCCACTGCCACTGGGTTAGCTGAGCAGCACTCTTTGCACAGCCTGACTGGAGCAAGGTAGGAGCAGCTCTGAGTGTCCCACCTTCATCTCAGTTGGTGGCAGTAGCAGCAGTGGGTGGAGGGTGGGGGACATGCTATTGAGTACAGAGGGGAAGGGAGGGGGTACCAGGAATAAATAGGGGAATTTCTTAGTTGCTTTGGCATGACCATGTTACTGAAGCCCACCTGGATCCTCCCCTACCCAGAAACTTGTTTATTAGATGAGCAAGTGGAGGTATCCTAGTTTACAAAGCTCAAAAGATCTTTCCCCTCAAAAAGGGACCTTATTTGTTTTCGGTTGTCAGAGTACTTTGTAAAATGAAACTGAAAAATAGACATCTAGGATTAATAGATGGAAAAAGAGTATAATTGTCTTTTAAATGTTTATTGAACTCAAACTCCAAATGAAGTATAGCTCCTTTATATTTATTCTCCTTTGGGCAGTTCTGCACCAAGGATGGTGGTTGGGAAAGCATTTGTGGTGGCTGCTACTTTTGTTCCCTGATCACCTTTGCCTGGTTATGCTGTTCAGGAATGGAATGACTTAAATCATTGTGAAAGTGAAGGTTATTTAGAAATGGAAATGCACTCTTGCTAATACAGCACTGTAGGCAATACCAGCTGAAGATGCTACACAAGTTGTTTTAAGGGAGTAGCTACAGGAAGTTTGTTTCAGTGAAGAAGTAAGATTGCATGGATGCAGATGCTATGAAAACAAATTGGCTCTTGATCATTCAAACAGTGTTAATATTTTCATCATTTCCCATCTTCTCATTGGCATAAAATGAAGTACATTGCTAATAGAGAGGAGTTCAGTGCAAAATTTAGAATAGTCCCCATCTGGGGACATTAAGTCTGGATCCAGAGTCCATGTGAGTTTTATAGGAAAAAATAACTATGAAATAAAAATATTATTAATTAATTAATACAAAGGTATATTTTGTTTTATTTTTAACTGGGCTTTCATTTGGACAAGAAATTTAATTATTTTGGCCCTAGAGGGACTATTCTATTTGCAGTAATAGGTATAAACAAATAGACAACTGCCCATTCTTGAATGTAGATGATTTTTCCAAAAGGCAGGAAAAAAAATATCTAAGAACAACTATAAAGAAGCCAATTGTTTTGGATCAGGATATACAGACACATCAGAACATTCTGTGTAAAATCTTGAAGAGTTCTCTTTCCATGAGAAAATGCTTATACTTCCCAGTTGGTTAAAAGAAAATGGGACCTCCTTTTGGTATCAAGGGAAATATTGTTAATCATTTTTTAACTGAATACTTTTTGTCTTCTAATCTAAGTTGGTATGTTGGCTGGTAATGCAGGGAGAAGCCATGTAAGCCACTTCACCTAAAGGAGAAAGACATCAACCTGTGTGTGCCTGACTATTCCTGTTTCTCGTTGTGGTATGCTAGACTCAGGCAGCTGTCTAGTTCAGAATATGGGTACAGGTGGGTAAGCAGATCAAAATCACAGACATTGTCTTGCTTTTTTAGGTCCATGTGCAGTTTTAAAAAAGACAGGGAAGACCAATCTTGTATGCTACAGGGTGTCTGTCTATATCAGGAGTCAGCAACATTTTTGGGTAGAGTGTCAGCAACACTCACAATCTTCACCTGTAAGATGTTGGTGTGCCAGGAGTGGATAGCAGGGGCCTGCAAGGGCCCCAATCCTTGTTGTGACACTGCAACCCTGGCCACTTCCATGCTAAGTACCCTGAGATGTGCATGCTACCACAGAGCCTGGGCTGTTTGCAGCAGGCAGCTGCACTGGGGTCTGTAGAGCCCTGGCCTGGCTTGTTGCCAGGGGTGGGTGCAAGGACACCTCAAGTTGGATGAGGGGGAAGGGGCTGGAGCTACCCTGCCATAACCAGGATCGGGCCCCTTTGTAGTTCCCCTGCTGTTTGCCCTGAGGTGCATGTGCCAAGTGAAGTGCCTTCATGTGCCACATGTGCTGGAGTTTGCCTACCCCTGCTATAGCTGTTTGAGTTTGGAAAGGGCCATAGCACATTCAGAAGCTGCACAATGCCTGGCTATACTGTGCCTTTCAAATATCTTAAATCTGTGATCTATTGAATATGTTATTTTTTTTAATGAGATGAAAAACAATTATGTAGGTGCAGGGACTCTTATAACATAAAAAGAATCAGACCTTTATTATTATTATTATTATTATTATTATTATTTACTTTTTTTTAATAAAAGGATCCCTTCTTAGGCACAGCTTATGGTATCTGCCAAGTGTGGTTCCAGAGGGAAGCTTGAGAAATAGATTATGAGTCCCAGGATACGTTTTTTAAATAATGAAACATTAGACAGATTATTAGGAACTGAGAGCTGTTTTATTTAATTACTAAACTAAATCTATGTAAAGTTTTAAGAATTGTGAAATCTAAACATGTTCACAAAGCATCTGTTTTCTTTGAGAGGGGCTGAACTTTCCACAAGTGGCAACTAATAACTCCCCTGTTTGCCAAAATCCTTTTCAAAAGGCAAACCATTTTCCCTTTTTCTTTTTTTTTTTGTCCTACCCAGCCCATCTGAAAAAGACCATGGAATTTATGGCAAGAGAAGAATGGCTTCTTACTCCAAAATACTCTAACGTGGGTAACTAGGAAACAACAGTGATTTAGTTCGTTGTACATATAGAAGATTAAAAGTATTGTTTGTTTGCAGAAACATCAGCCATTTTGTTATTGATTTGTAGCAGCCCACAGAGAACATAGATGCAGAGAAAAACCATGTTTTTTCCTCCAGGCTTTTGCTCTGTAATTTAAAAGGCACTATTCAAGCTAAGAGTTGCTCTCTGTTTATGTGGGGGGGCAAAAAAGCTAGCACAGGCATCAACCTAATTACATCTACATGGGTTCCTGGTGACCCACAGACTCTGGTTCTACAGATCCAACTGCATAATCAGAGATGTACTTAAAAAAGGGAAGCTTTATCAGAGAAGTTCCAGAATGATTTCATGGCTTGTCCATATGGGGACGTTCAGGAAAGCTAATCTGTACTAGGTAAAAGAGTGCAGTTGAAGTGGATTAGTTAAACTGCAAAGTAAATTAAACTAAACCAAAGAGAACAAATCCTGTTTCTCACAGTGGTACATTCTAGATGGGATTAGGAGAAATGACATTAATTGCCTGAATGGTTTCTGAACTTGTATTTAAGCAGCATGCCCTTGCAGCATAGAGCACTCTGGACTGTGTGGTATGTAACACTGCAAATGTGTTTGCAGCACCATATACCGCACGACCGTGCTCTTCTGCACATGCCCTCTGGGTCTAGGTTGACTTATTACTTCACAGTGATGAAAAGATCTTCCTCCATCTCTCTCTCTAAATCTTTATCTGTCCAAATCTTCTTTGTTGTCCTTCCTCACTATACAAGTTCTAACCTCAGCTATGTACAACATACATTAGTAATTGATTTTTTTTTGAGTTGTATTCCATAAGACAGAAGGTAAATGTTTGATAAAAGTGTACTTGTGTCTGTCTAGGCTCTTCCAGAGGTGTAATAGCAATTTTAGCACCCAGGACAATGGTGTTGAGTGCTGAATTAGGGAGGGATGTGGAGAAGGGAGGGTGCTGAGGCCAGAGAGTGGGAGTGCAGAACACTTTCAGAGTGCAGAGCACTGCTGGTATCCCCTCTAAATTGGTACCTGGGGCTGATTATACTACTGGGTTCTTCCCCGTCACAATTTGTGCCATGAACATACTATAGTGGATGTCGTTAAAAACTCAGCATCTGCCCCACACTGTGGTTTCACTAGTGTGGTACCACTGTCATCACAATTTTTTAAGGGTACTAATTGTGGTATATGGAATGCCACAGGCTCTCTAAGACAGCTACCAATTAGTTTCACTTCCAGGACCTGACAGACATTTCAGTATGGTTCCAAAACACAAGAAAACGCCTGAAGTACCACAAATAAATCCTGACATGGACTTCAGGTATACATTGAGTAAAATTCAATGGGAGTTAATTATACATATCTGAATGCGGAGGTATATATGGCTATATAAAACATAGGGCTGCCTTTCATTTGCGCTATACCATTTTATGCTGCTGGGAAACCTCAAAGTGAGGATCAGTATCAATTACTTTCAATTCGGGCATTTTTATGATGCGAGAAACTGAGAAGTGGTCTAAATGTAACAAGAATTGGCTCCAATATATCTCTTTGCTGAGAGCTGAATTTATATATTAAGTGTGACTTGAGACTCAAGTCATTATTGAGTCTCATATAAGACTTGAGACTCAAGCCATTATTGGTGTTCAATATACTACTTAGAATTTTGTTCTCCTAATGATATGCATATTCAATACCCTTTTGTGTAATTGAGAGTTATCCACAGTTATGAATGAGAAAATTCATCAACTTACATATAACAAGCACATTATCCTGATGTTTTGCATATGGTTTACAAATTTATGGTCTGCTGTAAGTGTAAAGTATCTGCATTGCTTTTAAATAGCTTATCAGTAAGGATAAATAGGTCCAAAGGAAAAAAAGAAAAGAAAAGGTTTTCAAGCAGAGGTTGTGAATGTATAAGAGAGAACTGTGTGACTACTTCAGTAGAAATATGCATCACTGTTGATGAATGGTATGTATAATTTGTTTATATAATTACACAAGTTATCAGTACTAGCTTTTCGGCAACTCAGAAATAGAACAGAATCATCACTCACTGCATTATTCATTGATTATTTAAACCTCAATAAATGCAATTTAACAATTATAGTGCATAGATTTATACTGTAACAGACACAAATAATTATTTCAGCTTCATTTCTTTTTCTGACTGTATCAAAATAGTTGCAGTGAATTCAGGAAAGCACTTGCATCGATCCCTGTTCAGGAAAGTACCTAAACATATGTCTGTTAGGGCTGTGTAAAATTTCGACAGGTATTTCGAGCTCGAAACAGCAAAATTGAAATGAGGGCACTTGTAACATTCTGAAAATTTTGAAACATTTTGACTTAACTGCCGGGCTTCCTTGCAGTTAATCAGAAACTAAGTGAGGTGGTGGGAGGAGGGGAGAAGATGAGGGAAAGCTCTGATATTGACATGTGAGGCTGGCCAGTGACTGCAATCCTTCCAATCCTAATGCTCTGGGGGAGGGATGGATAAACTGCATAAAAAGCATTGTTTGAACTGAGCTTCCTCTCTGCCTTGAGTTCAGTTTATTGAGCTGTGTCTTCCAGCAGCATCAGAAAGGCTATCACTTCCTACTTGCTAGCCTGTTACTAACAAGTGGGATCCAATACCTTTTCCTTTCCTAATACCCTTTCTTATATTCATTCCTTTCAATTTATTCCTCCCCCAAATCCTCTTTTTGTTTTTATTAGTCTATTTTGATTCCTTTCCCCAGAAAAGAAATCTGTGCTTTTCCTCACAGTGTGCATTCCATTCACTGTGCAGGGAAGCACAGCATATATAGCATATTATATTATAAAATTTATACAGGAGCAGATATATAAAAATATATGTATCTCATTTATTACATAAATGCATGCATACAATTATGTACATATATTACATATATACAGATTACATTAAAGAAGAACACACAGATTTTTCCAGCACACCAAACACACTATGAAGCACGCTGGAAAGGCAGCTGGCAAGCCTTCAGGGAGGGGCGGAACAGGGGTTAGAGGGAGAGCTGTAAGTTTTCCACACCCCCCACCCGTAAACTGAGATGCAGCCTCTTTCCTACAACTAGTAGGCATAAGGCCTCTGGTTCTACTAGCAGCAAGGAGAGGGGAGCAGTGCCACTGCCTGAGTCTGCATTCCCTCCAATAACAGCAGCCATAACTCCCCCTCCACTGCCACACCATGACAACAAGCAGCATCAGCATGACAGTCTCCTCCACCCCCATTTCACTTCCCAGCCTAAGCCTTCCAATGCCAAAGGAAGAGCTGGAGCTTGATCTGAATGTCATAGTGAAGGAAATTCTGGGGAAGGAGGGGGTATCATGTCAGTTTGTGTTCTATAACCCTCAAGTTTCCCCTAGAGCCAGATCTCCTTCCCCAGAAGGCACTTCAGAGGAGGTTGAGGTAGAGGGTGTGGAGGCAAGTGGCTCAGCTGAGTCAGCTCCTCCTGTTGCTATGCCTCTGCCTGCTGAGGAGGTGGAAAAGGTAGCATCCACACATGAACCCACACCCCAGAAGTGAGGAGGTAGTGCGGTCTGGGATAATTTTGAGCTGGTAGATGATCCCGCCTATGCTATCTGCTTGCACTGCCAAGCCAAAACCAGCTGAGGCAAGGAAACAAAACACATGAGCACCATGGGGATGCTGATGCATCTCCACAGGCACCACCCCCTTGCCAATGCTCCTTCTTAGCCAGGCACCACTGGGAGTGTGCCCAAAAAGAAGTCCCCTTCTTGCTCCAAAGCCCCCATCCAGCCAAAGCAGAGGCAGGCAGGCCATCCTGGAACAGTGGGGGAAAGGTGGGCACACCAGGGGGCACTTTTCTAAGGTGAGAGAGGTTGCCCAAAGCATTGGGAAGATGCTTGCTTTGGATGGCCAGCCCTTTTCCTTTGTTGCGCAGCTAGGGTTCAGGCAGCTCATGGCACTCATGGCCCCATCATACAAAGTACTCGCATGCACCACCTTCAACAGGATGGTGATGCCCTCCCTGTACAAGGCATGCAGGGAGTACTTGAGGGAAGAGCTGCACAAAGCAGGTCCACAGGTGGCCTTACTTTTCACCTCACTTCTGGAGCACCCAGGGTAGAGATCATGCCTATCTCTCCCTCACAGGGCACTGGTGTGACCAGTCAGGCCTTTGGTGGGCTCTCTTTCAAGCTGAGGTGATGGATGAGTCCCACACAGCAATCGAGATCATGGGAACCATGAACTGCTTGGTGCAGAGGTGACTCACTGGACAGGATGAGTTCACTTGTGGGTTTATGGTCACTGACAATGGGACCAATATGGTCAAGGTGGTCTGTAATGCCAACCTTGGAGGGGGACAGGGCTGTCGGTGATGGTGCCAGCACCACCAGCAAGCTTATTTCCAAATGAGGAAGGTGGCAGGCTACTTCTACTGGAGCATGAAGGGGGACAAGGTGCTGTGGGACAAACAGGCAGAGCTGAAAATCCCACAGCACAAAATCATGCAGGATGTGTGGAGACTTGGTGGAACTCCACATACCTGATGCTTGAGAGGCTGGTAGAGCAACAGAAGGCCATCCATGAGATGGTCTGGCTCTGGGAGATTGGGATCAGTGGTCCCCTTAACAGAGCTGAGTGGGATACAGTGGTCCTCAAGCCCTTCCTCAAGGCCACCTAGAGCCTCAGCACTATTGCCCTCCTTAGCCACGTGATCCCTGTAGTGATGGAACTTCAGAACCAAATAGAGAAGTTCCAGGGTATCAATGTTCCTGGCTGAGGCAGCTGAAGGAGAGCATCAGGAAATCGCTTGATCCCTTGAGGTCCAGTACGGTCCATGTGCTGGCCACCATGTATGACCTGAGGGTGAAGGAGAACATCAGCATATACAGCTGCAAAACCCTGGATCAGTGGATGGAAGTGCTGGTGGATGCAGTCAGGGAAGCAAAAGGGCAGAAGCGGGGGAGATGTAGAAGAGGGGAATCCACTATCCCGTGCCAACATGCTGTTCTCCAGCCAGCATCCTTCTCCACCACCAGTACTGTCAATGTGGGCCAAAGGCATGGCTTTCATGGTGGGGTCCAGAGTCACCAGACCCCACCATCAGGAAGGTATTGCTCAGATGTTGGTGGCTACTTATCTCACCGAGGATGTAGAGCTGCTGCTGTGCGACCCCTTGGCTTACTGGACAAGCCACAGCCAGATTTGGCCGGATCTGACTACAGTTGCCCAGGAACACCACTGACCAGTGTTCCAAGCAAGGGGGTGTTCAGCATTGCTGGTGATGTAGTGACACCCTATGGCATCTCCTTGAATCATGGTTTGGTGGAGCAGCTGGTGTTCCTGAAGCTGAGCCTCCTACTGTTGAGGTTTCTCAAGTTCCAGGTGCCGATGGAGTAATTGACACCCTCTTCACTCTGTTTACACTTCCTTATTTTTTATTTACCCTTTGGTTTCCCAATCATTTAGTGCCCTGCTCTTAGAGCTGGAGGGGGGACTCACTGTGTCACCAGACAGCAAGGGAAAAACATGTCCCTGCTGAGCTTCAATGCCAGGACAAACTTGGAGGTATGGACAGGGGCTATGGGAAGGAGGAGGCCCCAGATCCTGGACATGACCACTAAAACTGCATCCTGCCAGGGTTGGGAGGCCTAGTGGGACTGCCGGTCATGTAGCAGCCCCCAAGAAATGCCAGGACCAAGGACCTCCCTGGTGAAAGGTGGGTAGGAGGTGTCATAGCCTCCATCCGCCACATGCACACACAGTCCTGTCTGAGGAAAGCCCAGACCCATCACATCTTTGACAGGCCTGAGGCTTGCTAGTTGAAGTGGAGTTGTGAGGCTCCACATGATCTCAGCTTAGCTGCCTTGGATGCCAGCTTTCAGGTTGAAAAACCCTTTGTCAGGCTGAGGAAGCACCTGCAATTGGCTCCTGGTCCTGGATGGAAGGAATGGTAAAGAAGCTAGAGGCTGGCATATAATTCAGGCAAGAAAGCCAGTCAGTGAAAATGGAGGGTGATGGGGGGAGAGGGTTGTAGCAGGAAAAAGTGGAGGGGTACCTGTCGAGTCAGATGTCCAGCAGGTTGTAGTGTGTTGTAGCAAAACGCCCCAATTTTTCTTTCTTTTTTTTTTTAAATACATTCCCTCCCCTTCCCTAAACATTTCTAACTTTCTGTCTGACCTCTCTATCCCTTACAAGTAGTTATTAATAGTATTAGGTAAGGTAAGTTCTTATATTCCCTTATGACAAGCCCCCATTTTTTTATATTGTAAATAATGTTTTGTTAGATTTGTATTGATTTTTACTGTTGTATATTGTATTATTATCATTTTCGTATTGATTTTTATTGTTTCATATGGATATTGCATGGGTTAAGCCTGTGTTTGTAAGTGAACCAAAGTAATGTCAAGTTTCCATTTTGTATGTCAAGCCTCCATCTTGTGTCCTCTGCCCTGGCATCCCCTGTGTTGTAACTGTGTGACCCCTCCCATGTAAATCCGTTCCCAGATGAATGGGAGTGATTGGGAATAATTGAAATACAATGGTAGCAGACCTCTACTGAATGGCCTGTAATGACCAGGCCATTACTTTGGATTGATTTATCCAGGAACCACAGACCTCACCAAGGAACAGAGACAACAACCCAGCATTTGAAAGACAAAAGACCCTGCAGAACCAGCAACCCTACCATTGTACCCCACCGTTACAGACACCCAAAACTGCACATCTTTACCTGGAGCACACATGCTTAGTACACCAGGGGCTAACCCTTGCTTGGGTATGCCTCCTGTCATGAGGGCCACACAAGGTCTGCCCCTATAAAAAAGGGCAGTGAAGACAGACCCAGTGGGAACGCCATTTCTATCTGAATCAGACCAGCTCCACGTCACACTGCCTATCCACTCCAGAGGCCCTGCCGGCGACCCCCTCTGGACAACACCTACTGGACAAAGACCCCTTTCCAGCCTGGATAGGTAGCTATCATCCCACACCTTCTCTTCAACCAAGGACTTGGATGCTGTTTCTCTTCCCTACTTGGACTCCAGCCCTTCCACTGAGTCCCTTTCTCCTGCTGGCATTGTGAGTGCTTGTATGTGTGGGTGTGTGTGTGCGCATGTGTGAACCAATAACTTCATGGGGCTGTGTGGCGTATTGTCTGCTTAATAAACCTGTTCTTTGGACTCCTGAGTTGGGTTTTGCTTTACTATGGTTCAGCCCTGCTCCAGTCTCTGCTCCCTTCTAACTTCTGTCTCATTCCTCCCTGTCCTGCTTCTGGCTCACTGCCACCTCCAACACCTGTCCTGAACTCCTCTCTGCCTCCAAACCCCCTCTTTCTTTGCCACTGTCTTATCCCCACTTCCTTTTCCTCTTAGCAACCAGGTTTCTGCCTCAGTTTCATAGTTTTATAGTTTCTGGGGTCAGAAGGGACCTGAGTAGATCATCTAGTCCGACCCCCTGCCATGGCAGGAAAGATTACTGTGTCAAACGACCCCAGCAAGGTGTTCATCTAACCTCCTCTTAAAGACCCCCAGGGTAGGGGTCAGCACCACTTCTCTTGGAAGTTGGTTCCAGATCCTAGCTGCCGTGACCGTGAAGTAGCTCCTCCTGATATCTAGCCTAAATCTACCCTCTGCCAACTTGTGACCGTTATTCCTGGTCACTCCTGGCAGTGCTCGAGGGAATAGGGACTTCCCCAGTGCCTGCTGGTCCCCCCTGACTAGTTTGTAACAGGCCACCAGATCCCCCCTCAGCCTTCTCTTATGGAGGCTGAACAGGTTCAGGTCCCATTGCCTCTCCTCATAAGGCCTGCCCTGCTGTCCCTTGATCATACGAGTGGCCTGCCTCTGGACCCTCTCCATGTTGTCCACATCCCTCTTGAAGTGCGGCGCCCAGTACTGGACACAGTACTCCAGCTGTGTCCTGACCAGTGTCGCACAAAGGGGGAGGATCACCTCCTTGGATCTGCTCAAGATGCATCTGTGGATACATGGCAAGGTACAGTTGGCCTTTATGACTGCATCCCCACACTGCCAGCCCATGTTCATCTTGGAGTCAATGATGACTCCAAGATCCTTTTCTGTCTCTGTTCTGACAAGAAGGGAGTTCCCCAACCTGTAGGTATGGTGCCAGTTGTTCCTCCCCAGGTGCATCACTTTGTACTTGTCAGTGTTGAATCCCATCCCGTTCTCATCTGCCCACCCTTGTAACCTGTCTAGGTCCGATTGTAGTCTATTGCTCCCTTGTAGAGTGCCCACATCCCCCACATCTTAGCATCATCAGCAAATTTGAACAGGGTGCTTTTTACCCCCTCGTTTCTTTCCTGGCTGTCTCCTTCTTGCCACCAGGCTTCTTTGTTTTTTTTTTCCTCTCATGCACCAGTGACCTTGAATAATCCTGAGGCCTCTTGATCTTAAGTAAACCCAAGCCTCAACTACTCAGTCAGCTTCTCTCTAGTCCACTGGTTCTAATCCTGGTTCTGGCAACTTTCACTCCCTACACTTTAACTCTCTCACCTTAACTTTCCCCAAGTATCCCAGGTACCCCGAGCACACACATACATACTATACCATCCAAATTGGGAACTTACCTATGTGTAGGTGGGTTGTATGTGTGTGAACTGGTGAGTGTGTATGTATGTGTGTGTGTGTGTGTGTATATATATATATATATATATATATATATATATGTCATTGTGTGTATGATAAACGACTTAGTGATCTGTGTATGTGTACTGAGTGTGCAGGAATTGATAATTAATTCTGGTCTAATTTCTCATCTATATAGTGTGTGTAGGTGTTTGAACTGGTGACAGGTGTGCATATTCCTAGGCTGGTAATTGACTCTGTGTGTGTATGCACCTAATTGATTTCTGTGTTTGTGTATGTGCAACTGTACACTGCGCCCTCCTGTCTAGCAGTGCAATGTTGAGATCCTGTGAGTTGGCCTGACCCCAGAGGGAAACAGTGTCATAATTCCATTGTCTATACTGAGTCCATGTATTTCTGTATCCAGGATGTTAATGAAGTGAAGTTCATAGGTTCATCTGTGAAGTAAGTTCCCTTTTGAGGATCAGGCCGAGAGATTGGAGACAGGTAGCTGGGTGTTCTTGTCTTTGACAGAGTTTTGGTGTGCACTCATTCTGGTGTACAGTTGTTGTTTGGTGTTTCCTATGTATTTTCCATCAGGGCATTTTGTGCCCTGATGGAGATATGTATTGTGAAGATATCTCCATACAGGAGATATTGTTGGCGGGTTTTGCATGTCTTGTTATGTAATGGTCTGAATCCATTCAGTGTGTTTTGCCCTGTAGGAAGTTGGCTTCTGGTGATGAAGTTAGTGAGGTTCAGTGCTTGTTTGAATTGACAAACCACTTTTCCCAGATGAGCCTATGAACTGCATTTCATCAACCTCCTAGGTACAGAAACTCATGGACTCAATATATACATTGGACGCCTGACACACTACACACTACAACATACATCTGACACCCTGGGTACCTCCCCACTTTTACATGCTACATCTCCCTCCCCCCCTCCCCCAGCCTATCAACCCCTGATGCCTCCATTTCCATTTTCACTGACTGGCTTTCTTGCCTGCATTGCATGCCAGCCTCTGACTTCTTTACTATTCCTTCCATCCAGGAAGAGTACATACACCAACTGCAGGTGCTTCCTCAGCCTGATGAAGGGTTTTCAACTCAAAAGCTTGCTAGGGTTTCTCCAACTATTCAGTTGGTCTACTAAAAGCTATCAGATTGACCCAAAGAACCTTGTCTGCCATGTTCTTAGACCAACATGGCTACAACCTACACCCCTAGCACCTGTCCCCAGTCAGCTGACTGGAAGGAGGCATGGCCCTGGGCACATCTAAGCCCCAGGGCTGAGGCTGGCAGGGAGAGTTCTCTGGCAGATGCTGGAGAAGAAGCTTGTGCAGGAAAGGAAAGAAAGGCTCTGTGACAGTTTGGCTGCCTGAGATACTAGTGCTACTGTGCTGCTTACCTGTTTTTATTTACAGTGGTGGACCAGGCTGAGGCTATAGGGGAAGAGAAGACCTCATTGGGGCACATTGCCGTGTCTTGTAGAGGCCCCAGCACCACTGAGTGCACAACAACAGGGGCATAGACAGTCCAGCAACAATAGAAGGTAGAGTGAGACTGAGACCTCATTACAGGGATGATATCAATATACTATCTCTGAGGCATGAGGTGTGGTAAGTGTAAGGGAAGAGAAGAGACCAGCTGAAAAGAGTAAGACATTGGGGTGGAAAGAAAGGGTGCTTGCAAGCAGCTGTCCTGTTGCCAAAGCTACACAGAGGCACACAGGGGTCCTTCTTCTCCCAGTGTTTGGGGAGGGCAGGAGGAAGGAACATGAGCTCTGCTATGAAGAGAGACTTGGTGCAGACAAAGGGGAACTACCAGAACTGGAAGTTCCTGAATCCAACAGAGTGAGAGCAGAGTGAGAGCATCCAGGAGGCTGCAAGGAAGGCTCTTCAAGGAGTCAGCTCTAGTGAGAGAGCTGACAGGGAAGAAGCCAAGACAAAGCAGCTTTCAGGTAACCTGAAGCTTCAGCACAGCAGCCCAGCAAGAAGGGCTGAGAAGGAGGTACCACGAAGACCTGAACAGAAGGACAGAGATAAGTTAACTTTGTTTTTTCCACCTGGGATGGGGGGAAGAACCCTCCTAGACACAGAGCAATAGTGAAGAGTAACTACTCATAAACTGGAAGGCTGTTTAAACATGAGTCAGTTCATGTCCTAAAGCCCTGGTGAAGGCTAACCAGGAGTAAGTTGGTGGTGACATATTTGAGTCAGAGGCATAGGAAGGACTCTGTTAGATTATACAGACTATATGTTAACAGCTGGTGGAACAGGAGACGGTATAGGGGTTGGTGGTTCCCTCACTACACTAGGGCAGACATAGGACCAATTGTACAAGAAGCTATATGCCCAGACAGTTCTTCTTTTCTCCCTTATCAGCAAGCTGTGGCAGGAGAGTGTGGGTGTGTGGAATATTGCATCAAGAAGGGTCCTGGCAGTCTTTAGCCACTCAGCTGAAGAGCAACAATTGCTTTAGTAGAAAAAAAAGAAAAGGAAAACCTTACGGAGAAGGTGATAACTACCTGAGACTAAATGATTACTTAAATTGAGGCAAGACTGACATAAATTACACTTTAACATTCATCAGGAATGAATGGTAAGGGGTGGTTAGAGCTACATATATAGCCCATAAGACTTAGGGTGTTCCCTTGAGGCACCTACTTAAAGCTGATCCCAGCAAAGGGTCCAAGGACCTACAGGGTTTAGTGGGGTCCATTAAGACCGTGACTGAGTTGAAGCCTGAGGGCAGCCTCCCTATCTATTATCTTTTTCCAACAAGACGTGGTGGCAGGTGAGAAGAGAAGATGCCCTCAGGGCGGAGCTGGCATGGTCACAGGTCCCTAGGGGTATCACGGCCATCTCTAGGGGCCCTACTCCATGACAAAATGCATTTCCCAGAAACCCCTTCACTTATCTCCTTGAAACCTGGCAGGCTTCATGACCCCAGCAGGGGCTACTATGCCTGTTTTTTTCACCCCACTCTGCCTTAACATACAGATGTGACACAAGCTTTGCTTGTCAGCAGCTTGAGGTGCGGTTTCCCTGAAACCCCCACACTTACCTCCTTGAAACCTGGCAGGCATTGTGGACCCAGCAGGGGCTACCATGGCTTCTGTTTTCAGCCCCCTGTGCCTTGACACTTGCAAGTGACATGAGTTTTGCTCTGAACAGTTTGAGGTGAAGTTTCCCAGAAACCCAAGCACCTATCTCCTGGAAACTTGACAGACTTTGTGGCCCTAGCGGGGGCTACCATCTCTGCTGTTTTCATTTTAATCAGGAAGGACATGACAAAGTTATAGGCATTTTTGTGATTTCCCCATGATAGCTTATTGGTGAAACGTTGAAACAGAAACAGTTCAATGAAATGAAATGGAACAGTGATTCAAAACAGCAAAATGAAACACTGTCTCTTCAAAATGGCAAAATGGAAGTCAAAATGAAACAGTGCTGTTTCGCACAGCCCTAATGTCTATAACTCCACTGATTTGACAGGGATTTAAGCATGAGGTTAGAATTAAGCACATAAGTGGTGCTTTGACTGGGACTTTTCCCTCTGATTTTAAGCCTACGTTTTCTTGCATAAAACTCATCCAAGAATGTAAAACAAACCTTGTTTTGAAAGGCATAAAAATGAAGAAAAGATTTCTCCAGAGTTATAGCTTCTCAGAGCAGGGACAGAACCTAACTTTCGGCTCACTTGCCCTCCATTAGTTAGTGGAAATCCTAGCTGCTGCTGAAGACTGGCCTTCATGGAAAGATAATAGATTTTCAAAATCATAGATATTGAAAAGAGCTCAATTGTTTCCAGAGCTGGGAGACAGGAAGAGAGAGACCAGGAGAAGCTAGCATACAGCAAAATTGCCCTAAAAAGATTAACTTGATTAGTGAAACATCAAGACTATTAAAAAGTAGAGGGAATCATTTATATCTATGGAGTAAAAAACAATGAGTGATTAAATTTCCTGACTCCCTCTGCTGCCTGAGTAGTAATACCACAGCTGCTGCACTGGAGCTGGAATCAAAGCATGCTGCCTCTATTCCAGGCAGGAAATCAGCTTTCCTTCTTCAACTACTGAATCCAATGGTTTTTTTTGGGGGGGGGGGGGAGGTGAAGTGATTTTGAGGAAAGAGGATTGTATTGTTTGAGACAATAGAATATATGCTACTTATTGCCCGGGATGTTATTAAACATCTAATAGTGTTATGATAGCAGAATGAAATTTAACACACCTCCTTAACACTAAACAAGTTGGTATTTAGTCACCAATATTACAAATATTAATGAATGATTACACCTTAATCATGCAAAGAAATGTGCTAGGGTGGACTTCTACTAATCTCATAAGGGTACACGTAAGTGTCTAAGCTTAAAAATCATAGAAAATTAGGGTGAAAGGGACTCCTGGAGGTCATCTAGTTCAGCCTCTTGCCTAAGGCAGGCTCATCCCTGTCTAAATAATCTCATACAAAACCTTGTTTAACCCATTACTAAAACTACACAAATCAACCCTGTCACACAACTATAAGGCCTAGTACCCTAACCTGCCACAGATAAAGCAGGGGGACAATGGCAGTGAAGTTAAGTTTCTTAGGATGCACAAAAAGAAACTAGTTCTCAAGGAATACCCTCAGAGCACTTCCCAGTCTTCCTGCTGTAGCTGACCAATGATAAGTCAAGAGAGTAAGGTATGTGGAGTAGGCAGGCAGCAAGTAAGCAGGGTGTCAGAACCTATGACTAGTTCAAAGTTAATCTCACTTTAGATTTTAAAAAACCCAATCATGTAAGAATTAGTAGCTATAAAGTTAAAAGATGAAATGGAACTATCGACATAGATTTGTAAGTGTTTAGTGTTAGTATTGACCAAGGTTCTGATTCTGCACACATTTGTACATATAGGTCACTATGTATATGTGTAACATAACTTATTTTCTCTCTGTGGACTGTGACAGCAAGCTTCAATAACAGTTAGTCATGTGTATAAGTAGTAGCAGAATTACAATATATGTAACCTAACATGATCACGTTATATCAAAACCAAATGGTATCATAAAGATATAAGACGAGTTACAATGAAAAGGAAACTTGTTTTTTTCTCACTTATACTTTTTTCAAGTTCTGTTGGGGCTGAATTCTTGATACTTTTCTTAACTCATTGGCAATTTTTTTGGAAAGGCTGAGCAGAAGGTATATGAATCAAGTGGGGGCAAAATATATGTCTGACTGAAATATTATGCTCCTATAATTAAAAACTGTCAACTTTATCTTGTTTTACAGCCTTCCGTATCAGGTGCAGCATCTGGACAGTCCTGAAGGACATCTCCACACAGAGTGCATTGCAGTAGTTTAATCTTGAGGTTACAAAGACATGGACCTTCTCACCGGGCTTTCAGTTTGTGAAAGGCACTGCTAGCTACTGCTGCCCTCTCAACTCAAGCAGTCTGCCTACCACCATCACCTATATTTTGTTTTTAACTTGGTTCACCTTCATCCAATGCCCAACTGCAACCAACCACTGTGAAGGACTGAGAATGGACCAGATGAGAAAAAAAAGCAGAGCTTAGTCTCATCAGCATACTGATGGCACCTCATTGCAAATCTCTGCACAATCTCACTTAGTGGCTTCATATACATATTGAACAGAATGGGAGACAAGAGCCCTGGGGATCCCACAATGCAAGTCTGTAGGGGAGGTCCCTCTGGGATCTCCCTACGTAAAAATAGAAGAACCAATCTAGAGAGGTCCTGTGAATACCCACCAGGTTATGTCAAAGCTTGATTAGTGCCTCATGGTCAACTGTATGAAAGGCTGCTTAAAGTTCTAGTAAAATCAGCAAGCCACAATTTTACCTGTTGATCTCCAAGCAGAGTCAACCAAGGCCACAAATACAATCTCTGTGCTGTATCTAGGATGGAAGGCAAACTGGCAAAGGTCCAGGAAACCATGTCATCCAGATGTATCTGGAGTTGTCAGGCAACCATCTATTCAATGATGTTCTCAAAAAATGGGAAATTTGGGACAGGGCTAGAGTGTCAACACTGAGTGATGACTTCTCGAGTAGGGGCTAAATAATCACAGACTTCAGAACATCCAGCACCTAGCCCTGCCAAAGAGAGAGAGACATTGACAACCCAGTCTCTCCTGTGTGGCTTTTATAAGCCAAGATGGACACACACCCAGTTCAAAACTGGTCACCCTTATTCCACCTTGCCTCCCCCCACACCTCCTAATCACATCCTCTGGCATCACTGAATGACAGCAGTTTAGAACAATACATAGAAAGGGGAAAGGTCTGAACTTCTTCAACCTCAAACTCTGACTCTGAAGCAAAAGTGATGGTCCCCAGCTGATGGTGAATAAAGGTGATGTTATCTGTAGAGTAGGTGGCAAACTCATTATGGCAGACTGAAGAAAACTTGGTTTATGGGAAGAGACCAGTCAGATTAACCAGGCCATTCACCACCTGGAACAATTTCAACAGATCACAGAGAAAGTAAGCCTGGAAGGGAACTCATACAGTCATTTAATCCAGCCCCTTGCTCAAAGCAGAATCATCCCTTACTAAAACAGCTCACCCAAATTTCTGTCCAACTCGCTCTTAAAAATTTATGGGGATGGAGATTGCATAATTTCTCTAGGTAGCCTGTTCTAATACTTGACTACCCTCATAGTCAACAAGTTCATCCTAATCTTCAACTGAAATTTCTTCTGCTATACCTTGCAGCCTTTGCTCCTAGTCCTGTCTCCTGTGGTCACAGAGAAAAGTTCATCTCCATCCTCTCTATAAACATCCTTTAGGTATTTGAAGACTGTTACCAAATTCTACCTTAGTCTCCTTTTCTCCAGGCTAAATAACTTTAGTTCTTTCAGCCTTCCCTCAAAAATCATGCTTTCTATACATTTTACACTGCCTTTGAGTCCTGCTCCAATGAAAGTTTAAAACAAATTGCCTGGCACAGATGATTCCATTTCTACTGAGGTGGAGCTGAAGGAGTCAATTGACTTTATGGCTCATCAGTATTTACTTGGTCTTTGCTAAAGTATTCACTCCACAGGTATGGACAACCCTTGATCTTCCTCTAATCAAATCAGCTTCTCTGTTATTTACTCCTGGTAATATTTCTCTGTTCATCCCCAGCATGACCAATAAAAGTGTGCAGCTATCTAGGAAACTTTACTAGGATAGCTTTGTTCCTAGGAGATTCAAACCCACAAAAAATCAGAGAAAGAGAGGGGAGGGGCAGGGCTAAAAGCAGACTGAGCAGTTCAGTTGTACAGCAGTCAGAGGCCAGAGGAGTTGTACAGGAGAGGTGAAAAAGTAGTGACCTTTTCCAGGTAGTGACCATTTCCTGGTAGTGATCTTTTCCTGGTGAGCTTTTCCTGGGATATTCATCAAGTCACAGAAGCATGGATGGATGAGAGGGGCTAGTTTCTCTGGGTAAGAGCCCTGGCAGCAGCTGACGCAAGCCCTCTTCTGAACACAGCTGTATGTTTTGCATATTGAGGGTGGAGGGCAGTGGAGGACAGCTGTGGCCATGCTGTGAAGAGGATGAGGAGCAGTTGGAAGAGAATAACAGACTTGGTTGGAAGCCATGGGGGCAAGAGAAACCCTTTGTAGGGTCTTCAAGGGGGAGGGACTCTTGAAGATTATGAGGGATTGGATAATGGGGGAGGACATGGGCACCAAGGGGCTTTTTGGGGCAGGAGACTTGTCAGGTAGAGGGGTGTAAGGTGAGGAGGGCTGGGATGTTATGGAAGTGGGAAGGTGCAAAGGGCAGATGGGGCTTAGGGTAGAGGGAGTGGTGGGGTCTGTGTAGGTGAAATACATAAACTCTGATCGTATTGCTAAGGTTACAGAGGGAAAAATGAAAATGAATGAGGCTGTAAGTTTTTTTCTGTTATCAATGAGTATTTTGAATATTCTCTAAACTAATGAATTTTACTTTAAATATTTTTCTTTGTTAACTGGATCTTAAATTCCTTTCATTTTGCAAATCATGTAGACACCCATAATTCCATGATTAACATCAGTCACTCTCTGTCAAGCATCCTAGCAGAGAACAAACTAATTTTACTCAGTCAGAAAC
Organism: Crocodylus porosus; assembly: GCF_001723895.1. Taxonomy (NCBI): domain Eukaryota; kingdom Metazoa; phylum Chordata; order Crocodylia; family Crocodylidae; genus Crocodylus; species Crocodylus porosus. The sequence continues at coordinate 176,522,355 of NW_017728886.1, read as the reverse complement.
AAACAGATCCCAGAGCTCATTCCCAATGCTGGCCAAACAAGAGTTGAGTGAAAAAATTAAATACAGCTAAGCAAGCAAACACATACACATCCTTATCTCTTGCTAAAGCAAAGAGCTAAAACCTTGAAAAATACCTTCCACCTACATTCATCCTTCTCACTAACTTTAGCAGGCCAGGAGTATACATGCACTCACTCCTCCATTGCCGTTAAAACTAGTGGATCATGTTTTATCACTTTTAAACATACTTTGAAATACCTTATTCTGTGTGTAACCCTTTTGAATTCAATACTTGACTGTGATCATAATGTAATCTGGGAAGCTGTGGTGCAGTCCTCTTGCCCCAGCAGTAGATGAGGAGAGTGTTTTCATCAGATATTGGAATATAAGCATCCAACTACGGAGAATATCAGGAGGGTTTCTGGACTGCAGACCACTGGTCTGCAAACTTTTGGAACCAATGCATCGGTATCAGTCCTCAAAATTTCTCATGCCATGCACCCTCATCAAGTCTTTAAAGGAAAACACTATAAAGGCTCTTGAGGCCTGATGCGATACATGGACTACCTACAGACTACTGACTGTGACCTCACACACCGGTTGAGCAGGAGGCTGGAGCAACAGCAGCAGTGATTGGGGCTGCTCAGGGCTTCATGGCACAGCTCCCCCCCAGCCCTAGCCACCTGGCACCTGCGCTGCAGCTGCTGCCTTGTGCAGATCTGGCCTGGCTCAGCAGGGCACCATGCGTTGTCTGGCAGTTTGGGGGTGCTGCGGCTGTCACTTGGGGTGCAGTGCCATTCAGCCTGAGTGGCCTGGAGCTCTGGGACAGCACATGGTAATCTGCCAAGCCAGGCTACACCTGCACAATATGACAGCAGTACTGCCAAGCAGCTGGAGCTGAGCTGTGCTGCGCCCCATGATGGGGTGCTGTGCCATGAAGCCCTGAGTAGCCCCAACCACTGTGTGTAGGGGGGCTGAGGCTGAGCAGGAGAATGAGCAGGGGGTGGAAGAATGAACAGGGAGCTGGGGGAAAAAACTCAGGCTGGGGCCAGGCAGGGCCCCTCCCCCACTCCAGCAGCTCCCAACCCCTTACTTATCTGGCACGGAGCTGCGTCCAGGTCCCTGCAGCCTGCACTGCTGCCTGCCCCAAATGGGCAGGCAGCGTGCTTGAGCACTGGGGCAAGGGCCAGCCATAGAGATGCTCTGGTTGGCTACTAGAGCATCTCTATGGAGGATTGAGCCTCTGGTTGCCTCAGGGCATGGTCTCAGACTATGCGCTGCCCTGCTTTCCCCCCACCCCCAAGTATTTTTTGACCCCTGGATATCCAGAGGTCTAATTTTGGCCCTGCACTTCAAATTTGCAGTGCAGGGAACATTTTTTTGTTCCTGTACATGCCTCTTGTAGTGTCTCAAAGGGGGTTGTTTACATTTGATGATCTACTGCGATGAGTTGGCTGAAAAATATAAAACGTGAAGAACTTATGTAGCATTTCCATTTTTTTTATAATCTCACCTACTTGGATAATCAAGCCCTCAGCTCAATGGCAAATATACCCTCATAAACAAACAATCAAGGATAAAGTTTGGAATGTCTTTTTAGACTAACCATTTTTCTGCTCAATATAACATCAGCTTTTTAACATCTTTTTAAAGTGCATTGCTTTTCTCTTTAGAGTTGTTGGTTGTAGCCATGTTGGTCTAAGGACATAGGCAGATAAGGCTCTTTGAGTAAATGTGATATCTTTTATTAGAACAACTAAATAGTTGGAAAATTCTTCTTTGCAAGTTTTGGGGACAAGCACCCTTCTTCAAGCATAAAGCAACAACAAACTCTCCCTGTGCCTGAAGAAGGGTGTTCTTTTCAAAAACTTGAAAAGAACAATTTTCCCAACTATTTAGTTGGTTTAATAGAAGATATCACATTTACCCAAAGAACCTTGTTTGCTTTTCTGTCTGACACATTTTCTCCAGTGGACTGTAGCCTTGAACAGAGAGGCCTGCTGGACAATTTTCACAGAAACTATAACTGAGAAACCAGAGTTCTTAAAAACCTATTATCTGAGACACAAGGGCAAAGAAAGAACTCATCATTACAACCGAAACACTGTAACTGTTATATTGTCTCTGCTGTCCTTTCAGTGTATTAAATTATCACCAGTGTGCTGAAACTTTGTTTTTGTGGGTATAGTACTCAGCTGCACAATGATTACCCAGCCAGAAAAATGTTATTTCTATTACAATTCATTGGAGCTGTTGGACTTCACTTGAGTCATTTAAGGAGGGGATGAAGTTAGGCCATCCAACTAATAAGCCCAGTTTCTTCCCTGTTTAGAGCTTCCATGTTTACAACAGACCTTCTGTGATTGAAACTCCAACAAAATATTAGTGAGAAGTGACATATGTTTTCTCCAAATTTAGATGAATCTCCTTTCTGGTAGTGGTGCTTCAAAAGGACCAAGGGTTGCAGTCCATCTCTCCTTTGACTACAGAGGCAACCTTGATTCAAACTGCATGGTTCTGTCCTAAGCACCTAATGAAAATACCTGAATGTGAAAGAGGAAGCTGACCCCTCAGTTCAGTCTGCTTTTGGTATGCAGGTCTTATTTGGAATTGTGGATACTTTTGAAAAAAAGATTGGCTGTACAGACCTTAAACTTTAAAGCTCATCAGCCCCAGCAATTTATCTGTTTGTAGCTGAAGTACCGCATATAAATGGGCAGCAGCAGTGTAATGAGCATTTTCTGACTTATGTAATGTGGCCTCTCAGCAGAAACAGAAATGAGTCAGTAATATCTGTTGCTGCAATTTCTGCATGGATAAGGTCATCTTTCCACCCACTGTTCCCTAGCCACTTGCCTGAAATGTTCAGTGCTGTCATTTCAATACACAAACCATTACAGCTAATCACTAGACAGGGCTAAAAGTCACTTTTGTCTGAGACATATGTAAGTATATGCTCTTTTCACAGTACTTGAGTGATTGCTACATCAAATCCTCTATTATTGTCAAAGTACACATCTCCAGTATATTGCTACTCCAACATATCTAAAGAATATAAGTTTGAAGTTTTGGTGCTTTTCTTAAAGCAGGAACAGGGTACATTAAGCTTCCTCAAAACAAACTCATAGCCTTTATCACAAAATATGTGATGATCCACAGATGCCCCTCCAATATGTGTTGCTAGCATGACAAAAACAAACAGACATTGCAAATGATGTTTATCTATAGAGAACAGTCCAAGCCAGACCATGGATCTGAACCATTACTGATTGTGACGGTGAAGAAAAAGGGTTTGGATTTGAATAGATAGATCAAAAAAATCTTAATGACTTTGGTACTCATCAAATCTCAAACTATTTCCATTTCAAAAGTGATTAATGTCACATGCAAGAAAAGCTTCTAAGATAAGCATGTTTAATGCATTTTAGATTTAATTTCACTGAAAAGCACATTCATTTAACTGGCAACACAATAAATATAAAGGCATAAATATACAGTATGTATCCTGCATCCCTGTTGGAAAAGAGAAAAAATAATGAGGACAAACTGACTTCAGTGTTGAGATATACTTGAGGTCAGCATAATAATTTGAAAAATGTTGGCATGTATCAAAAATCTGTTCTCTTTTTTGATCATTCAGGTCTGAAGTTTAGGTGGACCTATGTACTCAAAGTGATCCCATACACTAGTATATTGATAATTAGTGTAGATTTAGATTAATATCCAAGAAATGAGAATTAGGGAAGTCAGATATTTTCAGAATACCTGTGATGGGCTAGCTGGCAGTGACTTAGCCCAGGGGTTTTGAAAGGGCAAAAGTTGATTGGAGGACTTGGGATTCCCTTTCCTCACCAATCTGGTAATGATTTGGCCCAGGGGTTTTGAAGGGGTAAAAGGTGATTGGAGGACTTGGGATTCCCTTTCCGCACCAATCAGGCCCCAGAGATTCACCCCCCTGTGTCCAGATTGGTCCCTTAGGTCACCTGAAGGGGGATAAAAGGGGCAGTGTGGGCTGACTCAGGGCAGAGACCAGTGAGGGACAACAAGGAAGGGGATTCACAGAGCTGAGCCAGCAGGGCAGGAGTAGTGCCTTGGAAGAGCCTGGAAGAGCAGGACCTGCAGGCAGCAGTGGGAGCCTTAGCAGCATGGCGTGTGGTTGGCAGGAGAGGCCCCCCACTGGGCTCCAGGATCCCCAATGAGAGGCTGCAGCCAGCAGGAGAGGCTCCCAAGCTCCATGAAGGATCTGAGCAGTGACCTGAGCAGTTCCCAGCTCTGCTTCCAGCTCCTCCAATCAGAGGCCAGGCAGCTCAACGTCAGGCCATGGCTCCGGGAAAGTCAAGACCTCTAGCAGGGTGGAGTAGTCCCACCAGTGGTGGCTGTGTGGCAGCATTCTTGCCTTCCATGTGGGAGATCTGGGTTGAAGTCCTACCAGAAGTGACTTGGGATGAGTGAGATAACACTCCGTCTTCCTAAGTAGGGACCAGAACAGCCACCTCCCTGCTGGGCCCCCCTTGGGCCCCAGGGGAGGCACACCTGGGCCATGGGTTAGCGAGGATTTAGTTAGGGAGCTTCTGGAGGGGTTGGACGTATTCAAGTCAGCCGGTCCTTATG
>NW_017728886.1:176510521-176517644 GCF_001723895.1 Crocodylus porosus | reverse complement strand
CTAGATGATCTGCTCAGGTCCCTTCCGACCCTAGAAACTATGAATCTATGAAACTATGAAAAGCAGATCTTCTTGCAGTGGAAAGGGGCCATTGTGTTTTCCCCCACCCACGTACCAAGGCCCTATGTTTTCTTGTCATTTGACATTTTGCATTTTGTGCCTTTTTATTTTTCACCAACCCGTATTGTTTGTTCTGCTGTTTGTGTTTTATATTTTGTTAACTCTGTTTTTGTCAATGAATGTAAGTGTCTAACCTTTGCTGAATCCTGCCCCCTTGGGGCATTGTAGTGTCCACTATACCCTCTGATTTATGCCTTTTATGTTCCCAGTATTAAAAGGTACATGGTTAAGTCCCCATTGGTGGTCTGGCTCTGCTCTATAGGGGAGGAGAGTCCCTACACCTCCCACATCACTTGTGCACCTGCTTTGATCCCTTCAATTGGAGAGGGGGTACCTCTTGAAGTACTGCCCGGGTTACATACCCATTCTTTAAACTGGGCCAGCTCCCCAGCTGGTGTAAAGCAATACATCTCTGCATAGGAAAAAGAGGAAGTGTTACATATAGTAAGCCTAAAATCCTACTTTTCTCAAATGTGGAACATACTAATAAACTAAGATATGAGTCTTACCTCCTCTAAAGCAATTGATATATGAAGCAAACATGAATAGTTCACCAGAATTTCAGCAGAACTGCAGCAAAATTATGAAGCAAAAATACACATTTTGGGGATACTGAGTCTGTTGAAAAGCTACTCAATGCGATACACTGAAAAAACTCAGGGGGGCACATGTACATGAGATGTTTACTGTGGAGGTGACTAATTAGCTTTTTACTCTGCAGAGCTGCACTTGTAGATGCTGGTGCAGCTGGTTGGGGCACAAGGGTTGTTTAGTGTAGGGGCTGCCTGTCACCTAGTCCTGCACTGAAGCACCCTTGTGCCCCAGCCAGTCCCTCTGCAGCACACTGAGCCAGGCCAGAGCAGCTCCAGGCTGGCAGGCTGATTGCAAAGGCTTTTTGCCATCTGGGGCTGCTCCTACCCTGCTCAGTGTGATGTGGTCCTGGGCACACATTCAAACAGCATGCCTGGGAGCAATAAACTCCATAGCAATAAACTCTGGATTTTATATTTTGCATTATTTACATATGTAGACACATCCAGAGAGTGACACTTAAAGAAAAACATATATGAAATGTTCTGTTTCATGACAAAAGCTGTAGTTCCAAGGCTCAGATATACAGCATTTACTGGCAGCTTATGAAAAACTGAGAGATCATGTGATGGTGACTCTTTCTCCTTGTTCCCTGAACATAAAAGGGGAAAAGAAGGTAAGAAAATCAAGTACCAGAGAACACATGTAGAGGCAAGCAGGATACAACTGAGAAACAGAACAGATGGTAGTGAAAAACAAAATGAAGCACAGAAGTCACAGCACAACCACTCCGTCCTATACCACTAGGAATACTAAACATTTTCCTGTTATTTTCCCTTGTAGAGAGATAATGCACAATCAAAAGAGGAAGGGGAGGTGGCATGTGTGATTTCCAATAACAGAGGAGGAGGTCCAGAAGCCAATCTCTCCTTTAAGTTCTACTCCAAGAAAAACTCAAGAAACCTTTGCAAATTTCAGAGTTAAGGACCTCTTATTGAGAATATCTTCTATTCATATATTTCATGATGTGATGTGCAGGGATATTAATATAAGTGATTGGGATAATCTCTTCTATTATAATGATAACATAGGAAAGAAGGTGATTTTTGAGATAGCAACGACACAAGCCATTTAAGGTTTTCATGGTTAAAATTCCACCATATTATCTTAGTAAACAGAACCATTGCACAGTGTAAACTCTTGTATTACACATCAGACTAAAGTGGGACTGAACATGACTCAAGCACCAGGTCCAAAACTGTGATCCCATGCTCTGTTGCTGTCTCATTTCTGAGTTTTATCCAATGACTGTCACATATCAAATGTTTGAAAAGCCCAAGAAGTAGGGCTGGAATCGTTGTGTCTTCCAGGTGTGTAGTCCCATGCTTAGGGGGTCTACTGAATTAGGAGGTGGCTGCCCAGTTTCATGGGGACATCATGGGACTAATGGCCATATTCACAGGCTAATCATGGTGGGGCCCACCCATGCCTCTGTTTGGCTAAAGGGCCCTGGTGGTCTCATCTTTCGCCAATGTTTGGCTGTGAGGGTTGTCTGTCATACGGCCCTGCTTCTCATTCTCAACTGGTGTAGAGGGATGGGGTTACATGACAGGTAGTCCTCTCAGCCAACTAACAGTGAGGGGCTGGGGCTGCAGCCATCTTGAGCCGCTCTTCATGCAGGCAGCCTCCTCATCCCTTCCCTCCAGCAGGCTGCACAGCTACATTGCAGTGCCATGAAGGCTACTGGCTCCCTCTGGGAAGCCAGCATTTTATTTTCAGTAAGTTTTGATTTTTTTTTTTTTATGGATTTTGTGGATTTTGCCCACTTTCACAGACAATGATGGATTTCTGCGACATTTGTGAAATAGCAGTTTTGGTAGCTCCAGTGCTAAGCTACAGAGTCAAGCTCCCTTTTGCATGCTGTCTCTGTGGCCCCATAACTTTGGCATTTTTGGCTACACAGTTGCTCAGTTTCAACAGCAAGGTTGGTGAGTGTCATGTCCTGTCCCTCACCCCACCCCGCCATGACTGTTTGATAGCCTGGTGTTTGGGACACTCATTTGAGGGGTGGCAGATGTGGGTTTGAATCATTTGAGGCTGAACAAGTTGTAAAAAACAGGTCTCTTACACTCTAGGTGAATACTCTAACTGCTAGTCAAGGTAAGTATCAAAAACTCCTCCTCTGGAGTATATTTTTTAAAATGATCTCTTCTCTGTTCTTTGAAACAATATTTGTAGACGCTTATTCTCAGGAAAATATGTTGGGTCATGAGTAGATCAAAGTACCGGCTGAAGCCTTGACTCAGGCTCCAAAGTTCCAGAGAGCGGTGGTAGTGCTGACACATCCCAGTGCTTGTGCAAGGCAGCTACCTCTTGGTTGTTGAGATCACTTTTTAGGGTGTTTATATATGTGCACCAGGAGTGTGGGGGGCAGGGGGAAGTGGTCTAATTAAAGTGCCTGGAGCGTCTCATGTATCAGCGTGCCTACACTTAAAAATGGTGGTGGGGGTACTTTAGATAAAGCTCATCAAATAAGTTTTAGATAAAGTACCCCTGCCAACATTTTTAAGTGTGGGGATGCTGATACAAGAGATGCTGGAGTCTGCTGGACTGAGGTAATTATTATGCTCCAGCAGACTTGATTCATAATTTGCTTGTTATAGCTTGCTATAATTACAGTGCATTGGAGCAGCCTCATTGCTCGTGTAGAGGCTCTCTTAATTCTCCTGATGGCATGGTATGTGGAACTTGAGGATCTAATAGAGGGTCCTGGATTCAACCCTGGAACTGACCTCTACAGATTAGGCATTGTGACAACATAGCTTGGTGAGGCCTAAATACTTCCTTGGATATAGTTCTCAGCTGCTGCCTCCTCTAAGATCTACATCTAGGGAGTTGCATACAATGATTACTAACATTAGGAAGAATGCCGGTTGTTTTGGATAGCCATTATGAGGAATCTAATGCTCCCCATGTACTATATAAGAAGCCTGAGCATTAAACATGGCTTTTATTCTGGGAGTAAGGATTTTCAGCATATAAGGTAGCTTTAATCTCCCTCTTCCTGTTTTTTTTTTTAAAAAGAATTTTGCATTAATCAGAATAATAATTAAATCAATAAGAATATAGTATTTTTCATCAAGACTAATTTCCCAGAAAAAAATGATTTTTAACAATGGAAATATCTCAGCTATGTCTTTAAAATCAGAGCTGATAATCTAAAGGACTTGGTACACAGAAAAGAATCATTCATCATTGAAAGAAGTTGATATAATGGTTGTTGATTACACTGTGTTTACTTGATTTTGGAATTCTAATGTTTCACTCCCTCAGCTTAAACTGCTATTGTTAGTGGTAATACACCAAACCTGCTCTCAGCTGAATTTCTACAACAGTATTGATTAACTTGCATGAAATGTGCCTGTAATTTATTCTTTTGAACTGCACAGTAACATGGATGTTTAAGTTTCTAGGTTTGCTAGTAAATGAGTTTCCACATCTTCACATTGACATTTTGATGGCCATGCCCTCATTGTATAGCATGTGCACAGAAATACATGTGGAGTTACTGAAAATGAACATGTAAAGGAGCCTCAGGAAGTACAAATACAGGTTTACACAGATTTTACAGATGCGAATACATTTAGGTGAATACCAGCACCTCCTACCCATTCAATGTTCGTCTCTGTATTTCAAAAAAGATGAAATAAGTAAAAACAAAGATGTTAGTTTTAACTCTAAAAGATAATACTTAATCAAACGTAAGATTATGTTTTGCAAACTTACAAGGATTATGTAGCTGTAAACAGACACCTGAGAACAAACTTTAGTTAACAGCAGTTTAAGGTGAACCACTTCTCTGCCGCCAAGTATGCCTTCTGGGTAGATCCTTCATCTAGACCCTTCCTGCCCAGTTGAATGTGTGATCTGATATATTTTAATTTTCCTTGTATGACTGTTTGAAACAACAGAGGACTAGAGTGATGAAGAGTTCAGTGTGCTGGACTCTAGAATATAAATGACTAGCTAATCTATGGATATCCATCTGCTGGATTCTCTAGTAAACATTTTAGATGAGGAGGCTCCTTTGATTTCCTTTCAAATTTTCTTCCATTTTTACAAAATTGGAGGTTTTTCCAGATGTACAACCTAAAAGTTGCCTTCTTTTTGGTATTTATTCATTTCTTTCCCCCTTATCTTTACTACGATAGCAGTTTCTTAGAGGAATACACCTTTTTACAACAATTATTATTCATTTGTATCATAGTAAAATCCACTATCTGCTAGGTACAATATACAATTAGAAGGCACACACTGTCCTCTGAAGAGACAGTTAGCAGCAAATGCATCCTGTACATTTCCCCCCCCCTATGATTATCAGTTATACATTGGTTTGTTAATTTTCCTTAAGCATCATGATAAGTCTTTATCTATGATATAGCTCTCATATGTGAAAATAAGAAGGCTACAGAAGCTCTATGTAACCAACCAACAAATGAAGCAAAGATAATTGGACTGCAAGTGAATGTGGATAAAACAGTGTGTGCCTGTAAATAGGACAGCAGTAAATCAGGGACATAAACATAAACAACAAATTTTAAGCAATTGACACTTTAAGTATTTAGGTTCTACCATAGCAATGTAATAGTAATATATAGGAAGAAATTAAAGGAAGTATGGAAGCAAGAAATAGAGCCTGCTTTGCATTGCACAAACTCTTGTCATTCAAGCTCATCTCAAGGAAAACTAAGTTTCAATACTATAATTGGGTCATATATAACCTGTGGCAGTTAAACCTGGGTTCTCTCACAAGCAAAATATATACTACTACAAAATTGTTTTGAAAGGAAGATCTTATAAAAAATCTTTGGTGCACAGTATGATCTCATAAAGAAGGATGGTGCATGAGAATCAAGAATGAGTTACATCAGTTGTACAGAGACCCAATCCTAATACATGAAATAAGATGCAGGCTGCCTGGATGACCAAGACAGAGATGGCTAGATGTTTTAGTGCCAGATCTATAGAAATTAAATGGTGATTAGTGGAGGACCAAAGCACATAACCGATGAGAACGAATGAAGGTAGTGGAAGCAGTCAAGGGCCTTTAGAGCCTATAGTGCTAAACTATTTTTATCATTATTATTATGATAGAGGTGGGTCTTGTGGAAGGCTGTAAGCCAGGATAGGCAAGAAGGCAGGTCAAGGGCAATCTGATTGATTGACAGAAGTCATGTACAATGGTATGAGTACAAGTACTCAATATGCATTTGAATATAGCGAAATGTAAAGTCACACAGACCATAAAACAGGGTATAGATGTTTTTTCATAGGAAACAATGACTCTGGGCATGACTTGTGGATCATGAGCATGTAAAACTGACAATGCAATCCTTAAATGAATAGAATCATAGAAATTAAGGGCTAGAAGGGACCTTGAAAGATTGAGTCCAACCCCCCTGCTGTGGGCAGCAATACTGCTGAGATCAAATGATCCCAGCAAAGTTTCTGTCCAGTCTCCCTTTGAAGACTTGCAAGGTTGGGGAGTGCACCACCTCCTGGGGAAGTCTATTCCAGATTCTGGTTACCCTTACTGTAAAAAGTTTTTCGTTGCATCTAACCTGAAACCATCATCTAACAGTCTATGGCCATTGCTCCTTGTTCTCCCCTAAGGTGCCCTAGTGCACAATTTTTCTCTCATCTCTCGATATTCACCCCTTACATACTTACGTAAGTAACCCACCAGGTCCCCTCTCAGTCTATTCTTCACTAGGCTGAACAGTCCCAGATCCCTTAGTCTTTCCTCACAAGGTTTGTTCTCCAAGCTCTTAATCATTCTTGTGGCCCTTCTCTGGATCCTTTCAAGATTCTCCATGTTGGCATCCAGAACTGGACACAGTACTATGGTTGGGGGTCTCACCAGAGTAGAGAGGAAGTATAACTTCCTTATCCCTGCTAATAATCCATAGGGGAATTTCATGTAAACGTAAGGATGTTGTATTACATTTGTAGTTGAAACTGGTGTGATTAGTCTTGGAGTCTATGTGTCTACAGTTCAAGAAGAAAATCGTGGAAGATTCTAAGAAAACCAGAAGATTAAGTCAAGAATTAGAAAACACAACTTATAGGAAAAAACTTGAGGAACTTAATCAGTTTAGTTCAGCAGAAGTACACAAGAAATAAGGTTAAGGTTACAATTTGATCAAAATGTATAAGAACATATATCGAAGTGGACACGCTGGAGGGCAGGGAGCAGCTGCAAGCAGACCTGGACAGATTAGACAAGTGGGCAGAAAACAACAGAATGCAGTTCAACAAGGAGAAATGCAAAGTGCTGCATCTAGGGAGGAAAATGTCCAGCACACCTACAGCCTAGGAAATGACCTGCTGGGTGGCACGGAAGTGGAAAGGGATCTTGGAGTCCTAGTGGACTCCAAGATGAACATGAGTCGGCAGTGTGACGAAACCATCA
>NW_017728886.1:176478413-176510146 GCF_001723895.1 Crocodylus porosus | reverse complement strand
GAGTATCTAGCTGGGGTAATGTAGGCCCAGCATTCTTTCCTGCTTATGCAGGGGGTCGGACTCGATGATCTGTTGAGGTCCCTTCCGACCCTAGCATCTATGAATCTATGAATCAGGAAGAAAACTTTGATAATGGGCTTTTCTGTGTCATAGGCAAAGATACAATATAATCTAATCACTAGGATTTAACATTTCAACTGGAAATAAGGCACAATTTTTAACAGTGAGGATAATTAACAATTGGACTATTTTAAGGATTATGGCTGATTCTTTATCACTGAAAATTGTAAAGTCAGGATAGGATGTTTTCATAAAAGATATGCTCTAGTTCAAGTGGGAATTAATTATGTACATCCCACGGTGTATGTTATACAGGAGGCCTGAGTAGCTCATTGCAATGTTTTATCACTTATGAATCAATTAACTCTTCCCCTTTCCTTTTACTCTGATCTCACAGAAACTATTTCCCTTTATCTTCTTCCCATGAACCCTTTGCTATAGCTCCAAATCCCCTTTTCCTACTCCTTGTCACTACTGGGCCCCCTAATTTCCACTTCTTTTCCTGCACCAACCCAACTCTCACAATCTCTGACCTGTTCCAAAATATTCCCTCTCACTGTTCTTTAACACTGACCTACTGATCTGCTTTTCACCAAAAAATTATGAGAATCTGAAAAAGTTATGAGCAGCTCATGTTAGTGTGCCTGTGTATCAAAAACCCCTTGATCAAATTACCTAGATCAAATAACCTGGCTTTCCTTTGATTAAATTCAGCCATAGATATCAGGAAAAATTATGATGTTAGAAGGCACTGTAGCAGCTTAGGTTTAATGACCACATGAAAACTTGACCCAAGTAATTATAATCTTTCTAGAAGTCCTCTTGTTGGAATAGAGCCTCATTTTTGCTTCATGCACACAAGTCAGTTGTTTTGGCTTGTATCAGCTAGGGTTTATGGGCAGCATTTGTTGCTTCTCTGAGGTAGTTTTTGTGGTTGAGCTTTTAGGACTGCCCTGCCTGAGGCTAGACCAGGAGCTGCTGAAGTAGTCTGAGTGAGAGTGAAGGTAGAGAATGGGCAAGGTTTGGGGCTGTGCTTTGGGTCAGGGTTGATTTGGCTTTCCAAGCTAACTACCTGTGCAAGCTAATGGTATGCAGGGTGGATCCTGTGTTTCCTTTAGCTAGGATTGGTTGGGGGTGTAAAGGCTTCCTGACGTAGGGTTAGGTTTGCGGTTGGTATCTTCTTGTCACAGAAGGGTTTTGGCAGTTATAGTTTAGAGATGGGGATCTCCTGGCTATGTATAGTGTTAGGGGCTTATCAAGTTTTTTTGTGATCAGGCTTCTTGGAATTTCCTGTGTGGGGTTAGGTTAGGGGCAGTTGGAGCAGCCTGCATTAGGATTAGGGTTTAATATTAGAGTTAAGGTTACCTGTGTGGTGGCTTGAGGAGGTGCTCTTCGCTCAGCAGTTTCAAGATGGAGAGAAGTATTGCATGAGAGTTGTTAGGTCTATGGGGTGGAGGTCTATGAATATGTGATATAGTCATCTTCACCACACACTGAGAAAATATAAATGTGCATATTAATGTGCAGCTATAAACTCTGGCGCATGTTGCACCAGAGTTTTTTGCTCCCAGGTGCCGTGTTTACACGTGTGCCCAGGACCACAGCATGTTGAGCCAGGTCAGAGCAGCCCTGACCTAGCACAATCTGCTGTGGAGGGTTTGGCTGGGGCACAAGGGTGCTTGTGGAGCTAGCCAGCAGGCAGCCCCTGCACTGAAGCACCCTCATGCCCCAGCCACCTGGGTTAGCATCTGCACATGTGTTGCTGCACACAGAAAAACTCTAAAGCAGGTTAGTATTTGTATTTACAAGTATTAGCCTGTTGCAGAGTTTATTATTCTCCTGTGGCCTAAAATAGAGCCACATATATAGAAAACAAGGCTAGGGACAAACATTCAAAACTCTGAGCCTGAACTGATTCAACCGTTGTAGGTTAGTCTAACCTGTCTAGGCTGAACTGGTTTGTAATTGGACTGAGGAAATTCAGGCACAAGCCTGCAGTGGCTCAGGCCAGAAGCCAGGGGTCACTAGAGCAGCCCTCCCTTCCCTTCCATAACACTAAGCTGAGGGGAGGTGTGACCAGGTCCCAGCAGGGCCTCTGATTAGGGAGGTCTGCTTGCACCATCCCAGGCTTTTCTCTGCTGGCTGCTTAAGAAGCAGGAGTATTGTCAGCCCCCAGCCCCCTCCTAGCACTCTGAGGCAAGGTTGTGGGGGTGTGCAGTGCATGCATCTGTTGATGATGCAGAGCTTTTCAGTCTCCCTGTCCCTGCTTCTTTATACTGTCTGCATCTGGCAGGGGAAAAAGCTTCCCATCCCTCCCATCTCCCATAGTACAGGCCCCAGCCCCATGGACCCTAGGCATGTGGTTTGCAAGGGATCTGGGATAGACATTGGGTAAACCGGTTTGAGCCAAATTAGTTAATCTGGATACTACATTCAGCCAGGATTATCTCAAACAGGTTTCAGCCATTTTCAGACTGATTTATGTGCACTGAACATCTGTTCTGTTACAAGTTTAAACTAGTTTCTGATCACTTAATCCAGTTTGTGTGTAATGTCTCTAGCCTAAGATGTTTATCACAGAGCTAATTAGGCAATCTCATGTAGATGCTCCCACTTTAACCAATACTTACAAAGATTAGGGCAGAACACACTTTCATGTTGGGTAAAGACAAAGGGACAAATTATGAAAACATTTTTAGAAGATAAAATTATTTTACCTGGTAAATCATGAAATTGTTGTATTGTACAAAAGAGTGACACAGTGGAGAAAGATTTTTTTGCTTTTATACTTAAACAATTTCATTGGTATCATTGTGTCAATTAGAAGCATGGAAAATGCATATCTAATCAGCATAGCTAGGCTATTTAAACTTTTTTTCTAGAGGCAGACTCTTTAATAGCATAGTTTATTTCATTCAGGAAACTGGTTTAAACCATACTGATAAAGGAAATCTTTGATGAATTAAACAGTCTGTATTGGATGGAGTTTGTTAGTACCTGTATCAGGAGAAGGCCTTTGTGTATTCAGAGAGACCATGGGACAAGAATGTGTCATTTTAGTTTTGATAGAATTGGGGATAACGTTGATGGCACAATGTTTGCTGGCATGGCAAAAAATGCTGAGCCAAGACCTATAAAATGTCAAGGAGTTTTCATTATAAAGGTTTTTATTATGAAATATCAAAGCAAATATCTAAGCATGGGACGGTTCAAAGCTGCCTGATGTACATATTGATGGATTCTTGGCTGTGTTTTGTTCAGTAAATGAGAATACTGGCTGAATCAGTTTTGGTTACATGTCTAAATGCAAGAGCTACCCACGCAAAACCTGTGCTGGAACTTTCCAAACTGACATGGTCGCTAGAAGTGAGAAGATGTATTTCAAAATAAGGAGTCAGGACATCTGTTTCATATTTAATGCTTTTTTGGTTGGGGGGAGGTGGGGAAGAAGGTGCATATGGCAGAGGGGAAAATAATGATTGATTTTGTTCCAAATTCTATTTTATTATAAAGATATAATATGATAGCATTCATGGTGACAAAAGCACAGATACTAAAACATTCACCATTCTTATCTATAGGAGAAAACATCCCAAAACTTCCAAGTTCCTTGGTCTGATTTTGAAAACAAATTAGATACCAGGGAGAAGACATAGATATCGCCGAATATGGCTACCAGAATTACTTTGAATATTGTAGTGATGGGGATGAGTACCAGTCTAACTGTTGACTAGATTGTTTAAATGTGTATGGGCTCCCAAACATAGGAAAGTTCAGATGTATTTGTAAATTTCAACTTCTATTTCACCTGTTCCTACCTAACTTGGGGAACAACCTAAAATGCAGTGGCATTCTCTGAAATCTTGAAAGGTAGCTCTTCTTGTAACAAAATTACAATGCCTGTTAATCAACATTTCAGACACTGTATTGACATTCTAGTAATTATTATCTTTCAGAGTATTTTTAGGAAAGACTTAAAAGTACATAGCAGAATATAAGGATGGAAATATTTTAGAAAACCAATTTTCAGCAGCTAGTACTAGGACTATAGGCAAAACTTTGTGTAGATAGTGGCCATCATGATTTTATGTACATTATTAGAAACTGAGTGCCAGATTGGCCTCTTCAGTACATATTTGTGGGTACCTTTGTGCCCTTATTTGGAAAATCTGTTCCTAAGACCCTGATTCTGTAAGATGCTGATGACACTCATCGCTCATTTCATTCCACAGTAGTTGAGGATTTTCAATTGATTATGGGCCTTGTGAGTCTCTCTTTACCATGTGTAGAGAAATTTAAATTTTATCATAATTTAAATAACACTAGTCGATGATATGATAGTAATCAAGCAGAGATACAGATAAAGTTATAACAATTAAAGATTATGCTTTCCATTGCTTTTCACTGGTGAAATTCCATCACTCCAACACTTCCACATCAATGGAAGTGCCTCAAGCTAGATTTTTCAGAAATTGTAGCAAGTGTTTCAACCCTCCCTCAGATTAAGAGTAAGGCAAAATACACTCACTGAGAAACAATAACATCTTCAAGCATTGGAGCAGGATTGATGTCAGGGGTGTGCCTTCAGTCATTTCCATGAGAAATGGTGTTTGGATAGTATACAATAAATATATCATGGGAGGCACGCATCAAATAACCATAAAATATTTAATAGCTGTCATTTGGCAAGCACTATCTAATTTGTTCAATAAATAAGCACGGGAATAAAGGGAAAACACAGTATGGGATAAATGTAATTAAAGACTGTTGTAATTTGGTATTCAGAACAACTACAAATTGATCTGGTATCTCCTACTCTTGGGGTACTTTTCTTTGCCACTTTAAGTTTTTTTTAATATAGGTTTTCAATTCAAAAGTCTCTCTCTGTATGTAGGGGTTAGCTTTTTTTTTTTCTATCCCAAAGCAAATAAAAAACAGAAGAGCACAAGTTTGTGGAAATCTCTCCTTTTAAATTCTAATAAAAAAAATTGCTTTTTATTTTACAATGTTCCATGCCTAAATAATGCTAGAAAAGATGGTTATGTTTCACAGAAAATGTAATGAAAGAAAGAAAGAAAATCGAATTTCATCCATTGAAAGAAAAATCATGCATGAATCCTACTAGTGAACCTATGATCCCAATTAAATATTCTATTTTGGCATCTTGAAAGTTTTTTATAACTAGCTTCTGTCAAAACCATTTTCCCCATGAGCTTCAATTTAGGTAGCTTCAATCTAGGTAATTCTATGAAGATTATTCATTATAGTTGTACAAGCAACTGTTGCGCAACTTTACATTTTCAACTATCTGTTGAGCAAATTTTCACTTTTTCTTGAGTGTCTCCAGTAATAGTGGGCTCATACATTACTCAGGTGAATTTATTTCAAGTCAAACATCAATAACCAGCACAAGAAAAAAAAAAGGTTTATTAAATATTATTGAAATTAAATTGAGATTGTCAGTGCTCTTTTTCTCATAATTTTTGCAATGAAATATACGTGATTTGGAATTTTTTGTTTGTCTCTGATTTTAACATGTTTTTAGGCTTTTACTATCCTGACATGAAGAACCCTAAAGGCACACTTAGATTAGCAATAAAATGTATGAACATTAATACTGCCATTTACTGAATCAGACCATAGGTCCATCTTGCCCAGTATTTTGAGTCACACAGTGACAGAGTATAGATGCTGAAAGGAAAAGTGAATGGTAAGAGCAGGGCCTTTTCCACTGTTTCTCTCTCATTTGCTATTTTCAGTATTTAGGGTAGGGACAGAAATGATATATAAATGGTATAAGTGATCAGAAACCAGTTCAAATCTGTAACACAACAGAAGTTTAGTGCATATAAATGCTTTCAAAGTAGCCAAAACTGATTTCAGATAAACCTGGATGGATGTAGTTTCATAGTAGGTAGGTCAGAAGGGACCTGAGCAGATCATCAAGTCTGACCCCCTGCCCTGGGCAGGAAAGAATGCTGGGGTCAAATGACCCCAGCTAGGTGATTGTCTAGCCTGTTTTTGAAGACCCCAGGATAGGAGCAAGCACCACTTCCCTTGGAAGCTGGTTCCAGATCCTAGCCGCCCAGACTGTGAAGTAGTGCCTCCTGATATCTAGCCTGAATCTACTCTCGAGCAACTTATGGCCGTTGTTCCTTGTTACTCCTGGTAGTGCTTGAGGGAACAGGGACTCCCCCAATGCCTGCTGGTCCCCCTTGGCTAGTTTGTAGACAGTCACCAGATCCCCTCTCAGCCTTCTCTTGTGGAGGCTGAACAAGTTCAGGTCCCGTAGCCTCTGCTCCTAGGGCCTGCCCTGCTGCCCCCCTGATCATGCCAGTGGCCCTCTTCTGGACCCTCTCCATGTTGTCCACATCCCTCTTGAAGTGGGGTGCCCAGAACTGGATGCAGTACTTGAACTGTAGCCTGACTAGTGTCATATAGAGGGGGAGGATCACCTCCTTGGACCTGCTCATGATGCATCTGTGGATGCATGACAGGGTGCAGTTAGCCTTCCTGACCACGTCCCCACATTGGAGGCCCATGTTCATTTTGGAATCAATAATGACACCAAGATCCTTTTCTGCCTTTGTGCTGACTAGAAGGGAGTTCCCCAGCCTGTAAGTATACTGCTGGTTCTTCCTCCCTAGGTGTAGTACCTTGCACTTGTCAGTATTGAATCCCATCTTGTTCTCATCCACCCACCCCTGTAACCTGTCTAGATCTAGTTGCAGCCTGTCCATCTCCTCTAGCGTGCCCACTTCTCCCCACATGTAGTATCCGACTTAACTGATTTAGGTTAAATCAGTTTATTGAACTTCTGTCCCTGATCCCCTCCAGATTCAAGTTACTTCACAGTCCCCTAGCATCCCAGGATGCTTTGTACCTCCCCCACAAACCCAGGTGGGCTAGCTTTGGCCCAAGTTGTTTGCTATAGCTGAGCAGGGAAGTGTGCTCTAGCACCCTCCAGCTTCTGGACTATACTTAGCCATAAAGTCCAGGAAGTTCTGATTCAGAGACTGTACCTCTAACTTCCATGCTCAATAGCTATGGATACCTCTTTCCTCCAAGAATATGTCTGATCCTTTTTTGAAACTGGTTAAACTAATAGTTTCCACAACATCCTGTGGCAAGGAGTTCCACAATTTATTTACACATTGGCTGTGTCTACGTGAGATGTTGACTGCACAGTAGCCCATGAGGACTGTGTAGTACCACTGCACGGCAGAAAGCATGATGCAACACTACTGTGCAGTATCTTGGGCTACTGTGCGGTCAGCATCACAAAAATACTATTCGGTGGTGCTACTGAGCAGTAACTCCGGTTACTGCAAGGTCATTTAGTACTTGTTTGTACACGTACTAAATGACTGCACAGTTATGACTGCACAGTTAGTATCTGGTGTAGACACAGCCACTTTGGTAAGAGAGAAATTTCTTTTGTTCGTTTTAAACCTACTACCAATTAGTTTCATTTTATGATCCCTAGTTTTTTATTAGACCCCCAGACTAGCAGGAGAATGGCAGTTAAAAAAAAGTTAGCTTTTAAATTACTGTAATGCTTGTGCAAATTGCCAGGATGTTTAGTGTGTTTTGTGTTTGACAAAAAAAAATCAGCTTCCCAACAGTTATGTCTATGATTTACTCCCATTCTTTTAACACACTTCTGTTCCTCTGAGACTACTTCTAAAAAGCAGAGTGGTTCTCTTTTTGTCATCTCATTTTTGTCCTGTCTACTGGGACTCAATGTATGTGTTAACTGCCAGTGTCAGTTTTGATGGTCAATTCTGTAATACCTGTAATGTCAAATTCTTTGTTATAAACGTGACACAGATCAACTCATTTCATGAGCTACTAAACATACTGTTAGTAACTAGGTAGAATCTGTACTTAAAGAGGCCTAGTCCATTATTAAATCCTCTGAAAAATCCCAGTCTCAAAATCTGGTGTGTTTGACAAGAGTTTAAAACTTAATGACGAAATTGTGGAATTATCACCATTTTCCTTGACAACATTATGTTACTTATTTTCTGGCATCCTGGAATTGATTTCTGGTGGGAAGAGGAAGCAAAACTGAGGGAACTTGTTCAATTTCTTCCTTCTTTGAAGACTACTGTACTTGGAAAGAATTAAAACGAGGCAAACCTTAATATCCATTGAGACTAGACTGTTTCTCTTGTCATTCTGTCTCTCACTGAAGGAGCTTTACTTGGGAGAAGTCATTAAGAGGTCAGGAGATTTCATATGGCTTCTTCAAATCTGTATTACATCTTGCAAAAAGCTTTCAATAATTCGGGATTACTGCAGTGAAAATCCTCCAGCAGTTACCTGTCCATCGTGAGAAACTTTCCTATAAAGTTTTAAGGCTATATTTTATAAATGTACAGTAGGTGAGAAATTCAAGAATACTTTTAATAGAAGCCTTTCAACAACAAATGTCAAAATTCCACTTCCAGTATTAATAGTTTATGGAGGGTTTTGTATTTTAATATTACTTTTATTTAGTTTTGGTCTGCCACATGACTTTCTTAACTCCTACACATATGCAAATCTTAGCCATGGGATGCAAAATATAGCTGTCATCCGTATATTATGCATTGTTCCTGATCTACTTCTGTGTTAAATGCATTAGCTAAACAATAGGACAAGCTTTAGCACAATGGTGTTAATCAAGTTATAATTTCCATGTACAAAATGAAATCTGACATTATATAATGATATTTGATTTGAAATGTTTCTAACTCTGTGTTACATTGTATTGTTGTAACACTTAAAAAACCCCTAAATAAAAGCAAAAAGGACATATATTGGAAATGCTCCATGAGAAAGAGAAGGTGCAAAATTTTCAAAGGACCAAAACAAGGGCTATTCAAACTCCCAGATAAAGATTCAGTGGAATTTAAGCAACATATACGCCTTGTGCACTGAGCTAAATTTCATCCACAGGAAACCATAGGCTCTCTTTCTGTCACTTCACAATAAATGAGGAGGGGTGGCATTAAAAGGATGGATATTTCTTACCGTGACAGATTTTTATAAATGGCAGCCACTTTATCATATCCAATAGTCAAGAATCATCAACAGTACTTATTACTGGTTAGACTCAGCCCAGAAAAAAGAGTTTAGTGAAAGAGGAAGGGAACACAGCTAAAACATCTTAGAAAGTTTTTAACTGTTTGTATAAATCATTCAGAGCTTTTATAATATCTTCAAATTTTTCTTTACATAGCAACCATAATGGGTTTATTTTTAGTGTGTGAAAAAATATTTTCATAGGTTTTTAAAAGAACTGGGGGAAGAAAATACAAAAGTTGCACAAAAATAAAGATGAAAAAGGCAAAGAAGAACTTCAAGTTCAGGGGGATAACTAATGGGAGCCCTGCATTACTGTATCGTTATTATCCCTTTTTTTTTTTAGATAGTGATGCCCAGTTTGTCTGTTTCTGTATTGTGATTAACTTTTCCAGAAGGTTTTTCTTTCTTTGTTTCATTTTTTTAGGAGGATTATTCTCTTTGAATTTTCATTAAGACCATATTCTGCATTCAGTCTTCACTGACAATACCTAGGAGCGTTAATGGAACAAAGGCAGAACTCACCAACATACCAGTGGGGTATAACAGAATGGTCCCTTTGTACACAAATAACTTTGTGAATAAAATGATAGATAGATAGATAGATAGATAGGTATTTCCCAACTAATTTAGTACAAATATTAAAAAATGACCTAATCCTGACATAGGGCATGGTATTGGGATAGTGTTACATAGAAGGTAGTTTGATAATTAGTAATTTCACAGGACCCATGAAAGAAGCAAGTGTTAAAATGTAATAATTGAAATCCCTGAGAACTCAGGTGACTTGCGTGGTTACATAACTTTAATACATAAAGACAAATCTATTATTTTCAAAGAAGTGAAAGATAATACTTGACACTCCTATTCCATCTGTCCTTCCAAACAAGGTGTATTTGTCTATTAACATACAGGTCATAAATCTCAAGTGGTTATTGCCTACTGTGAAGTTAAACATTCTTTGATGTGAAAGATTATGCAGGGTGGCAATTGGTTTGGTCTCTATTTTTATCTGGAACATGGATAGGCTTTTGAAAAGAAAACACCTAATGGGTATTTAATCTATGATAAACACTGTTCTTTGGAGATCAATATTAGTCTACTAGAAAAATTAACACTTCTGTATGCAATCACAATCCAAGCTCCCTTCATCCAACTCCCTCCATCCAAGCTCACTCCAGTCTTTATCAGCTAGATTTGTCAGGCTGTTCTTTAACTGTTGGAATAGTTTATGGCCGTGGGAACATAAGTGCATATTTGAAGTTTCAGTGCCTTTTCTGATAAGTTTGCACACAGTTAACATCCTGTAAAATCTTCACATTTAATGGCACCTTACTTAAATCAGGGCAGAATGTAGTTACTTAATCTGAAACAGTTTGGTATCTTGGAGAGAATTTGGGAAATTAAAACTCTATGTGTTAAAACTCTATGCCCCACCCAGGGCAATTTGCTACATACCAGAGCATGCATGCAGAGTCATTCCCCAGGGACAACTAGCAACGGCACAATAATGTGCTAGGAGTGTATGAAGTGGACCCTATTTGATTTGGATTCAGATTCGGCTTGAATCAGGGACAGTGATTTGATCTCTTGATTTGGATCACTGTCCCCGATTTGATTAGGCCACATCCAAATCTGAAGATTTGATGCTGATTCAGAGAATTAGCTATTCAAACATAAACACAGCTTTAAACGTTTATTCTACATATCTCAAGGTACCAGTACAGCTTGTGAATGCTGAAGTGTTGGGGTAGATGAAGTGTCCCATAGGAGTGCAGGGGGTGGGGCCCACATGCTTGGTGGCAAACCCAGAAGTGGACTAGAAGTGCTTCCGGTCCTCTTCCAGGTCCATGAGGGAGCAAGCTGGGGGCCTCCTTTCCCCCCCAACTCAGTGATTGACTCCAGGTGCCCCCCCCAGACCCAGGAGGCACCAGTCACCCAGCTGGGGAGGGGGGTTTAGGGGGGCCCCCCTGCACTCTCCCCAGCAGACCTGGAAGTGGACCGGAAGTGCTTTTGGTCCATTTCTGGATTCAGAGATTTGGCCACTGAATTGGGCTGAATCAAATCAGCCCTACTATGTGCTATTGCTATTTATCTCCAGGGAAATTATATGAAATTAAATGAGTGTGCACACTATGAGTCACTGCTTTGGTCTGTGTCTCACTCTCCACATCTGCAAGATGGCACAACATGCTTTGAAGCTTAATTCATTAATGGGAAAAATGATTTGAGGCCTTTGGATAGAAATATTATCAACTGCCCAGTACTAACCCATTTCTAAATCTTGCAAAGGGCTAGTTCTCTTCGTGCTCATCAAAACAAAGTATTTCATAAATATCATTAAAACCTAATGGTTCTACTGTAGATGGGATTGGCATGTTGCAATAAGCAGTACTGGCACTTACAATTCAAGACTTACAAGCAGAGCAGTATGAAATGGAGTTCCACAATGGTATTTTACTTCCTCCTATAAACAGTTTTGATTGTGAACAGAACTGGATCCCAAATATTTAAGTCTTTTTTATGCTTTACTTTAAAAATGTTTAAGAGAGTAAGCAGAATGCTAAAAATTCAGTGAAAAGAGCAATCACAACTCATCGATATGCCTCTGGCCAAATTACACCTGTAGAACCTCAAGTCAAGTCCATGGGGTAATATGAATATAACTAAGACTAGTTTGGTCATTCATTTTTAAATATCAAAAGTCTAAGAAACATATATTTCATAAAGTATTTAGCAACTGAACAGCCTCTCTTGTGACTAAAGAATTTCTTTTTTTTGTCTTCGTTGTCTGACATTTTCATGGACAAACATTTCAGTCTTTGCTGAGAGAGAAAAAGTGGTTTCAGTTGGACAAAGAGTAATTGCAAGAATTTGTAATGAAAGGAAGAAGGATGCAATTTTGCTCTAGTAACACAAGTAAATTTGCTCATGCAGGTTGAGACACCATTAAACAAACATGAGAAAATGAATGTAATGGAAGAAATAGTTAAACACACCACAGGATGAATTTGACTTTTGGTTATATCTGATATAACTACATGAACTTTAGGGAGTAGAAGAGGTATTAGGAAGTATAGTTAAGCCAGTTCTATGCTGGTGTTGCTAGGGCTGCCATGAGTGGAGCAGGGTAGGAAACCGTTTTTCCATCTTGTGGAAGTTTTTAGGGATTTAAAAAAAATTCCAGGTCTGAATTAGAACCAAAACAAGATTAAGTTAACCCCCTTCCCTGCAGAAAAATATTAAATAGCTACCAAATAGTCTCATGCTTAGGTGAACTCTATGTTCTGCCTAATTTCAGCCATAGATTTGAACCTCAGACATCCCAGATAAATGTCCAATTACTAGGTTACTGGCAGGGTTTTACTTAAATTGTATTATAGGTGCCTCCCCTCCCCACCCCCGCAGTGGCTCCTTTAATGTTTTTCATTTTGCCTCTAGTCCCCACCAGTCCTGATTGGTGAAGGGGCCCTGCCAGCCAGGACTTTTGCCACTGATTGCTGGGAAAGCAAAAATGACAGCATATTTAATACTGCAGTTTTTGTTTCCGTGAAGATCAGCAGCAAACAGCCCAGCCAGCAGAGACCCTCCACCAATCAGGGGCAGGAGGGGAGCAAGTGGCAAGATGAAAAACATTAAAGGAGATGCTGTGGAGGGAATGTCTGGCATGTTTTATGGAGACCCTTAGCTATGTATTGGTTATTCTGAAGTAGGTCTCCTTGGGCACTTCTGCACATGCAAATAGTGCACAGGAATAAAGTCAAGAGCTTATTGCTCTGGAGTTTTTTGCTCCTGGGCACATTGTTTAAACATGGACCTGGAAGCAATGAACTCTGGAGCCATCAGCTTTGGAATTTATTCATGTGCAGCATGTGGAGATTGGTCAGAGCAGCCCCAGGTGGCCCCAGGGGTCAGCCTGCCAGCCTGAGGCTATTTAAACTGGGCCCAGTTTACTGAGGAGGGGCTAGCTGGGGCATAAGGGTTCTTCAGTGCAAGGCTAGCTGGCAGGCAGCTAGCCCCCATGTTGAAGAACCCTTATGCTCCAGTCAGCTAGGTAAGCATCTACACATGTGGTGCTGCAGAGTAAAAGAAAACTCTGCAGGAGGGTAGTGCTTGTATTTACTAATACTACCTTGCTGCAGAGTTTATTAGTTTTGTGCACCTCTAATACAGGCACACGTGTAGACACTGAGATATTTACTGCAGAGCTAATTAATCAGCTCCACAGTACATTTCTCATGTAGACATGACCCTGAAGTACCATTGTGGGACATATTTTACTTAATAAAAATAATTAAATATCTATTAGGACACAGCTTTACATTTTAGTCTCCCAGGTGCCAGGTAAATATACTAATTACCAGGCTACAAGGTCTTTCTTTGCTTCTGTCCCAATGAATATGTATTTATCTAAAAAGGGAAGGGCTGAGACTGGCTGTAACCTGGTGATTAAGTGGTTACTTAGGATGTGGTAAACTGATCTTGAAATCTCTGGTTTGAATCAGAGCAGGGGTGTGAATCTTGTTTTCCTACATTCCCCAGAGCACCCTACATTGTGGTATTAGCTCTTTTGGAGTGGCTTTTCCATCAGAAATTCATCCATGACAAAACTGGCTTACCCTTTTCCACAAGTTTTGGTTTTAATGAACTGCTGGAAAATGAAAATTCCCTATCTGCTTTCATCAGAAGTGTTCTCTGAGCTCAGTGGGCTTCTGTTCTGTGTCTAGGCTGTAAACAACACCTTACTGTGAGACAGCCTGGTACATTGGGCTAAGCTGATAATCAGACTCCTATATGTGTGCAGGATGTCTGCTCCTGTTCCAGTATCTGCTCCGATTAATCGGGTTTGCTGGAGCATTCTAATTAGCATGCTCCAGCCGTCTCAGCATCAAATGTATTCAGTGTCCCCACATTTCAAAATGGCAGTGGGGGCCCCTTAACTAAAGCATATCGAACAAGTTTTAATTAAAGCACCCCACCAACATTTTGAAGCATGGAACACTAAATACACGAGACAGTATGTGCATTTTAACTAGAGCAGGTCCTGAAAGCTCCTACTATATTCTAACCCTGACTCTGACAAAGAATTTTGGCTTGGCTTTAATCAAATCACTGTATGAAGCCTATAATTAAGTAGTTATTGGTAAAATTGACTTTTTGTCCTTGTTTTTGCATTGTGTAAAATGAGCAAGGAGTCCCCTGTGGTTCAGTGGTAGAATCCTTGTCTATCACACAGGAGACCTGGGTTTGATTCCCAGACACTTATACAACTACAGCCATGGAGGCAGCAAAGTCTGGACTCAGTCTGGTCTATGGATTCTGTCTCAGTGGCCTAAAGGGAAGACGGATGACTGGTGCCTCTTGAGCCTAGTGGCCAGCCATTGACTGAGGCAGGGTCTCCCTGTGGCCAATCCTGCCAATTGTGGGGGGAGGGTTCCCCTCACAGCTGATCCTGCTGACCCACAAGTGGCAGCAGCATGCCACTGACACTTCTGGGTGAGCACTCACTCCCTGCCTGGTGCTCTTAGGGGGTGGGCACTCCAGTGCTCTTGCCTGTCCCTCCACCTGGGAACAGTACTGTCAGGGGGTGCACATGCACTCTCTTGCACCCTCTATGCATCACCACTGATGGAAGGTCTGGGCAGCCTCCGCTCCTCCAAAAGTTCCTGCCCAGGCATATGCATTGAAGGTCTGGGTGGCCCTCGTGCATACACCATGATCCAGGAGGATCAACGGTTGCCACCACCAGAATGAGCAAAGATCCTGACATACTTTATGAGTTCTGTAAATGTTTCATTAGAGAATGTATGAACGGAACTAGATGAGTAACAATATTAGCATATAACCTTTCAAGAATCAAAGTCCTGGCCATATGAAATCCCAAATTATTTACAGAAGCATCCTGTAATATTAAAAAAAAAAAAGTAAAATGGCCACTTTGTAGATTTCTGAGATATTTATTCAGATTATCTTCTTTGTTCAAAAGATCCTCGCAAATTTGACCCAAATTATGAATACTTTCCTGTCAAATGGAATTGTACTTTCTTGGCAAATAAACTATTTGCTAAAAATAATTTATCCAGTCCTTGGTGACAAATGTGGGAAAATTACAAATGTACCCAGCTTCTTTCATTAAAACAAAACAAAATAGAAGAAAAACAACTTTTACTTCTGAGGGCCCAAAGTCCTAATTAGTCTACTTACCAATCAATAATTAATCAAAAAGGAGAGGAAAAACAAACAGAAAAACAAACAAAATCCCCATCATGCGTGTAGCTTTGGGTGTGAAGTCCTTGTTCATTTCTGTGTAACAGAATTAGGTCTTAGTTTCTCAACAGCTTTATTTTTGATCAATATTTGGAGTTTAATTCCTTTAAACAGCTCCCACTCAAGCATACTGGAGTGTTGCCATATTTGAAAAGAGAGGTCTCCTTCTCATCTTCTTTCTGTGTCACAAAAAGATCTACCAGAATGGAATTTTAAAAGATTAAAGACTTAAAGTTAAAAAAAAAAAATTACAAAGACAAATAAGGGGAAGCAGACTAGCAGTAGACCAATGGAACTCAAAGAACAATGAAACCATCTGTTTACAGTTGGTATTTCTTATTTAAAATACAACATCTGACAAATCCACATGAAAAGAAAATCACGTGTTTTCTAAGTTTGTTCCCCAAACACAAACAATACACTAATTTTTATTTGCCTCACTTTCAAGAACAAGCTAAACAATTTAGCATTTCATGGTCTGACAGGAGTTACACACAACAGCATTGTATGAATGAGAGCCTTTAGTTAAAAATGAAGGAAATCAAAGATGAAAACATTTATAGAAACTCAGTCTTAGCTCAGTGCCAGCGTACGTGTGGAGAGACATGTACTATCTTGAAAGCCAAGTTAATAAAACAGCACTGGCATGACTATTAGTGCTGGAAAAAAAAATCATACAAAATATTTAAGTTACAGTACCAACAACTAAACTTTATTCTTTTTGGCATTTTTTAACCTATCTAAAAATACTGAGACAAGTTTATTTCTTTGAAGCAGGCTAGGTATGTGCATGTGTAAGAATTAAGCTGCTACTTATGGATTTTATAAAGAGGGATGCAGAAGAAGCAACGGCACTGCAGGGGTGGATGCACCCCTGCTCCCAGCTTCCCTCCCCTGCCACCAGGATGTGCTAACCATACCACAAGAGCAACATCTGAGGACTTTTATGTCCCCAAATCAGGTAAGAGTCCTTCTGCCACTTCCCCTCCCTGCTCAGCAGCATATTTCCTCTATTTCTTCCCATTCTTCTCCTCCCCACACTGCTGCCACTACTTTCAGCTGTCCCAGGGTGGGGAGAACTGTAAAGTCACTTCTGCCCTGCCCGAGGCAGGCGGCAAAGGGACATGGGCTCAGCCAGTCGGAGTGGCAGCAATGGTAGGTTTTCTGCTCCCCACCCCTGGTGCTGGGCTGATTGGAAGTATCTGGTAGGACTGGGCAGGGAGAAGGAGGCTACTCATTATTACTACTACTACTGCTGCTGCTGCCACAGAACTTGGCTTAACTTGGCTTCCCAGGCAACCCAGTTCAGTGTGCTGGTGTTCCTGTAGTGTAGTCTGAAAGTGGTGTGTGACCACGTCATTGCATCCCTCTGGATCCACCACTGTTTGTACTCATTGATTCTATGTTTAACATGTTCCCAGCATAAGTCTGAATAACCAATAGCTTATTCTAACTTATCCTCTAGTCTATGGCAACCATCTCAGAAGGGTCATTCACCAGCTGGGGATATGCACAGCATATGCCTCTCAGACCTTCTCAATATATCTTGCAAAATATCCCTGCAGTGGTATTGCAGAGCTTGGTGGATTTCACTTCCTCAGTGGTCCTCCACTACATCTCTGTGGACTGTTAGTACTCATGCTTTATGCTGATTAAGCAGGTGACATACCAGTTCTATAATTTAGAGATGTGTGTGCACATTAATGCTTGATATATGTAGCAAGCACTGTTGTTTTCACATTAGTTGTACCCACCTATATCAACTGTATGTGCTTAACACATACTTCAAAATGAGCTGCAGTTGTGTTAAAACATCTTGATATCATCTGCCTCTACATCAGATGGAGTACTGAACTGTAAGCAATGATTTGGATGTTCATGTTGCCATGACGGTAAAAATTCCCACTTCTTTCTGTAGCTAGCTTGAAAAATGAGTCCTGTTCCATCAGACCTGAACCAGGTTAGTGCATGTATTTTCTACTTCGAATCTTTATATTGCAGTACATTATATATGCAGAAGAGTCAGTCATACAGTAGAGAAATGTTCAGTTTTGTTCAATATACAGTAATCACTAGTGAAATGTCATTATGAGTTCAGTCGTTGTGTTGACTTTCCATTGAAAACCAAATACACAGTATATGGCGTCTGTTTTGCTGTTCAAACCCCATGATATTGCTTCCTCTTCCCATTACAGCCATTTTCTGCTGGAATAGTGAATCTGATCACCTAAAGAGGGAAGTTTAGGTGTACAGGAGAGAATTGTCTTTAAGTTTCATAATTCTTTTCCCCAAAGTAAAGAATGACCATGGAGCTAAACATAACAGAATATCTTCATTGACATTAAGGGATGTTGGATCAATACCCCACTAACTTCAGTAGGCTTTGAATAGGTCCTAAATAGCAATCTGACTTATCTTTCTCTTCAATTATTTCTTTACGCACACAAAAAACACTCCCTCACAATCACAAATCCATATAAGTTAAACAAATAGAAAAGCCTCATAAAGTAATCAAGCTACTTCTTCTGTTGGCTGAAAGGGAAGAAAAAGAGGAGCGAGAGAGATTGTTATTTCTATTTTGCAGTGTCTGGAAAGTGCTCAGATACATCTGTATATACAGTAGTATATATAAAGATGGAAGAAATGTTTTCTCTGTAGTGACATTAGGCAGATGATAAACAGATAAGATTCTTTTTGTTTTATTTTTCTTGTCGGGTGCTTTCTCTAAGTCATCCCAATTTAACTTTTCTTATGGAAATAATTATTTCAGTTGTGGTTCTGTGACTTAGAATGATCAATTTGAAAAAATCTTCAATATACTTTGAGAAGTGTATATACAACTAGTTATGGTAACATTCATAAGTCAATAAAGTGAATATGAAATATTTTTGCAAAGAATTCAAAGTCTCAGTTCCTCATTGTTGGGGCATCTAAATACCCTAAATATATTTATTAGACAAATACAGGAGGTTGGCATCAGTAGAAATCAAAATCAGTACAGCATAGCTAGAAGAACAAGGAGTAAGACCATTCAAATATGAAGGGATCACAATATTAAATGCCTTTTGGCTGAGAAGTGAAATCTTGTAATCAATATGCTGTTTAACAGAAAGTGCAAATCCTTCAACACTGAGGAAATATGTTCTGAGGAAATTAGTTCAAGTGATAAACCCAGCTATTACATTATGAGATTGCTGGAGCCTGTACAATTGCCTTATCAGTGGAGGCTACAGAACAACAGTACATTAGTCTGATCTGCTCTACACAAGTAAAGATGTGCAAACCTTTGTTTAATTAAACTAGGAAATGGAACATTGGTTTAAACAGTGTAAAATCTTGGTCATTAAGAGGAACATTGTTCCTTTAAAGAAGGGGTTGGTATCCAATGATGTCTCTTGGTTTTATTTAGCTCAGGCAATGCTCAGTCTTTCTTTGCTTCTGCTATTTAATCTGTATTTATAGAACCCTATTCCAGAACTCCAATTTCTTGGTTGCCTTTAGGAGGTAGAAATATAAACAGAGAAAACAGGTAAGCAGCAGAGATAGGAACAATGCAGATAGAGGGAGAAAGAGAGTTTTATTATGCAAGTATCTCTATGCTGATAACTTTACAAAAAACAGCATCTCAATGGCTTGCAAATTACATCTTGCATCATCTTGTAGGTTTTAGGGGGAAAGGATGGTAGGAGGGTCAGGAAGGTAGAGGAAATATGTAAATTAGATCTGATTATATAATTATATTGTTATAACAGCAAAGCTCAATAAAGCCTACTCAGTACAACTGTGATCATTATCAAACAGATGATTGCCACACAGGGTGCCATGACTGCAGCTGTTGCTCTGCATATCTGTTTTCCAGATAGTGACACCTAGCTATGATTACAAACACCATAAAGTAGATTTGCTGCAAAAGAAAGGTCAGCTGAAAGAGCGCATGCTGATTGCTGACCTCAATGTTAGCATTCTTTTTGCCTTTGTCACAGCTTGCCCAAAGATATAAATGAATTGAATGGAATAAATGCTCCCTGCTCAATGCATTTCATACAACAACCACACAAAGACCCCACTTCTGGACCATTCTATTTTGATGATTCTATGATTAATAAAGAAATCAGAGTATACAGATTGAAAGAAAAAGTTCAGTTGAAAGAAGGCATACTCATCCCGAAAGTCAGAATGTGCCTCAATAACCATTGCTCCTACAGGCCCCGTTGGCTCAGCTCTGTGTATATGCACAGAAGAATACAGTCAAAAGGGACCAGGAGTAACACAGCCAAAAACCTGACTTACTAGGCTTATGAAAGAGGAGAGGATTTGAAAGCAGGCAGCTAGCCTACCTAAAAAACATGGACTGTCCCTTCAATTCCATCACAAAAGTGTGGCGGGACAGAAAGGATGTTAGGAAAGACCTAACTAGTCACACTAAGAAGATAACGGATTAGATGAATACACTTTTTTGTTGCTAAACTGCAGTGAAGATGAAGCACTAAACTCTGCCCTCATTTATACCTATAATCCAGGGCTGTGAGTCATGATGAAGAGGATTTCAGTCAATTAACTACCTCTGAGTGATCATCAGCCAGGGGAATGTTATAGAAATTCTGCTTTTGGTATGGCAACAAAATAAAAAACATAAATCCAGAAGATAGTAAAGTATATGAAGTGGCAGTTTAGGGCTTCATGTCTGTAACAGCCGAGAGAGAGAGAGAGAGAGAGAGAGTAAAGGAAAATATTCCAGAACAATATTAGTTCAACATTAATTTTCAAAAATATTACAAACTTTTGCTCCAGGTGATCAGGAGCTCATGCCTCATCACTTCCATCCAGTAAGTGGCTGCTGACAGAAAATAGTGCATTATATTTTGTTTTATCCTGTTAAGAAGTCAGTGAATAAATTTATAGGGGTGTAGGTTGTAGCCATGTTGGTCTAAGGTCATAGGCAGACCAGGTTCTTTGGGTGAATCTGATAACTTTTATTAGACGAACTTAAAAAGTTGGAAAAAATATTTTACCCCCAATTATTTAACTTGGTCTAATAAAAGATATCTGAGTCACCCAAAGAGCCTGGTCTGCCAGTGAATAAATGTGTTACTTAAGGATATCCAAGCCCGTTAAAGTCTTTACTCAAGACATAACAAGGGAAAATTTGAATGCCATAACAACATACTTCCAGAGGACCCTGAAAGTAATTCTATTGCATTAAAATTAGAAGTATAACCTTAAGCGGAATATATCCCCCCGTGAATAATATTGTTTTAACTCCTTTACTGAATTGCAAATGTATAACTAGGCATTATAATAAGTATTCTATTATGGTAGTGTTGATCCATTTTAAACAAGTTTTTGCAAGCTTTGAATGACACATCACAGATTACTAATGGTAGAAATGGGGTAAATATACAGTAATCACTAGTGAAACATGTCATTATGAGTTCAGTCTTTGTGTTGGCTTTCCCTTGAAAACCAACCGCACAATATATGGTGTCTGTTTTGCTGTTCAAACCCCATGATATTGCTTCCTCTTATTAAACCCATTAGAAGGACTACAAACCAGAAGAAAATTACTAAGCTGGAGAAAGAAGCTCTTGGGACCAGACCCCTTCTTGGCTGATTCAGTCTACAAGGGGCTCCGCCACAACAAAGGGGACTCCTGGGATGCTGTATTTTCCAAAAGCACTCTACCACATCCAAAAACACCAGTGGTATTCAAACTTCCTAAAGTCATGGAACCCTTTCATGTTACAGTACTTGTTTTGCTGTGAAATCCCTGGCCGTATCCTGAAGACTGATGTAGACCCGGGCAACCCCAGCCTGTCATACCACTTCCCATCCTGCTCCATCATTACTCTCAATTGCTTTGCAGAACCCAAGGGTGGAACCCAAAGGTGCCACAGAACTCCTCTACCACCTTGCTGGAGGGTATGATCACTACACAAGGCATGGCTGGAGCATTTATATACTCCAGCTATCAAAACTGCCCCTTTGGGTCCTGTACCTAAGGCAAAATATAGGCAGCCACAAATCTGCTCTATTATGCTGGGTTCTCAGACAGGTTTTTCCCCTTGTCCTTAATCAGTTGAATTGCATGTGTCCTGTCAAAATCTTACATTGATGAAGGTTAGGCCACGCCTTCACTAGAAAAGTTTATGGCTAGCATTCAAATTCTCTACCCATAATAATAAATTGCTTCAGAGGGGTGGCTCCCATGATTGAGATACATTGCAACTTTTCACTTAAAATTAGTTGAACCTTTTGCTGCTGGAGGTGATCCACATTACATTTAGTCATATATTATTTGTGGGAGTGGGGAAGCATGAGGGAGAATTAAGAAAGGGATTTTTGGAGTAAGAATAGAGAACTGATAAGAGAGAGATGGCAATTAAGGAGAGGAGGAGGTTATAGTTTGCTTTTCCATCTTCCTCTGGAAATAATGTGGAATGATAAAATGATTTAATTAAATTACATTTAAAAAGAACATAAATGGAAATTTTTTTTTTCTTAAAAGAAGGAGCATGAACTCTGTTTCAGGGCCCGGCACTTATACAATCATGAGAACCTTGGACTTGTTTACATTTTTAAACTGAGAGTTCCAACTGATTGATTTAGCAAATTGAAACATCCAGAGCAAATATCAGACTAAAAAAAGGGGCAGTGTACTCTTTTTCTACTTTTGAGATGAGGATTGACATTTTTAAATCAGGAAACAATCACATGGGTTGTAATTAAGTTAATTTCATAAGGAGACAGAAAGAAGATTGAACTACAGGAGTCATACATTTCTCAAAAAACATAATATAACTTGAAAGCCACCACCTCTGGAAAATGAAATATAGCGACAACCCATGAGAATCAGAACTCATTTGACAGAATACCCGACATTTTGAATGTGTTTTTAAAAATATCATCACCCAGTCTGTAAAGGCTTCATATTATAAAGACATTTTAGATTAAAGGTGTTACGTAACTGTAAAGCCAGATATAACTAGAACTGAGCAATCTGTACACTCTGATTTCTTTATTAATCAGAAATTATCAAAACAGCATTGCAAGAGTCTTTGGAAGGTAATTCAGGCACATCTTCCTGTCCCAAAGTAGAATCAACTTTACCTAAGCCATTAGTAACTGATGTTTATCTAATTAGTTTTTAAAAATATTTATGGGTGAAGATTCTACAGTCTCCTTAATCTGTTCCAATGCTTAACTATTGCTAGTTAGAACATTTGATTTCTAATATCTAACTTGAATCCCCCTATTCCAATTTAAGTCCATTATATCTTGCCCTATCCCCAGTGGAAACAAAGAACAGTTTATACCAATCCTCTTTGAAATACACTTGTGCATATTTGGAGATTATTATGTGTCCTCTCAGTTTTTTCCTTCTCCAAACTAATAGACCACATTCTTTCAGTTATTCTACAGGAGTCATGTTTGTTGCTATTTGGGACTCTTTCCAGTTGGTGTAGACCAGTCTTGAAGAATTTTGCTTCTTTTCCTCTTTGGAGACTGTTCATAGGCAAGTGCACATTTTCTTGATTTTTTTCCCCCCAGGATTATTCACGATCTTTGCAAAGAGCTGCTGAATTATAGCTTGTTCACAAACCATTTTATTTACAAATACTTGGTTTTCAAGATTCCAGCTGTTTAACTGATCACTTAGGATGGGTAGGTTTGCTGTATAAGTGAGATAAATCATGCTAGTTATTCCAGTCCTGTGTGAAAGGTGGTGTGCATGAGCGAGTAAAATACACTAGCATGAAGAGGGCTAGAGTAAGTTACATAAACTGTATAAATCCTAGCCCTTCTTTAAGGGCATGTAATACTTCAGAAGATTCAGAAGGGCTTGCATTCTTTTCATTCTTCATGGGATATGCATGTCCACATAGGTGGGTGTGCATGTGTGCTGGGGTGTGTGCATGCAGCAGTGAGTGGGGCTCCCCCAGAGGCACAAAGCTGTGTGTGTGGGGTTTGTGGTGGGGAGGGTGTGTGCAGATTTTGTGGGGGGAGGATGTTGTTGTGGGGTTTGTTGGGGAGGGTTTGTGGGTATGGTGGGGTGTGCATAGGTCCTCTTCCACATGTGCCTCCCATCAGCGAGTCAGCATTCACCCCAGCCCCACAAAAGCTCAGAGTCTGCACAACCTGCCGTGCCTCCCTGATACCACCACAGCTCCAGGTTCCTACAGGGCAGCCTGGTGTGGCATGGGCTTCAGAAGCCTGCAGCAGGAATAGCCTAGAAGTGGTGAGGGGAGGGGATGCTTTTCCTGTAGCACTGAGCAAAAGCTTCTGTCTGGCACCACCACTGCTGAGCCTGGATGGGTGAGTCTGGAGCAGGCATAGCATGTGTAGGGTCAGGGCTGTGCAACGCGGGTCTCCACTAGTACCACGGGGCTGGGGCCAGCAGCCAGAAGAAGCTGCTGCCACCTGGGCTGCCTAGAAAGGCAGTCCTGCTGAGGAGCTGTCCCAGCCCCTCTGTGTGCCCAGGGGGTAGCAGAACACACCACGGCTGGGCTGTGCCTGGGCTAGGCAGGACCAAGGGACCCGCCACAGGCCAAATGAAGACCTGCCATGAGCTGGAACTGGCCCACGGGCCATATTTTGCCCACCTCTGCCTTAGCCCCTTGGATCAGAAAGCTTATGACAGAAACAGAACACTAGGTGAGAAAGAAACCAAATCAAAACACAAATAGGACCCCTGTTAGTATAAAGTTATTTAAGATATTAAGGTCTTAATACCCAAAGTATTGTGAAGTCTGGGCTAGAAAGACTGCCTACGTACATTTCCAGTTAATACAAATTGCTGCATCTTTGATGTATCCTTGAAACAGTTGTGTTTTGAGCTGACGTTGGACTTCAAAAAGAAAGTTAATGTTCAATAGAAAATATTTATTCCTATTCAGAGTTGGTTTTGAAAGTGTAAATTTTGCTCTGAATATATTAAAAAAAATCCCTTAAGATACCATGTTAATAATGAGCATAGGTAAAACTCAGAGTTCTGAAACTTAGCTCAGATAAGCATCCCCAAGTTCAGTTGTTTAACTGAATCTTAGTCATACTCTTTGAACTTCTCAGGGTAATGGAACTGGACTGGAAGTTACAATACTGGACTTACAATACCCGAATGTTGTGAGACAATGTAATGATTGAGTTCTGCTTTGAAATACCCTGCACATTTGCAGCATTTCCTTTCCTGCAATTTTCATGGTTCCACTTCAGGTCCTGCGCAGTACCAGAAAGAGGTTTATAGTTTGTCTGAAACTCATCTTCCATCCTGTGGCAAAGTGGGGGTCCCTGACTAGCCACAGCGCTATTTTCCCAACCTGCCTCTGGGCACGCCGCCCACCTGGCTCTACTGCCACGCCTTGGTGGAACATAATTGAATGTTAATTAGGTGGGAGGCTGCTCATTTTGCACTCCGATATTAGTGGGGCTATTCATGGCTCCATTCCATCCCTACACCATGGTCCAAGCCTTGCAGATGGCATCTCAGGCAGTTGGCTCAACCTTCCCCTTCACCCATTAGCTGTGGCCCCAATCATGGGACCTTTGGTTTCTATAAGCCCTGGTTCCATCTCAGGCCAGTCAGGACCTGAGCTTCTTTACTCATCTTGTGCATCACTCACGGTGGGCACCTGGCCATTTTGACTCTTCAGGTCCTGGCCCCAGCACTGACCAGTTAAGTCCCTCAGTTGGGTTTATGCTTCCTGCCTGCACTTACGGATCAGGGTCCCCTATTCCCAGCTGAGGTGCTTCTAGAAGCATGCCTGGCCCTGCAGGGTCACTTGCCCAGCAGGCTCAGGTGCTTCCCGAAGCTTACCTGGACTACCCTGCTCTAATGGTACAAGTAGCCCACCCAAAGCTGGGGCTAAGGCACCCCTACTCACTTTTCCAAGGTGGTAATTGGCCTGGCATTTCCTGGGGGCTCCTGCACCACTGAGAGCCCCACCAGGCCAACCACTCCCAGCAGGGTGCAGTTTTAGGTCATGCCCAGGACCAGGAGCCTCCAAACTATCCCCTACAGCTCCTGCCCTTACCTCCAGGAAGTTGCATGCAGCCAGGCAATGGCACTGCCTAGCCTGCCAGCAGCAAACTGCTCTGTTTATATAGGCAGCCAGGGATCTAAAATGGCTGCCGCAATCAAGCATCTGCTGACTGCTTGGCTCTGCCCTTAAAGTGGCAGGCATCAACAGTTCCCTGCCATGCATCCCACTAAAATTTTTGTACATGTCTAATATTTTTTTCTCTAACTATTGCAGTTTGCTTCTTCTAATTCACCACCTAATCAAAAATGCTGCTGCAAATTGGATCATGGCTATTCCTTTCATTCAGTGGTTTCCTCTCACCTTCAATGAGTGAACATCTGTGCTGTTGGTTCTTCCTGCTTTCACTCGCTACCATGCATGATTTTTAGAAGCTATTGTCCTGATGATCTGTTTTTCCCCGCTTCTGCTGTCTTTACATTTGCCATGCTTCACTCTACATTTGGAACACCTCTCTCTTTCTTCTTTTTTTGTCTACATTTTTTTCAGCCCAGCTGAAAACAAATCTTATGTATATACTTTTTCTCAACAATCCTGCACTAAAAATCCAAAAATTAAAACTAAAAATTGTTATTTTTAAACCAAACAAACCTGTACTCCTTTGAAATGAGAGCTTCAAATTGTGCATAATTTGTCTGAACAATATTGTGTGTATTGCATTTACATGGTGAGTAGGGTCAGTGTTCAATATTCAAAATACTTTACATCTTGTAGTGCTTTCCATTCAAAGAACTCAAGGTGCATTGCAAATATTATGACACAGTTTTGCAGCCATTAATTTTGCATTAATGTGAAATGTTCACTAATGAGAGTAAGGTTTGCATAATTGTGTCCTTAATGAATTAAGTATCTCAGTGCATTTGTGAAGTACAGAAATATTACTGTCTCCGTTTTATAGATGAAGAGATGAAGGCATGTAAGTTACTCAAGGTCAAATTATTAGTCTGCATCAGAGATGGGAACACAGCCCAGAGCTCCCAGCTTCCTTCCCTTTAAACCTGGAATCTGATGTGACTTGAAACTGAGACCACCAGAGGTAATCCAATAGCAGATAAAGTAAAGATGACCACCTGGGATTTATTCATCTTATTAGCTATACTTGCTCTAAGCAGATTTAAAGAGCATTCAGGTCTGTAAGGACAAGAGGCTAGTTTAGAATGAGACCCAACTAATTTATTCATCTCACTTCTGAGTACTCACAAAGGTGTGCCTGGAAAGAGGAAGTGGGAACAATTTAACTTTAAGTATAAAGATAAGTTGTATCTTTATACTTCACCATTAAAATGACTACCTTTTAAAGTATGGCTGCATAGTTTGAAAGAAAATCAGCTTAGTAGATAATGCACACCTAAATCTTTGTGTTTGCTTGCCCAAAACAAAGTTAGCTGGAAAGGCACTATAGTTCAGTAAACTGGAAGCTGCATAGAAAGGTTCCTGACCATCCCAAAGGATGCTCCAGAGCAACAACAAAATTGAGGCTGGGAAACAATTTATTATATTTTTTTATTAAATTCTATTATATTTTCATGGTATGATTATCAGAACAAGATACTGTGAAATAAGATCAAGTGTCAGTTTACAATGGGTTAGCAATTCTTTAGTGATGGCTGATATGCATGCTGTAATTCTTTATTAAATAAGGATTTTACCCCAGTTTACTCTACAGCTTACCCCACAGCTATTGAGAGGCAAGCTACCTTACATTTACCATGGGGTAAAGGTATGTAAATGGACAGTTATATTGGAATAACTAAGGTGCTCTAAATTCACACCGTAGCTTACCTTGCAGTAGACCTGTGCATCTTCCACACTATTAAGCAAAAAACAAGGGCTGTTTAGTGCCCATCTATCACCTGCATGTGATGACCTTCTTGACTAGATGACCTTCTTGTAACTGCTGCCTAAACTGTAAACCTTCAACAGGGAATCCTTGGTGAGAATTTTTTAATAATAGGAAAGTCTGAGGAGTCAACATTATGTCCAAGGGAGAAACAGTTGGACCATGTGTTTCAGCTAACTGGGAAGAGAGTGATGCTAGATAAAGGATCTGCTGGCAGAGTGTGTGTCCAGAGTCCTCAAACCAGGGAAAGTGCCTGAACTCTTCTTCAGATTCCAAAGACTTATACCATGGAGGGACTAGCTGATTAGGACCCAACACAGCAACCTGAAATGGACACTCCATTTCATTTTTTCTTCTATTCTAGCTTTTTTCACATTTGTGCCAGCTTGTATTCTCTGCTTCCAATTCACCATTCTTAATTTTCCTGTAGTTTCCCTACTTCTCTTAACTGTCACCCCCATATTTCCTCCCCATCAACGCCCTCTTTTCTAGGTCCCTATATCCTTCATCACCACCACTCTCCACATTCAACATTCCAAAGTTACTCCCTTAAGGACACACAGAAATATCATCAGCCTGAATGTTAGGCTTCACTTTATTCACCAAAATATATTTTCATGGTGAATCTGTAAAGTTTCTCTTCGCTTTTAATATGTGATGTGTCCTCATTCCTGGATGTGTCAGAACTGATGAATACTTAGGTAAAGACTTGCAGTCCTATTAGTTTAGTTTGCACACCCAAGATATTCAAAGAAAATTTCATCATGTTCAGCATGTGTTTCAACATGTTTCTGCTCTTCAAACAGAATCTCAGAAACTAATATTTGTCCCCTGCTAGATATTACTGACATGGGTATGATTATCAGTATTTGAAAAGGTATTAGAGGGCTTGACGGTGCTGTTACATGGCAAGGTCACCACTATAATAAGCCTGCCCAGCTGTGGGTCTACAGGTCCTCAATAGCAGACTAGGTGGAAAAAGATATTTGAATCTCAGTAGCTGCAAAGGCAGATGAAGGCTGCAGCGGAACAAGATTCCCTCTTGTCTTGGTCTCCTTGTCATTGGATTAGGGTCCCGTTCTGTCAAGAACTATGTAGAAGCTGATGTGCATCAGCTTCTCTATGATAAATAAGTTATGCACAGGCATCTTCTATGAAAACAGCTTTTCTAGCATATTCTTCAAGTCCTTTGGTGACCAGCTAATGGCAACAGGAGAAGGATTGTAAGGTCTGGAAGCTCCTAGTCATGAACTAACATGAAGGCAGCAGTTACAAGAAGGTCATCTAGTGCTTGGGAGAGACAAGAGAGTGATTCAGGAGCTGTGACTGTAACTGAGCAGCCCTCTTCAGGATCTGCTCTGCTTACCTCACATAGGGAGGGAGCTAGAAAAGGTGCCCTAACCATAGCCTGTCTAATACAGTATATTCTGTATTTCTTCCTGACTCGATAACTACGTTAGTGGGATCATTTTTACTGTGGTTGAAAATACCAGCAAAGACACACATGTATTTTTGGGATCTGGAACATCAGTACCCTCATGAACAACTCTAATAGTGAATCAAGAACCACACTGCATCTGTGGCCCAAGGACTCAGGTGACACAGCATTGATGCAGCAAGACCCACTGAGTGGGAAATGGGCAGCTTGAAGAACATGGAGGCAGATATACCTTCTTTTGGAAGGGTAAACAGGAAGGAGAATGCCAATTCCATGGAGTTGGTTTTGACATTAAGAATTAACTCATAAACCAACTCAATGTGTTCCCTATCAGAATTAATGAGTGCCTCATGAATCTCCATCTCAATCTGGTGGGGAGGCAATATGCCACTGTCTTCAGTTCATATGCCCCAGGAATGCTTCTTGATGCTGCTGATGAAACCCAGGAATAATTCTGTGCCGACCGTGACCAGTCCTTTTTGATGTTCTCAAAGGAGATGGACTTCTTCTTCTTTTTTATTTCAATGCCAGAGTCAGTTGGGACTCTAACCTCTGGAATGGAACCGTTAGTAAGGAAGGAGTAGGAAAGGTCAACTCCAACAGCATCCTCCTCTTGACCAAAAGCATGGGATATGGAGTCACCATCACCCACATCCTCTTACACTAGAAAAACAGGCATTAGACATCATGGACACCTGATTGACCATATTATCATCTGCACCTGTCGGGCCTCAATCATTCGGTCCCGCGCCGCTCGGCTCTGGATATGTAGGGCAGTTCTTCACTCCATCCATCCGGTCTCAAGGTGT
Organism: Crocodylus porosus; assembly: GCF_001723895.1. Classification (NCBI taxonomy): domain Eukaryota; kingdom Metazoa; phylum Chordata; order Crocodylia; family Crocodylidae; genus Crocodylus; species Crocodylus porosus. The sequence goes on along the minus strand of NW_017728886.1, from coordinate 176,480,629 downwards.
CGGTGTCTCTCCCTGGACGGTCTTAGCCCCCAGTCCCGCCTGCCACGACTTTGATGATTCTTTCAGTGGGGGGGCCTTGCCACCAGGGTAGGTCTATCCAAGGCCTGAGGGTGGTGGTCTTCTGCAAGGCTCCAACCTCCCCTGTACCTTGCCCTGAACCCAGCCACGATGGAGTGCCGATGTTCTTTGTGGCCTACACCTCCCTATACAGGATCTTATCTCCAGTCTTGCTCAGGTCCCACGATACCCGTTAAGGGGCCTACATGCCCGTCTAGGTCCCCTATCTAACAGGAGCTTCCTTAATGCCGGGAGCTCTTGGCTTTCGGTTATCCTACATCCTGCTCTCTTCCCAAAAGTGGAAACAACAACGGAGAAACAAACTGAAACCAACAACGAAAGTTATATACAATGATGGAGCTCCTCTGGTTATTACCCACAGGCAGCTTAGTACTAGCGTGACCCTAATCATGCGGTCCCACCACCAGCTATTCCCTCTGTGCCACCTTTTTCCCCTTTTCCTTTTTTCCTTAGTGTAAAATATATTAAACCGACCCTCGATGTCCCTCCTAGCATGGACTATTGATTTTTCTCTGAAGGGTCATTGATTTTATTCTCAACCGCATCAACTGCTGTTGTGACCATTCGCCTCCCTCATGGGAAGATCCTTGGGACTGGGCCAATGCCTTTAAGGATCCCTCTTGACCCAGTGCCTTGCGTCCCATGGATCCCTCTTTTCTCCAGGGTTTTCTCACCAGAGTACCTTACTCGCTCACTGGGTCTCCGGAGCCTCTTCCTGGGGTCCTAATTCAACATGCAGCGTGGATACTGCTTTTTCCCTTTGTCTGGCAACAGTGTCCCTCTCTTGAAGATCTCCAGGGCAACCTCCTATCCTGTGGGAGGTATGCTTGCCTGTTCCCTCCTCCTAGAGGGGTCCTGGGGATACTTCCCCCATGCTTCTCCTCAGTCTCCTCTCCCCCTCTGCTTCGCCAGCCACTCTTCTTATTTCGTCATGCTGGGGCTTCTCCTTCCTCCCACCAGCTGGCCGAACTTTTAAAAAGACGTGGCTAATGAGCCATGCAGGTCCCACCACCTCTTCCGGTCCCGCCGCAGTTTCTGCTGCAGGTGAGGAGTTTTTGTTTGTTCTCCTTGTCTCTGTGTTTCCCCTGGGGTGTGCCAGCTCCCAGGGGTCCTCCTTGACCCTTCAGGGTCCGTTTCTTGCCTTTTTCCAAGGACATCATCCATACCTGAGATCACAAAGATATCCTCATCACCCAAGCTATGCTAGGTGCTGATGATTGCTGGACTGATCACCAACTCATTCTCTTGGTTATGTCACTCAAAATGTCTCTTGGATGATGGCTGCAGGAGAAGCAATGCCAATGGAAGATCAACATTGAAGGACTCAAGGACCCAAGCAAGTGAGACTTCTTCCACTAGTGCCTCAAAGACAAATTGGTGAATTCAAATTAGCAACAATGGGAGAATGTCAGCAGCATGTGGGGTGCCCTCAAGGCCATGGTCATCAGTGCCTATGAAGAGACACTTGGATTATCTACCAGGAAACATCGAGACTGGTTCGAAGTGAATACCTGGGAATTCCAAGAGTTGATCAATCACAAGTGCAAGGCCTTTTGTGCTTTGCAAAATGACACCAACTCCAAGCAAAAGAAATTTAATCTCCAATTAGCCAAGGCAGACATCCAAAGGAGGACCCACAATATGAAGAACAAATGGTGTGAAGACAAAGCTAAGAAGATTCAACATCTTGCTGACATCCACGATATATGCATTTTTTTCAGTGCCACCAAAGCCATCTATGGTTTGAGCACTCACGGACCAACCCCTTGAGATCTTAAGGTGGAGGAAAACTGATCAAGGAAAGGGGAGCCATTAATGCCTGTTGCAAGAAGCATTTTGAAAACCTTCTCAATCAAAACTCGGTTGTTGATGATAGTGTTCTCAACTCCATCCTGCAACTCAGAATCCCTCCAAGCTTTGACAAGGTGAGGAAAGCCATTAAGCAGATGAAGAATGAAAAGGCACCCAGAGTGGATGGAATCCCTGTGGAAAACTTCAAACAGCAGGTTGAGGAGCCTACATCACAGCTTCATGACCTCATCTTATAGGTCTGTACAGGAGGGATCGTGTTGACAAAAGGGGCGGGGGTGTAGCTCTCTATGTGAAGGAAAGCTACATGTCCCTGCAAGCTGATGTTG